>NC_074674.1:42473440-42483440 GCF_029448725.1 Salvelinus fontinalis | reverse complement strand
CTCTGCCCAGGTATCAGTGTAACGCTACGGTGAGTGACGGTCGTTACTCTGTCCCAGTGGTCGTAACGGTCGTGGTTGAACAGGTGACTGAGGATCTCCTCCGTAGCGCCATCACCCTGAGGTTTTCCTCGCTGACCCCTGAAGACCTGCTGGGACGACATCTTAATAATATCAAGCAGGTTTGTGTGTCATCTTGAGATTCCCCTTCCCTGTGACCCTTGAACCAGCTGCTGGGATCTCAGTAACATCAACAACAAAAAAAGGGAGGGAGAGTAAAGGGTCGCTGACCCTTGACCCCTGACAATCTGCACTTGAAACGTTTATCAAGGCACTCAGGTAGGGGCGCTCAAGCCCTAGAAACTGCTCCAGGGCTGCCACCCTGTGTATCACTCAGGTAGGGGGGCACTCAACCCCTAGAAACTGCTCCAGGGCTGCCACCCTGTGTATCACTCAGGTAGGGGGGCACTCAACCCCTAGAAACTGCTCCAGTGCTGCCACCCTGTGTATCACTCAGGTAGGGGCGCTCAACCCCTAGAAACTGCTCCAGGGCTGCCACCCTGTGTATCACTCAGGCAGGGGGGCACTCAACCCCTAGAAACTGCTCCAGTGCTGCCACCCTGTGTATCACTCAGGTAGGGGGGCGCTCAACCCCTAGAAACCGCTCCAGGGCTGCCACCCTGTGTATCACTCAGGTAGGGGGGCACTCAACCCCTAGAAACCGCTCCAGTGCTGCCACCCTGTGTATCACTCAGGTAGGGGGGCGCTCAACCCCTAGAAACTGCTCCAGTGCTGCCACCCTGTGTATCACTCAGGTAGGGGGGCGCTCAACCCCTAGAAACCGCTCCAGGGCTGCCACCCTGTGTATCACTCAGGTAGGGGGGCGCTCAACCCCTAGAAACTGCTCCAGTGCTGCCACCCTGTGTATCACTCAGGTAGGGGGGCGCTCAACCCCTAGAAACCGCTCCAGGGCTGCCACCCTGTGTATCACTCAGGTAGGGGTGCTCATTGCGCTTAGAAACCGCTCCAGGGGTTAGTACCAGGGGTTAGTACCAGGGGTTAGTACCAGGGGTTAGTACCAGGGGTTAGTACCAGGGGTTAGGTTTAGTACCAGGGGTTAGTACCAGGGGTTAGTACCAGGGGTTAGTACCAGGGGTTAGGTTTAGTACCAGGGGTTAGTACCAGGGGTTAGTACCAGGGGTTAGTACCAGGGGTTAGGTTTAGTACCAGGGGTTAGTACCAGGGGTTAGTACCAGGGGTTAGTACCAGGGGTTAGTACCAGGGGTTAGGTTTAGTACCAGGGGTTAGTACCAGGGGTTAGTACCAGGGTTTAGTACCAGGGGTTAGGTTTAGTACCAGGGGTTAGTACCAGGGGTTAGGTTTAGTACCAGGGGTTAGTACCAGGGTTTAGTACCAGGGGTTAGTACCAGGGGTTAGGTTTAGTACCAGGGGTTAGTACCAGGGGTTAGTACCAGGGGTTAGTACCAGGGGTTAGTACCAGGGGTTAGTACCAGGGTTTAGTACCAGGGGTTAGTACCAGGGGTTAGGTTTAGTACCAGGGGTTAGTACCAGGGGTTAGTACCAGGGGTTAGTACCAGGGGTTAGGTTTAGTACCAGGGGTTAGTACCAGGGGTTAGGTTTAGTACCAGGGGTTAGTACCAGGGGTTAGGTTTAATACCAGGGGTTAGGTTTAGTACCAGGGGTTAGTACCAGGGGTTAGGTTTAGTACCAGGGGTTAGGTTTAGTACCAGGGGTTAGGTTTAGTACCAGGGGTTAGTACCAGGGGTTAGGTTTAGTACCAGTGTTTAGTACCAGGGGTTAGTACCAGGGGTTAGTACCAGGGGTTAGGTTTAGTACCAGGGGTTAGTACCAGGGGTTAGGTTTAGTACCAGGGGTTAGTACCAGGGGTTAGGTTTAGTACCAGGGGTTAGTACCAGGGGTTAGGGTTAGTACCAGGGGTTAGGTTTAGTACCAGGGGTTAGGTTTAGTACCAGGGGTTAGTACCAGGGGTTAGGTTTAGTACCAGGGGTTAGTACCAGGGGTTAATACCAGGGGTTAGTACCAGGGGTTAGTACCAGGGGTTAGTACCAGGGGTTAGTACCAGGGGTTTAGTACCAGGGGTTAGTACCAGGGATTAGGTTTAGTACCAGGGATTAGGTTTAGTACCTGTGGTTAGTACCAGGGGTTAGTACCAGGGGTTAGGTTTAGTACCAGGGGTTAGTACCAGGGGTTAGGTTTAGTACCAGGGGTTAGTACCAGGGGTTAGGTTTAGTACCAGGGATTAGGTTTAGTACCTGTGGTTAGTACCAGGGGTTAGGTTTAGTACCAGGGGTTAGTACCAGGGATTAGTACCAGGGATTAGGTTTAGTACCAGGGGTTAGTACCAGGGGTTAGGTTTAGTACCAGGGGTTAGGTTTAGTACCAGGGGTTAGGTTTAGTACCAGGGGTTAGGTTTAGTACCAGGGGTTAGGTTTAGTACCAGGGGTTAGTACCAGGGGTTAGTACCAGGGGTTAGTACCAGGGTTTAGTACCAGGGGTTAGTACCAGGGGTTAGTACCAGGGATTAGGTTTAGTACCATGGATTAGTACCAGGGGTTAGGTTTAGTACCAGGGGTTAGGTTTAGTACCAGGGGTTAGTACCAGGGGTTAGGTTTAGTACCCGGGGTTAGTACCAGTGGTTAGTACCAGGGGTTAGTACCAGTGATTAGTACCAGGGGTTAGGGTTAGTACCCGGGCTTAGTACCAGGGGTTAGGTTTAGTACCAGGGCTTAGTACCAGGGGTTAGGGTTAGTACCAGGGGTTAGGTTTAGTACCAGGGGTTTAGTACCAGGGGTTAGGTTTAGTACCAGGGGTTAGGTTTAGTACCAGGGGTTTTGTACCAGGGGTTAGTACCAGGGGTTAGGTTTAGTACCAGGGGTTTAGTACCAGGGGTTATGGTTAGTACCAGGGGTTAGGTTTAGTACCAGGGGTTAGTACCAGGGGTTAGTACCAGGGGTTAGTACCAGGGGTTAGGTTTAGTACCATGGGTTAGTACCAGGGGTTAGGTTTAGTACCAGGGGTTAGTACCAGGGGTTAGGTTTAGTACCAGGGGTTAGTACCAGGGGTTAGTACCAGGGGTTAGGTTTAATACCAGGGGTTAGTCCCAGGGGTTAGTACCAGGGGTTAGTACCAGGGGTTAGTACCAGGGGTTAGGTTTAGTACCAGGGTTTGGTACCAGGGGTTAGTACCAGGGTTTGGTACCAGGGGTTAGGTTTAATACCAGGGGTTAGTACCAGGGGTTAGTACCAGGGGTTAGGTTTAGTACCAGGGTTTGGTACCAGGGGTTAGTACCAGGGTTTGGTACCAGGGGTTAGGTTTAATACCAGGGGTTAGTACCAGGGGTTAGTACCAGGGGTTAGTACCAGGGGTTAGTACCAGGGGTTAGGTTTAGTACCAGGGTTTGGTACCAGGGGTTAGTACCAGGGCTTGGTACCAGGGGTTAATACCAGGGGTTAGTACCAGGGATTAGTACCAGGGGTTAGGTTTAGTACCAGGGTTTGGTACCAGGGGTTAGTACCAGGGTTTGGTACCAGGGGTTAGGTTTAATACCAGGGGTTAGTACCAGGGGTTAGTACCAGGGGTTAGGTTTAGTACCAGGGGTTAGTACCAGGGGTTAATATCAGGGGTTAGTACCAGGGGTTAGTACCAGGGGTTAGTACCAGGGGTTAGGGTTAATATCAGGGGTTAGGATTAGGATTGTTTCTCCAACTCTCCTGGTTTGTGATCTGTATCTGTTTTTCTGTCCTGGAAAGGATGAGAAAAACAATTTGGAAAATTATTACAAACTTTGTTGTTTCGTTAATGACATTGTATGTTTGACTAATAAAGTTTTTTTGATAAATAATGTTTTTTTACTAATAAAGTTTGTTTTGACTAATAATGTTTGTTTTGACTAATAAAGTTTGTTTTGACTAATACAGTGTTTATCTTTTAAAAAGAGGCTGCGTGGCGTAGTCGGCTGGGGTTCGTCGTCGCTTGAGCAACAACAGGACCCTCTGCACATTCTCGGTGTGCAGCCGATGTCGGGGGGCGTCGACCTACTCCTGGCCATGGAGAGACCAGAGGGGGATGGAGAGGATGGAGGAGGGTACCTAACCTCACAGGAGCTGATCCTTAGGATGGGGGAGGCGGGGAGGAGAGGGGGTGGGAGAGGACAGGGAGGGGTGTCGGCTACAGGAGGCCAGAGAGGGCAGCTCCAGGGTGTCCTAGCGGGCGCGGAGGTGCTGGCGCTAGCCTGCTCAGGGGAGCTCGACTGCGGGGACAGAGTGTGTGAGAAGGCCCTGGTGGTGGAAGGTGGAGCGATGGTCACCTACAGCACCCCGACAGTCAGCTTCATCACACCGCGATACAGCCGCACGGAGACATGCACCTGCCCAGGTCAGTACACACACAGCCTATTTTCATCATATGATCTTTTTCATCCCTCCCCCTGCTATATCTTTCTAACCCCCACTCTGTCCTTTCCTCCTTCTTTTATGTCTCTCTTTACCCCCCCCCCCCCCCCCCCTCCTAGGAGGTACCTGTCCCAACCCCGTAGAGGAGCAGTGTGAGGGCCAATCCTGTCCTATAGACATGCAGTGTGTTCGTTCCAGCCCCACAGCGCCCTCTGTCTGCCAGTGTCTGCCTGACAGGATGGACCAGTGTGCAGGTGATAATATTGTTTATATGAAGGAAGGAGGAAGCTATATGTTTACTGTGTGCAGGTGAGATGAACCACATGCAGATAAGAGGATAACCTTTCTAGCCCAGGGATTCCCGCTAGCGGAACACCCACAACATTACGCTGAAAAGGCAGCACGCGAAATTCAAAAATATTTTTTGATAAATATTTAACTTTCACACATTAACAAGTCCAATACAGCAAATGAAAGATAAACATCTTGTTAATCTACCCATGGTGTCTGATTTCAAAAATGATTTACAGTGAAAGCACAACATATGATTATGTTAGGTCAGAGCCAATTCACAAACACACACAGACATTTTTTCAGCCAACAATAGCAGTTAGAAAAAGCAGAAATATAGATAAAATGAATCACTAACCTTTGATTATCTTCATCAGATGACAGTCATAGGACATCATGTTATACATGTATTGTGTGTTTTGTTCGATAATGTGCATATATATATATTAAAAAAATCTCAGTTTACATTGGCGCGTTACGTGCAGTAATGTTTTGATTCCAAAACATCCGGTGATTTTGCAGAAATAATAATAATATAATAAATAATAATAATAAACATTGATAAAAATGCAAGTGTTATTCACAGAATTAAAGATAAACTTATCCTCTATCCAACCGCTGTGTCAGATTTCAAAAAAACTTTGCGGAAAAAGAATAATCTGAGAATGGCCCTCAGAGCCCAATCCAGCCAAAAGAAATAGTCGCCATTTTGGCGTCAACAGAAGCTACAAAAACACTATAAATATTCACTTACCTTCGAATAACTTCATCAGAAGGCACTCCCAGGATTCCCAGATCGACAATAAATGACTGAAAAGTTCCATAAAGCTCATCATTTAGCCACTTGTTGTTAGTATGTTCAGCCCACGAATCCATTTTCATGACGCACGAGCAATCCCTCCAGACAAAAACTCAAAAAGTTCCGTTACAGGTCGTAGAAACAAGTCAAATGATGTTTGCAATCCATATTTAGGATGTGTTTAACATTAATCATCAATAAGGATCCAACCGGAGAATTTCATTGTCTGAAGAAAAGCATTGGAACGAGAGCAAACTCTCTCGTGACCGCGCATAATGAGACCGAGGCTTTCAAACCTCCAGGAAGGTTTCTCTCCAGGAACAGGGTTGGAGTTAAAACCTCCAGGAAGGTATCTCTCCAGGAACAGGGTTGGAGTTAAAACCTACAGGAAGGTCTCTCTCCAGGAACAGGGTTGGAGTTAAAACCTACAGGAAGGTCTCTCTCCGGGAACAGGGTTGGAGTTAAAACCTACAGGAAGGTCTCTCTCCAGGAACAGGGTTGGAGTTAAAACCTACAGGAAGGTCTCTCTCCAGGAACAGGGTTGGAGTTAAAACCTACAGGAAGGTTTCTCTCCAGGAACAGGGTTGGAGTTAAAACCTCCAGGAAGATATCTCTCCAGGAACAGGGTTAGAGTGAAAACCTCCAGGACGGTAACGCTCCAGGAACACAGTTAAATCCTCCAGGACGGTAAAGCTCCAGGAACACAGTTAAAACCTCCAGGAAGGTATCTCTCCAGGAACAGGGTTGGAGTTAAAACCTCCAGGAAGGTATCTCTCCAGGAACAGGGTTGGAGTTAAAACCTACAGGAAGGTTTCTCTCCAGGAACAGGGTTGGAGTTAAAACCTCCAGGAAGGTCTCTCCAGGAACAGTGTTGGAGTTAAAACCTCCAGGAAGGTATCTCTCCAGGAACAGGGTTGGAGTTAAAACCTCCAGGACGGTAACGCTCCAGGAACACAGTTAAAACCTCCAGGAAGGTATCTCTCCAGGAACAGGGTTGGAGTTAAAACCTCCAGGACGGTAACGCTCCAGGAACACAGTTAAAACCTCCAGGAAGGTGTCTCTCCAGGAACAGGGTTGGAGTTAAAACCTCCAGGACGGTAACGCTCCAGGAACACAGTTAAAACCTCCAGGAAGGTATCTCTCCAGGAACAGGGTTGGAGTTAAAACCTCCAGGACGGTAAAGCTCCAGGAACACAGTTAAGACCTACAGGAAGGTATCTCTCCAGGAATAGGGTTGGAGTTAAAACCTCCAGGAAGATATCTCTCCAGGAACAGGGTTGGAGTTAAAACCTCCAGGAATAGGGTTGGAGTTAAAACCTCCAGGAATAGGGTTGGAGTTAAAACCTCCAGGAAGATATCTCTCCAGGAACAGGGTTGGAGCTAAAACCTCCAGGAATAGGGTTGGAGTTAAAACCTCCAGGAATAGGGTTGGAGTTAAAACCTCCAGGAATAGGGTTGGAGTTAAAACCTCCAGGACGGTAACACTCCAGGAACACAGTTAAAACCTCCAGGACAGTATCTCTCCAGGAATAGGGTTGGACTTAAAATCTCCAGGACGGTATCTCTCCAGGAATAGAGTTGGAGTTAAAACCTCCAGGAACAGGGTTGGAGTTAAAACCTCCAGGAACAGGGTTGGAGTTAAAACCTCCAGGAACAGGGTTGGAGTTAAAACCTCCAGGAACAGGGTTGGAGTTAAAACCTCCAGGAATAGGGTTGGAGTTAAAACCTCCAGGAATAGGGTTGGAGTTAAAACCTCCAGGAACAGGGTTGGAGTTAAAACCTCCAGGAACAGGGTTGGAGTTAAAACCTCCAGGAACAGGGTTGGAGTTAAAACCTCCAGGAACAGGGTTGGAGTTAAAACCTCCAGGACGGTAACGCTCCAGGAACACAGTTAAGACCTCCAGGACGGTATCTCTCCAGGAACAGGGTTGGAGTTAAAACCTCCAGGAATAGGGTTGGAGTTAAAACCTCCAGGAATAGGGTTGGAGTTAAAACCTCCAGGAATAGGGTTGGAGTTAAAACCTCCAGGAACAGGGTTGGAGTTAAAACCTCCAGGAATAGGGTTGGAGTTAAAACCTCCAGGAATAGGGTTGGAGTTAAAATCTCCAGGAAGGTATCTCTCCAGGAACAGGGTTGGAGTTAAAAACTCCAGGACTAGGGTTGGAGTTAAAAACTCCAGGAACAGGGTTGGAGTGAAAACCTCCAGGAACAGGGTTGGAGAGCCCCGGTATAAGACATTCCTAATACATCTGGTTATATTTGATAATAATCGCTCCTGAGTCTAGCCATCTTTGTTGTTTACAGATCTGAAGAGGAATGGTGGAGTTGATGGTGATACATGCCTAAATTGTAATGCAGTGGCTGTTATACTGTATGAATTGTGAATAAGAGCCATTCACCGCATGCAACAAGAAGTTGCTCCTATCCCTTCTGCTAATTGGGTAACTTTAGTAAATGTTTTGTCGTCTGAGTGAGAGAAATTATGTAAATATAGATGAATCTATGTATTTTTGAAAAAAAATGAGACATTGAGGATTATAATAAATACCGCTTTGATGTCATACAAAACACCTGTGAGTCCAAATGTGCACTTCATATTTCCATAAAACTCATGTCATATACAGTGGCAACTTTTTTGATCACTATGTTTGATGCACAGTTAGCTACAAGATAGGGTGGCAGGTAGCCTAGTGGTTAGAGCATTGGACTAGTAACCAAAAGGTTGCAAGTTCGAATCCCCCGAGCTGACAAGGTAAAAATCTGTCGTTCTGCCCCTGAACAAGGCAGTTAACCCACTGTTCCCCAGTAGGCCGTCATTGAAAGTAAGAATTTGTTCTTAACAGACTTGCCTGGTTAAATATATATATATCCAATTTGTAAGTCGCTCTGAATAAGAGCGTCTGCTAAATGACTTAAATGTAAGATGACATGGTGTCGTACCCTGGGTTGTTTGTTTATTGTGAAGAACATTTGCAGCGGTACACGCACCAAAATTACGATCTGTTTCTTCATGACAATCTGACCCTGATTGTGATTTATAATGGGCCGTCTTTGGATTGCGTAGACAACAACATCAAACAGGCAAAACGTCAATACAGGACTAAGATTGAATCGTACAACACCGGCTCTGACACTCATCGGATGTGGAAGGGCTTGCTAACTGTTACAGACTACAAAGGGAAACCCAGACGCCATCTGCCCATTGACACGAGCCTACCAGACGAGCTAAATTACTTCTATGCTCGCTTCGAGGCAAGCAACACTAAAGCATGCATGAGGGCATCAGCTGTTCTGGAAGACTGTGTGATCATGCTCTCCATAGCCGATGTAAGTAAGACCTTTAACCCTCCTGTTGTGTTCCGGTCGAATTGGACTGATTTTACAAATTTTCTCTCTGAAAAATATAGTTCATTTAATCTGATTGTTATAAGGTTCCATGACTTTGTCCACACAGGGCATCTGAACACACAAAATACATTTTGATGATTTTCATTACATTTTGGGTGTTTTATTTAACTTTTGTACACCTGTGGTGTTCCTGGTCAAAAATGACCGGTCATTAGAAATGAATGGGTGAGACTACAATTAGAGTATATTATTGAGTTCAGGCACATGCTCATTCATCAGATGGACACACTTCCTCTCCCAGACCCCCACATGCATGTGTGTTTGAGCACACCTCACTCCCCTTCTTTGCTTCCATGGCAACCCCCACGGGAACCTTTCCCCAATAGAATCTTTTCCCCACGGGAACTACACCTGTTGGCATTCTCACAAACAATCGCAACATTGTTTCAATAATATATAGAACTTTTCTCGCTGCTCTGGTATATAAAGCTTTTTTGAGGCCTTGCTCACAATTCATTCTGTGGCAGCACAATGACCAAACGATATACTGTATGTGAGGCTCTTGATCATATCTTTGATCATGACACTGGTGAGGAGGAGAGAGTCCTTGTTAAACAAAGTAGTCTGTGATAAATAGCACAATATGTTTCATCTGAGTATTTGTTATAGTCCATATAATCCATACATAATGCTTTTTTTTACTCAAAACAAGTTGTATGAGCTCAGGTCAATGAGGCCTACAGGCCATAAATAGCAAGTAGAAGTTCAAAACTTGTAATGTTCACAAGAACTTAAGTTGCTAAAAAGATCTAACTCAATATTAGGCAATAATGTATGTCTTATTATGGATTTAAAATCAGCTATAATGAGGGCGGTCATTTTGGATCAGGAACACAGTTAACATGATACAAACACAACAGGAGGGTTAAACAGGTCAACATTCACTCCATGCATGAGAGCACCAGCTGTTCCAGATGACTGTGTGATTATGTTCTCCGTAGCCGATGTGAGTAAGACCTTGAAACAGGTCAACAAGGCCGCAGGGCCAGACAGATTACCAGGACGTGTACTCCGAGCATGCGCTGACCAACTGGCAAGTGTCTTCATTGACATTTTCAACCTCTCCCTGACC
>NC_074674.1:42435940-42465940 GCF_029448725.1 Salvelinus fontinalis | reverse complement strand
TCTACCTAAAGTATATTATTACTGTAAAACTAGCTCTACCTGAAGTCTGTTATTACTGTAAAACTAACTCTACCTGAAGTCCATTATTACTGTAAAACTAACTCTACCTGAAGTCTGTTATTACTGTAAAACTAACTCTAACACAATAGTATTACTCTATCAGAATCAGAATCGCTTTAATTTTTACACACAGACAGCTGCTGCCTGCCTTACCCTTGTCCAGGTACATGAAAGAGAGTGGAAAAGAACAGAAGAGAGAGGGGACATGTCCTTATGATGAACAGCCTTCATAGTCTGTGATAATTGTCTAAATTCACCCCAAAGACACAAGAGACATATTAGCTGTTTGGTACCGCATTTGGCTCCCATTAAGTTGAACTCATTAATAGTTTTACAAAGAGGTGAAAGCCTGAACACTTTTTACACGTCAAAGAGACTTAGGGAGAAATCATTTCATGGAGAGAGACAGAGGCGTGTGTTTGATACTTCTGTGTCAGTGGGAGGCCTTGTTTGAACTACAAGCTGTGTGTCATTACAATGACAACCAACATGGCTCTCAACAGGGTTATTTTGCTTTAGACTTAAAGTTCTCTCTCCTCTCTCTTCACTCCTCCCCTCCTCCTGCTGCTCTCCTCCTCTACCCCTCTCTCTCTCTCTCCCTAACTACATATCTCTCCTCCTCTACCCCTCTCTCTCTCTCCCTAACTACATATCTCTCCTCCTCTACCCCTCTCTCTCTCTCCCTAACTACATATCTCTCCTCCTCTACCCTCTCTCTCTCTCTCCCTAATTACATATCTCTCCTCCTCTACCTCTCTATCTCTCTCTCCCTATCTACATATCTCTGCTCCTCCTCTTCCTCCTCTCCTTCTTTTCCTCCTCCTCCTCTTCCTCCTCTTCTTCCTCTCCTCCTCTTCCTCATCCTCCTCTTCCTCTCCTCCTCTACCTCTCTATCTCTCTCTCCCAATCTACATATCTCTCCTCCTTTTCCTCCTCCTCCTCCACCTCCTCCCCTCATCTACCTCTCTACCTCTCTCTTCCTATCTACCTATCTCTCCTCCTCTTCCTCCTCTTCCTCCTCATCTTCCTCTCCTCCTCATCCTCCTCATCCTCCTCCTCCTCCCCTCTACCTCTCTACCTCTCTCTTCCTATCTACCTATCTCTCCTCCTCTTCCTCATCCTCCTCCTCCTCCTCTCCTCTTTTTCCTCCTCCTCCTCTTCCTCTTCCTCCTCCTTCTGCTCCTCCTCCTCTCCTCTACCTCTCTATCTCTCTCTCCCTGATTACCTATCTCTCCTCCTCTCCAGATGTGATGAGGATGTGAACGAGTGTGAGCGTGAGGAGTGTGAGAACGGAGGAGTGTGTATGAACACCTTTGGGGCGTACTATTGTAACTGTTCCTATGGTTACGAGGGCCAGTTCTGTGGAGAGAGGAGCCTACTGGACCCAGACCTACAGGTACCATACACACACACACACACACACACACACACACACACACACACACACACACACACACACACACACACACACACACACACACACACACACACATACATACATATACACACACACACACACACACACACACACACACACACACACACACACATACACACACACACATACACACACACACACACACACATATACACACACACACACACACACACACACACACACCCACATAACTGTACACTGATCAGACATACAGTACCAGTCAAAAGTTTGGACACATCTACTAATTCAAGGGTTTTTCTTTATTTTTATTATTTTCTACATTGTAGAATAATAGTGAAGACATCAACACTATGAAATAACACATATGGAATCATGTAGTAACCAAAAAAGTGTTAAACAAATCAAAATGTTTTTTATATTTGACATTCTTCAAAGTAGCCACCCTTTGCCTTGATGACAGCTTTGCACATGCTTGGCATTCTCTCAACCAGCTTCACCTGGAATGCTCTTCCAATAGTCTTGAAGGAGTTCCCACATACAGCTGAAGTCGGAGATTTACATACACTTAGGTTGCAGTCATTAAAATTCGTTTTTTCAACCACTCCACAAATTTCTTGTTAGCAAACTATAGTGTTGGCAAGTCGGTTAGGACATCTACTGTGTGCATGACACAAGTAATTTTTCCAACATTTGTTTACAGACAGATTATTTCACTTATAATTATCTGTATCACAATTCCAGTGGGTCAAAAGTTGACATACACTAAGTTGACTGTGCCTATAAACAGCTTGGAAAATCCCAGAAAATTATGTCATGGCTTTAGAAGCTTCTGATAGGCTAATTGACATCATTTGAGTCAATTGGAGGTGTATCTGTGGATGTATTTCAAGGCCTACCTTCAAACTCAGTGCCGCTTTGCTTGACATCATGGGAAAATCAAAAGAAATCAGCCAAGACCTCATAAAAATAATTGTAGACCTCCACAAGTCTGATTCATCCTTGGGAGCAATTTACAAACGCCTGAAGGTACAAACAATAGTACGCAAGTATAAACACCATGGGACCACGCAGCCGTCATACCGCTCAGGAAGGAGACGCGCTCTGTCTCCTAGAGATGAACGTACTTTGGTGCGAAAAGTGCAAATCAATCCCAGAACAACAGCAAAGGACCTTGTGAAGATGCTGGAGGAAACAGGTACAAAAGTATCTATATCCACAGTAAAACGAGTCCTATATTGACATAACCTGAAAGGCCGCTCAGCAAGGAAGAAGCCACTGCTCCAAAACCGCCATAAAAAAGCCAGACTACAGTTTGCAACTGCACATGGGGAAAAAGATAATACTTTTTTGAGATCCTACTTTCTGGTCTGATGAAACAAAAATAGAACTGTTTGGCCATAATGACCATCGTTATGTTTGGAGGAAAAAGGGGGAGGCTTGCAAGCCGAAGAACACCATCCCAACCGTGAAGCACGGGGGTGACAACATCATGTTGTGGGGGTCCTTTGCTGCAGGAGGGACTGGTGCACTTCACAAAATAGATGGCATCATGAGGCAGGAAAAGTATGTGGATATATTGAAGCAACATCTTATGTTGAAGACATCAGTCAGGAAGTTATAGCTTGGTCGCAAATCGGTCTTCCAAATGGACAATGGCCCCAAGCATACTTCCAACGTTATGGCAAAATGGCTTAAGGACAACAAAGTCAAGGTATTGGAGTGGCCATCACAAAGCCCTGACCTCAATCCTATAGAACATTTGTGGGCTGAACTGAAAAAGCGTGTGCGAGCAAGGAGGCCTACAAACCTGACACAGTTAAACCAGCTCTGTCAGGAGGAATGGGACAAAATTCACCCAACTTATTTTGGGAAGCTTGTGGAAGGCTACCCGAAACATTTGACCCAAGTTAAACAATTTAAAGGCAATGCTACCAAATACTAATTGAGTGTATGTAAACTTCTGACCCACTGGGAATGTGATGAAAGAAAATAAAAGCTGAAATAAATCATTCTCTCTACTATTATTCTGACATTTCACATTCTTAAAATAAAGTGGTGATCCTAACTGACCTAAGACAGGGAATTTTTACCAGGATTAAATGTCAGGAATTGTGAAAAGCTGAGTTTAAATGTATTTAACTAAGGTGTATGTAAACTTCCGACTTCAACTGTGTGTACAGTAGGTGTGTTCAAACTTTTGACTGGTACTGTATATCACAGGAGGCTGGTGTGGCACCTTAATTGGGGAGAGCAGGCTTGTGGTAATGACACGCACATACCTGTACAGTGATCCGTTGTTGTCATGGTTGCACAGGGTTTATGTATAGAAAGTAAGAGGAAAGTGTTATACAATAGCAGGAAAACCCTTAATATCTATTAATATTTAAACAGGGTTCAAAGTATTGTAGCAAACCTCGTTCTGTTGTTGTCAGGGTTACCCAGGGTTTAACATGAGACTAGAATGCAACCTGTTGTCTGCTAGGTCCCGGGGGTCTTGTGCTCAATCTCAGTGCTAAGCAGACCCCGTTTAAAAAACGTCCGAGTTTAAACGTCAGATTCTGAAGTGAATTTTTGGGATATCTTGTTGCTCTTTTATGTCAAAGTGAGAAAGCTACTTGTTGAATTAGTCCTTTTTTTTGGCGTATATATATATACAGTAGCCTGTGTGAGTTTTGAGAATAAACCGCTTGGAGAACTTGCTCATTTGTTAATTTAAGACTTACTGAGGTCATGACATCACCATCATTTATTCTCTTGATGTTTGTTGAAAGTGTTTCTGATTGTGAACCTTTTGTGTTATCCTTGTATTCAGTGATTTTTTTTTCTCCTCCTAGGAGCCTCTCTCCTACGTGGGTCCAGTAGAAATCATCGGAATCGGAGTCCTGATCTTCGTCATCTCCCTCCTCCTCCTCCTCTACATTATCTTCAGGAAGAAGATCAGGTTCCAGAGGAAGGACACCGGTTTCAGTCAGGATGGAGGAGGGGCAACGGAGGGTGTGGCGGTGGGTGGGGTCGGGACGGGGGTGGGCATGTCTGCCGTATCCGTGGAGACCAGCTACCTGCTGACAAAAACAGGGATGGGGTCAGAAGGCATCGAGTTCAGGGCCGTACGTGTCGCTGCCGACCCCCGAACGCCCAGCAACGCCGAGGTCAGCGCCGGTAGTTATGGCGACAGAGATGGAGGTCTAGGCGGAGGTGTGGTGACAGGCGGAGGGGTGGGGCCTCCTCAGGTGATGGTACGGCCAACTAAACACCCGACGACGATGCTACCTGGTTGGCCCGGCGACAACAACAACCTAGCAATGAGAGGTGTCGATGGAGATAACATGGCTACCAGCGAGAGCTCTCTCTCTACCAGTCAGGTAGGGTACAGGACTGTGTGTGTGTACAGTGCATTCATAAAGTATTCAGACCTCTTATCTTTTTCCACATTGTGTTACATTACAGCCTTATTCTAAAATGGATTAAATTGTTTTTTTTTCCGCATTAATCTACACACAATACCCCATAATGACATCACAATACCCCATAATGACATCACAATACCCCATAATGACATCACAATACCCCATAATGACATCACAATACCCCATAATGACTACACAAAAACAGGTTTTTAGAAAGATTTTGCAAATTTATTACAAATAAACACCGGAAAAATGACATTTACATAAGTATTCAGACCCTTTACTCAGTACTTTGTTGAAGCACCTTTGGCAGCAATTAGAGCATTGAGTCTTCTTGGGTATGACGCTACAAGCTTGGCACATCTGTATTTGGGGAGTTTCTCCCATTCTTCTCTGCAGATCCTCTCAAGCTCTGTCAGGCTGGATGGAGAGCTTTGCTGCATAGCTATTTTCAGGTCTCTCCAGAGATGTTTGATCGGGTTCAAGTCCGGACTCTGGCTGGGCCACTCAAGGATATTCAGCAACTTGTTCTGAAGCCACTCCTGCGTTGTCTTGGCTGTGTGCTTAGGGTCAGGGTCTTAGGGTCTTTGTCCTGTTGGAAGGTGAACCTTTACCCCAGTTTGAGGTCCTAAGCGCTCTGGAACAGGTTTTCCATCAAGGATCTCTCTGTACTTTTCTCCGGTCATCTTTCCCTCAATCCTGACTAGTCTCCCAGTCCCTGCTGCTGAAGAGCATCCCCACAGCATGATGCTGCCACCCATATGCTTCACCCTAGGGATGGTGCCAGGTTTCCTCCAGACGTGATGCTTGGCATTCAGACCAAAGAATTCAATCTTGGTTTCGTCAGACCAGAGAATCTTGTTTCTCATGGTCTGAGTGTCTTTAGGTGCATTTTGCTAAACTCCAAGCGGGCTGTCATGTGCCTTTTACTGAGGAGTGGCTTCCGTCTGGCCACTCTACTATAACAGCCTGATTGGTGGAGTGCTGCAGAGATGGTTGTCCTTCTGGGAGGTTCTGCCATCTCCACAGAGGAACTCTAGAGTTCTGTCAGAGTGATCACCGGGTTCTTGGCCACCTCCCTGACAATGGCCCTTCTCCCCCGATTACCCAGTTTGGCCGGGCGACCAGCTCTAGGAGGAGTCTTGTTGGTTTCTTCCATTTAAGAATGATGTAGGCCACTATGTTCTTGGGGACCTTCAATGCTGCAGAAAAGTTTTTCGTACACCTCCCCAGATCTGTGCCTCGACACAATCCTGTCTCGGCTTGGTTTTTGCTCTGACATACACTGTCAACTGTGGGACCTTATATAGACAGGTGTGTGCCTTTCCAAATCATATCCAATCATTTGAATTTACCACAGGTGGACTCCAATCAAGTTGTAGTAACATCTCAAGAATGATCAATGAAAACAGGATGCACCTGAACTCAATTTTGAGTGTCATAGTAAAGGGTCTTAATACTTATGTAAATAAGGTATTTCAGTTTTTTATATATATATACATTTGCAAACATTTCTAAAAACCTTGTTTTGTCATTATGGGGTATTGTGTGTAGATTGTGGAGGATTTTTATTTATTTAATCCGTTTTAGGCTGTAATGTAACAATGTGTAAAAAGTCAAGGGGTCTGAATACTTTCCTACAGCCACTGTGTTAACCCTGTCTCCACCAGATGAGCAGTTTCTTGTCATCTGAATCCTCGCATCACATCCTGGGCGGGGCTAGTAGAAGGGGCGTGGCCGTGTGTAGCGTGGTGCCCAATCTCCAGCCCCCGTCGCCCTGTCACTCAGAACGAAACCCTACCCATAAAGCTCCCTGGGAGAGGAGGGGAGAGAGGGATGAAGAGAGAGAGAGATATGGAAGAGAGGAGGAGTGGGAGCAGAGAGCATATGAACTGGAGAGAACTCAGAGAGCCAGCTCTCCTCTTGGTAAGAACACACACACCTACACACACCTACACACACCTACACACACCTACACACACCTAGCGCCGAAGAGGATGGCTGACGTTTTACATGCCGGTAACTTATTTTGTACATAATGTTTCTGCTACTGTCTCTTATGACCGAAAATATTTGGTGCTCAGCCCACCTCATCAGGATCTGGTTTTGGTGGTCAGCCCACCTCATCAGGATCTGGTTTTGGTGGTTCAGCCCACCTCATCAGGATCTGGTTTTGGTGGTTCAGCCCACCTCATCAGGATCTGGTTTTGGTGGTCAGCCCACCTCATCAGGATCTGGTTTTGGTGGTCAGCCCACCTCATCAGGATCTGGTTTTGGTGGGTCAGCCCACCTCATCAGGATCTGGTTTTGGTGGTCAGCCTACCTCATCAGGATCTGGTTTTGGTGGGTCAGCCCACCTCATCAGGATCTGGTTTTGGTGGTCAGCCCACCTCATCAGGATCTGGTTTTGGTGGTCAGCCCACCTCATCAGGATCTGGTTTTGGTGGTCAGCCTACCTCATCAGGATCTGGTTTTGGTGGTCAGCCCACCTCATCAGGATCTGGTTTTGGTGGTCAGCCTACCTCATCAGGATCTGGTTTGGTGGTCAGCCCACCTCATCAGGATCTGGTTTTGGTGCTCAGCCCACCTCATCAGGATCTGGTTTTGGTGCTCAGCCCACCTCATCAGGATCTGGTTTTGGTGGTCAGCCCACCTCATCAGGATCTGGTTTTGGTGGTCAGCCCACCTCATCAGGATCTGGTTTTGGTGGTCAGCCTACCTCATCAGGATCTGGTTTTGGTGGTTCAGCCCCCCTCATCAGGATCTGGTTTTGGTGGTCAGCCCACCTCATCAGGATCTGGTTTTGGTGGTCAGCCCACCTCATCAGGATCTGGTTTTGGTGGTCAGCCCACCTCATCAGGATCTGGTTTTGGTGGTCAGCCTACCTCATCAGGATCTGGTTTGGTGGTCAGCCCACCTCATCAGGATCTGGTTTTGGTGCTCAGCCCACCTCATCAGGATCTGGTTTTGGTGGGTCAGCCCACCTCATCAGGATCTGGTTTTGGTGCTCAGCCCACCTCATCAGGATCTGATTTTGGTGGTCATACCCACCTCATCAGGATCTGGTTTTGGTGGTCAGCCTACCTCATCAGGATCTGGTTTTGGCGATCAGCCCACCTCATCAGGATCTGGTTTTGGTGGTTCAGCCCCCCTCATCAGGATCTGGTTTTGGTGGTCAGCCCACCTCATCAGGATCTGGTTTTGGTGGTCAGCACACCTCATCAGGATCTGGTTTGGTGGTCAGTCTACCTCATCAGGATCTGGTTTTGGTCCTTCAAGAGAGTCAAACCATCAGCTGTTTTCTGGGGTTGATGAAGCGACTTCTAGGGCTTTAGTTGAGTTGTAAAAATTGCATAAATGTGGATTTCCTCACTTGCCTTTTTCGTCCAGAGCATGCAAGATTTTTTGCACTTCCTTGCGTGATGCACGTGTCACGACTTCTGCCGAAGTCGTTGCCTCTCCTTGTTCGGGCGGTGTTCGGCGGTCGACGTCACCGGTCTTCTAGCCATCATCCATCCATTTTTCATTTTCCATTGGTTTTGTCTTGTCTTCGCACACACCTGTTTTCAATCCCATCCATTACCTCTTGTGTATTTAACCCTGTTTCCCCTCATGTCTTTGTCAGAGATTGTTTGTTGTCAGTATAGTGTTTATTTTGTAGAGGTGCGCGACGGGTCTTCGTACCCATATTTGTTTATTGTTCATTTTCTATTTAGTGTTATGGAGCATGTTTCTTGGACATTTATTAAAAGACTCCATTTTACACTCCGTTTGACTCTCCTGCGCCTGACTTCCCTGCCACCTATACACACGTTTCTGACAGCACGCCATTGCTTGCAAAGTTTAGCAGATGAGACCTTGCGAAGTTTAGCAGATGAGACCTTGCGAAGGTAGCAGATGAGACCTTGCAAAGGTAGCAGATGAGACCTTGCGAAGGTAGCAGATGAGACCTTGCGAAGGTAGCAGATGAGACCTTGCGAAGGTAGCAGATGAGACCTTGCGAAGGTAGCAGATGAGACCTTGCGAAGTTTAGCAGATGAGACCTTGCGAAGGTAGCAGATGAGACCTTGCGAAGGTAGCAGATGAGACCTTGCAAAGGTAGCAGATGAGACCTTGCGAAGTTTAGCAGATGAGACCTTGCGAAGGTAGCAGATGAGACCTTGCGAAGGTAGCAGATGAGACCTTGCGAAGGTAGCAGATGAGACCTTGCGAAGGTAGCAGATGAGACCTTGCGAAGGTAGCAGATGAGACCTTGCGAAGGTAGCAGATGAGACCTTGCGAAGGTAGCAGATGAGACCTTGCGAAGGTAGTAGATGAGACCTTGCGAAGGTAGTAGATGAGACCTTGCAAAGTTTAGCAGATGAGACCTTGCGAAGGTAGCAGATGAGACCTTGCGAAGGTAGCAGATGAGACCTTGCGAAGGTAGCAGATGAGACCTTGCGAAGGTAGCAGATGAGACCTTGCGAAGGTAGCAGATGAGACCTTGCGAAGGTAGCAGATGAGACCTTGCGAAGGTAGCAGATGAGACCTTGCGAAGGTAGTAGATGAGACCTTGCGAAGGTAGTAGATGAGACCTTGCGAAGGTAGTAGATGAGACCTTGCAAAGTTTAGCAGATGAGACCTTGCGAAGGTAGCAGATGTGGGGCTGTTGAGAGTAGCCCTGTGCACTTTGTGCGTATTGTCCAGTAAGGTTGTGATGGTGTCAGAGTTCTCATCGAACCAGTCGTGATGTTTCCTACCTCTGTAGCCAATGGAGTGGGCCGCAGCCTGTTAAAGCACTGAGCTAATAGATGCCCACTTCTGGTCCACTTCTGTGCTCAGAAGAGGCTCAGTCTCACTCAGCCTTTCAGCGAGAGAGCGACGGAACTCATCCCTTACTGCAGCTTTCTCAAGCTTGGGTACAGTGCCAGCCGCCTCTTACTGGACTTCTGCAGGCGTCGGAGGGGACGTATTCTCTCCTGGAGTTTAGCCAGTATCATACGGTGATCTGTCCAGTGTTCTGCACCCCTCATGTCACCTGTCAGCAGGACGTCATTAGTTTCAGAACGTCTCACTATGACTTAGTCAATCAGCGGCCAGTGTTTGGAGCGTGGGGGCATCCATGATGTTTTAAATTTGTTCTTCAGCTGGAACAAGGTGTTAGTGACGATGAGATCACAGAGTTCTGACGCTCCGTGTCGCCAGTTTCAGGGGAATTATTTTCTTTAGCATTTTTTTGACCGCTAAGTGGAACTACCGATAGGTGCGTAAGTATTTTAACTGTCAAGGTTCTGTTGTGTGTGTGTTGTAGTATTTATTATCACACACATACACACACACACACACACACACACACACTCTGACCCTCTCTCTCCTGTCTGTCTACAGCGGAGGATCTGGTAGAAGAGGTGCCGTGTTTCTCAGACAGTACATCTGAAGCTCTCTCTCTCAGCTCCTACACGTCTGACTCCTTCGATGACAACGGTAAGACAAGTCTGACGCTTACGCGAGCTAGATCATATACTCGCTAACACTAGCTAGTTCATACTCACTAACAGTAGCTAGTATATATTTACTAACACTAGCTAGTATATACTCATTAACACTAGCTAGTCCATACTCACTAACACTAGCTAGTTCATACTCGCTAACACTAGCTAGTTCATACTCACTAACACTAGCTAGTTCATACTCGCTAACACTAGCTAGTTCATACTCGCTAACACTAGCTAGTTCATACTCGCTAACACTAGCTAGTTCATACTCGCTAACACTAGCTAGTTCATACTCACTAACACTAGCTAGTTCATACTCGCTAACACTAGCTAGTTTATACTCGCTAACACTAGCTAGTTTATACTCGCTAACACTAGCTAGTTCAAACTGACTAATGGTGTTTTTCCACCCCGGTACTGAACCATACCGTACCCAATCTGGTACTGGTGGGTCCGTTTTTTTATTACATTAGTGTGCGGTTCTGTTCATGTGGGCCTATAGAAAATACTTAGTCCTGGCTCGCTTGTAAAGTGTACTGAGGGATAGGGTTCCACATCGTCGCCATCATTGTAATAATAACAAAGTTCCAATACCATTATTTACAACTATAAAATATGTCAAGCTAGCTAACTTAGCTAATGTTTTAGATACAACGACAAGATACAAAAAAATTATAACAAAATAAATAAAAAATTAATTAATCCTGGACTTTAGAGGACACCCTACTTGTTCTCTGAGCTAACTCAAAAGTACAAGAGGAGCTTACAACAGTGGTCAGAAAGCAGAAGGGTTTTTGACCAGGTTGCCAGAGATATGGCCACCGTAAGCTATACAAGCATAGGGAAACAGTGTGTTGCGATGAAATTAAAATAAACTTAAACAAGAATACCAAAAGATAGAAGATAACAACAGTGTATAATGACAGAAAGACATTATATTACTATGGATGCTGTGCTAGGAGCTGGTGTCCTGCAGTCAGCCTGGATGTTGTTAGGAGCTGGTGTCCTGCAGTCAGCCTGGATGCTGTTAGGAGCTGGTGTCCTGCAGTCAGCCTGGATGCTGTTAGGAGCTGGTGTCCTGCAGTCAGCCTGGATGTTGTTAGGAGCTGGTGTCCTGCAGTCAGCCTGGATGCTGTTAGGAGCTGGTGTCCTGCAGTCAGCCTGGATGCTGTTAGGAGCTGGTGTCCTGCAGTCAGCCTGGATGCTGTTAGGGAGCTGGTGTCCTGCAGTCAGCCTGGATGCTGTTAGGAGCTGGTGTCCTGCAGTCAGCCTGGATGCTGTTAGGAGCTGGTGTCCTGCAGTCAGCCTGGATGCTGTTAGGAGCTGGTGTCCTGCAGTCAGCCTGGATGTTGTTAGGAGCTGGTGTCCTGCAGTCAGCCTGGATGCTGTTAGGGAGCTGGTGTCCTGCAGTCAGCCTGGATGCTGTTAGGAGCTGGTGTCCTGCAGTCAGCCTGGATGCTGTTAGGAGCTGGTGTCCTGCAGTCAGTCTGGATGCTGTTAGGAGCTGGTGTCCTGCAGTCAGTCTGGATGCTGTTAGGAGCTGGTGTCCTGCAGTCAGCCTGGATGCTGTTAGGAGCTGGTGTCCTGCAGTCAGCCTGGATGCTGTTAGGAGCTGGTGTCCTGCAGTCAGCCTGGATGCTGTTAGGAGCTGGTGTCCTGCAGTCAGCCTGGATGCTGTTAGAAACTGGTGTCCTGCAGTCAGCCTGGATGCTGTTAGGAGCTGGTGTCCTGCAGTCAGCCTGGATGCTGTTAGGAGCTGGTGTCCTGCAGTCAGCCTGGATGCTGTTAGGAGCTGGTGTCCTGCAGTCAGCCTGGATGCTGTTAGGAGCTGGTGTCCTGCAGTCAGCCTGGATGCTGTTAGGAGCTGGTGTCCTGCAGTCAGCCTGGATGCTGTTAGGAGCTGGTGTCCTGCAGTCAGCCTGGATGCTGTTAGGAGCTGGTGTCCTGCAGTCAGCCCGGATGCTGTTAGGAGCTGGTGTCCTGCAGTCAGTCAGGATGCTGTTAGGAGCTGGTGTCCTGCAGTCAGCCTGGATGCTGTTAGGAGCTGGTGTCCTGCAGTCAGCCTGGATGCTGTTAGGAGCTGGTGTCCTGCAGTCAGTCAGGATGCTGTTAGGAGCTGGTGTCCTGCAGTCAGCCTGGATGCTGTTAGGAGCTGGTGTCCTGCAGTCAGCCTGGATGCTGTTAGGAGCTGGTGTCCTGCAGTCAGCCTGGATGCTGTTAGGGAGCTGGTGTCCTGCAGTCAGTCAGGATGCTGTTAGGAGCTGGTGTCCTGCAGTCAGCCACCTTACTGCTAGAAGGCACCCAGCAGAATGCCCCCCCCTTCACTTTGATCAAGGTATGATAGCTAGCTGTTTCACTTTGACTAACATACATATCTTCTGTAGTTAGCTAGCATTCAGTGCTTTCAACGTTAGCCATGATGTTGAATAAGCTAACAGATAACGTTACTTTAGCAGGCTGAAGACGGTTGTGGTTCCAACGCCGTAAAAGTGGCTGAGAGTGAGGTACTCCCCCAGTCTCCACAGTGCCATCACAACCCTTCTGGAGGCAATGACACATAGACAGGTTTAGTCATCTTGTTTACATCAAGTGTGGTGTGGGTTGTGTGGGAGGGAGCGATTGGTTAAGCTGATCTGACAGCTGACGCTTAAAGTTAGTGAGGGAGATATGAGTCTCCAACTTCAGAGATGTTTGTAGTTCGTTCCAGTCATTGGCAGCAGAGAACTGGGAGGAAAAGCTGCCAAAGTAGGTGTTGGCTTTGGGGATGACCAGTGAAATATACCAGCTGGAGCGCGTGCTACGGGTGGGTGCTGCTATGGTGACCAGTGAGCTGAGATAAGGCGGGGCTTTACCTAGCAAAGACTTAAGATGACTTGGAGCCAGTGGGTTTGGCGATGAATAGAAGCGAGGGCCAGCCAACGAGAGCATACAGGTCGCAGTGGAGGGTGGCTTTGGTGACAAAACGGATGGCACTGTGATAGACTGCATCCAATTTGCTGAGTAGTAGAGTGTTGGAGGCTATTTTGTAAATGACATCGCCAAAGTCAAGGATCGGTAGGATAGTCAGTTTTACGAGGGTATGTTTGGCAGCATGAGTGAAGGATGCTTTGTTTGCGAAATAGGAAGCCGATTCTAGATTTAATTTGGGATTGGAGATGCTTAATATGAGTCTGGAAGGAGAGTTTACAGTCTAGCCAGACACCTAGGTATTTGTAGTTGTCCACATATTCTAGGTCAGAACCGTCCAGAGTAGTGATGCTAGTAAATCCTCTGCTAGGATTCACAGAAGAACACAGCTATGTTGTTAATGAGAGAAAAAAGTGGCCCACTTACCAAGACACTCTCTCTCTGTTGTGTCTGCCAAAACAAGGTTACAAATGTGTGCATAGCACCACACATGCACTTGATTGGTGGACTTTGCAGAGAGCAGGGGAGAGAAGTCTTTATACTGGCCTTGCATACTGGTGGCTCCATCAGTAGAATTGCCAATGCACTTGCTGATGTCAAGCTTCATGTTTTCCAGTACTTCACTCAGTACCCTGTCAAAGGGTATTGTTCAGCGGACGCCTCGCATTTCACCACAGGCCACAAGCCTCTCGTGGATGACGTTGGTCACATACCTGACTATGACAGAGTGTTAATCTTGTGTCGTAATGTCCCGCGTTGCGTCAATCTGGACTGAAAACAAAAGCAGCTTCCTGGATTTTACTTGTTTACGGTGGCCTGCATTGTGTGTTGGATGGCGGCAATGACGTTATCGATGGTAGTCCTTTTGATAATAGAGTGATTTAAAGAGCCTCTGTCCTCCTTCTTGACTCCAGACTCCAGATGTCGTTTTCCTGCTTTTCTCTATGCAGGCAGTGAGATGCTCTTTCATACACAGGTCGTAGTTTTCCAGCAGAATGATCATCTCTAGAAAGTTGACATGGTCAATGCTGCTATCTAGTGTATAAACTGCTTCAGACTGCATGCCGCTGTAGCTCAGACCCCCTCTTGCCTTTAACAACATCTATAATGCTCTCCAGCACTTCCCTTCTTCTGCGCACTTGCTGTCTAAGAGCCGACGCCTGACTGCCGAGGAACAGGCTCTCGATGTTACCTTTGGAGGACCTTAGAAAGTAGGCCTCTGCAAAACCTCTATGCAAAACACTCTTCTCGTGCTCTTCCACTCTGTCTGCTGTTGCATTCATGAAAGGGCTGTTCTCTGTGGGCTTTTGCAAAATGCAGAAGAAAGCGTGGTTCTCTTCACTGTATGACAGCCACTTCCTGTCGGTTCCTTCTTTACAAAAGAAAACATTTTGCAACACAGACTTTTAACACTTTTGTTGGAGGTGGAAACTAAAATACATATCGAGGTCCCCTGTCTTCGGTCTCTTTAAAATAAAAAATAAAAAAATTGGGGTGGCATTGGCATCCTGGCTCTGGCTCAATCTACATCTGTCTACTGCAGATACACTCTCCTCAACCTGGACATCTGTCCACTGCAGATACACTCTCCTCAACCTGGACATCTGTCCACTGCAGATACACTCTCCTCAACCTGGACATCTGTCCACTGCAGATACACTCTCCTCAACCTATATCTGTCCACTGCAGATACACTCTCCTCAACCTGGACATCTGTCTACTGCAGATACACTATCCTCAACCTGGACATCTGTCCACTGCAGATACACTCTCCTCAACCTATATCTGTCCACTGCAGATACACTATCCTCAACCTATATCTGTCCACTGCAGATACACTATACTCAACCTATATCTGTCCACTGCAGATACACTATCCTCAACCTATATCTGTCCACTGCAGATACACTCTCCTCAACCTGGACATCTGTCCACTGCAGATACACTCTCCTCAACCTATATCTGTCTACTGCAGATACACTATCCTCAACCTATATCTGTCCACTGCAGATACACTCTCCTCAACCTGGACATCTGTCCACTGCAGATACACTCTCCTCAACCTGGACATCTGTCCACTGCAGATACACTCTCCTCAACCTATATCTGTCTACTGCAGATACACTATCCTCAACCTATATCTGTCCACTGCAGATACACTCTCTTCAACCTATATCTGTCCACTACAGATACACTCTCTTCAACCTATATCTGTCCACTGTAGATACACTATCCTCAACCTATATCTGTCCACTGCAGATACACTATCCTCAACCTATATCTGTCCACTGCAGATACACTCTCCTCAACCTATATCTGTCCACTACAGATACACTATCCTCAACCTATATCTGTCCACTGCAGATACACTCTCCTCAATCTATATCTGTCTACTGCAGATACACTATCCTCAATCTATATCTGTCCACTGCAGATACACTCTCCTCAACCTATATCTGTCTACTGCAGATACACTATCCTCAACCTATATCTGTCCACTGCAGATACACTATCCTCAACCTATATCTGTCCACTACAGATACACTCTCTTCAACCTATATCTGTCCACTGTAGATACACTATCCTCAACCTATATCTGTCCACTGCAGATACACTATCCTCAACCTATATCTGTCTACTGCAGATACACTATCCTCAATCTATATCTGTCCACTGCAGATACACTATCCTCAACCTATATCTGTCCACTGCAGATACACTATCCTCAACCTATATCTGTCCACTGCAGATACACTATCCTCAATCTATATCTGTCCACTGCAGATACACTATCCTCAATCTACATCTGTCTACTGCAGATACACTCTCCTCAACCTATATCTGTCCACTGCAGATACACTATCCTCAACCTATATCTGTCCACTGCAGATACACTATCCTCAACCTGGACATCTGTCCACTGCAGATACACTCTCCTCAACCTGGATATCTGTCCACTGCAGATACACTATCCTCAACCTATATCTGTCCACTGTAGATACACTATCCTCAACCTATATCTGTCCACTACAGATACACTCTCCTCAACCTGGACATCTGTCCACTGCAGATACACTCTCCTCAACCTGGACATCTGTCCACTGCAGATACACTCTCCTCAATCTATATCTGTCCACTGCAGATACACTCTCCTCAACCTATATCTGTCCACTGCAGATACACTATCCTCAACCTATATCTGTCCACTGCAGATACACTATCCTCAACCTATATCTGTCCACTGTAGATACACTATCCTCAACCTATATCTGTCCACTGCAGATACACTATCCTCAACCTGGACATCTGTCCACTGCAGATACACTCTCCTCAACCTATATCTGTCCACTGCAGATACACTATCCTCAACCTATATCTGTCCACTGCAGATACACTATCCTCAACCTATATCTGTCCACTGCAGATACACTATCCTCAACCTATATCTGTCTGCTGCAGATACACTATCCTCAACCTATATCTGTCCACTGCAGATACACTCTCCTCAACCTATATCTGTCCACTGCAGATACACTATCCTCAACCTATATCTGTCCACTGCAGATACACTATCCTCAACCTATATCTGTCCACTGCAGATACACTATCCTCAACCTATATCTGTCTGCTGCAGATACACTATCCTCAATCTATATCTGTCCACTGCAGATACACTCTCCTCAACCTGGATGAGTAATTAGTATATATTAGTATATTAGTATAATATTATAACATTAAATAATAATGTTAATAGTATAATGTTTGTATATTATGAATATATTAATGATATAATGTTAGTATTTTCATATAATTTCATGTAATAGTATACTATATACCACTAGTATGATATTAATTCCAAGTGGACAATACAGCATTTTAAGAAATAGACGAACAACATTTATAATTTTTGTAGGTTTTGTTCCGTCATTGTGCGAGAAAAATGGTCTACATTGGTGGTTAGTCTCTAGTTTGTTAATGCTAAGTACTAACTTGTCCATAATCAGAACCAGTCAGAAAAATGGTCTCCATTGGTGGTTAGTCTCTAGTTTGTTAATGCTAAGTACTAACTTGTCAATAATCAGAACCAGTCAGAAAAATGGTCTACATTGGTGGTTAGTCTCTAGTTTGTTAATGCTAAGTACTAACTTGTCAATAATCAGAACCAGTCAGAAAAATGGTCTCCATTGGTGGTTAGTCTCTAGTTTGTTAATGCTAAGTACTAACTTGTCAATAATCAGAACCAGTCATGCAGAACAATGAGTTCAACGTTTCCAACGTTTGCTGTGGAGCGTCAACCTTTTTTTCATGTCCCGCCCCATCCAGGCTGTGATTGGTCGGTTCACGAAAAGTGACATCGCCGAGTGCTTGTTTTTTTTTAAAAGGCACCCGATATCGCTAAATCGCCAGCTAGACAAACCCAAACGTCGCTTATCTTCTCCCGATTGACTTCTGTCGTACCGCTTCAGCTGCAAAAAACTCGACTAACAGTTGAACTGGTATCGCTGGGCTCAATGGGCTGCTCTCTCTGCTCTCTCTCCTCTCTGCTGCCAGTGCCTTCAGGCTTACTAGGCTGAGATGATTGACTGGTAATGGCGCCAAATGAATAATTTGTTATTTTAAAACATTTGGCTGCATCAGCCTCAAGGGACTTCAACCTCTTCTTCTCTCCTCTTTTCAACACCACCTTTATGTTTCTTCTCTTTTTGTTTGTCCATCTTGGTCCACTTCACTATTTATCCAAATGTCACCACTAAACAGAGATGGGAAAGGGGCGGGGCCCAGGTAAAGTTAGAATGGACTGGACCAAAAGTAATTGGCTGGGAGAGAGAGAGACTGACAGATGTAATACCCAACCGCAGTGGCAGTGGGCCGGTAGCCCACTCGCCTGGGCCAGTCAGACACACAGCACTTGGTTATTTTTATTTAACCTCAGGATGCTGAAGAAATGTGGCTTGCCACCTAAAACCCTCACAAATTTTTACAGATGCACAATCGAGAGCATCCATGTAAGTCCCAAATGGCACCCTATTCCCTATATAGTGCACTACTTTAGACCAGAGCCCTATGGCACCCTATTCCCTATATAGTGCACTACTTTCATCCAGAGCCCATAGTACTCTGGTCTAAAGTAGTGCACTATATAGGGAATAGGGTACCGTTTGGGACGTAGTCAGGGAGAGATGTGATCGTTTTGCCAGAAAAGAGAAGCTCCATTTTGCCTTCTTCATTTATGGTTGCCACTAGTTACCGAAAAGACACAAAGTCAAAATGGATCTATCGTACAAATCAATTAACACATATTTTTAAAGTGTCTTTTTTAAAGGCCGTAAGGTTAGTAGTGTAGTTAAGGGGGAGTCCCACCAATTGTCCCCATGTTGGGGAATAAGAGATTTGAAGGTTTGAGATGAAAAATGTTGTTTCTGTTCCAAAATGTTATTGATTATTTTTATTATGTTCTGTTGTCAATCACCTGTCATATTACATGACACACACACACACACACAGGCACACACAGGCACACACACACACACACACACACACACACACACACACACACACACAGAGAGAGTCGCATGTACTTACATGTGTTTGTGAACAATGTTCATGCAGGTTAATATTAATTAATATACATGAATATAGTAATGGAATGATAACACACTCTCTCTCTCTCTCTCTCTCTCTCTCTCCCTCTCTCTCTCTCTCTC
Source organism: Salvelinus fontinalis (assembly GCF_029448725.1). Lineage (NCBI taxonomy): Eukaryota > Metazoa > Chordata > Actinopteri > Salmoniformes > Salmonidae > Salvelinus > Salvelinus fontinalis. The sequence goes on along the minus strand of NC_074674.1, from coordinate 42,446,988 downwards.
TCTCTCTCTCTCTCTCTCTCTCTCTCTCTCTCTCTCTCTCTCTCTCTCTCTCTCTCTCTCTCTCTCTCTCTCTCTCAGCCTCCATAGTGACTGTTATATGTCTGGTGAATAATACTGTGGACAGTATAGAGAATGAAGGTATTGCTGCACTGTACACTCCAGTGACTGTCCTCTGACATGATATGTGTCCCATACACTAACTGTAGACTCCAGTAACTGTCCTCTGACACGAGATGTGTCCCGATGTGTCCCATACACTAACTGTAGACTCCAGTAACTGTCCTCTCACATGAGATGTGTCCCCTACACACACTGTAGACTCCAGTAACTGTCCTCTCACATGAGATGTGTCCCATACACGAACTGTAGACTCCAGTAACTGTCCTCTGACATGAGATGTGTCCCATTCACTAACTGTAGACTCCAGTAACTGTCCTCTGACATGAGATGTGTCCCATACACACACTGTAGACTCCAGTAACTGTCCTCTGACATGAGATGTGTCCCGATGTGTCCCCTACACTAACTGTAGACTCCAGTAACTGTCCTCTCACATGAGATTTGTCCCATACACTAACTGTAGACTCCAGTAACTGTCCTCTCACATGAGATGTGTCCCGATGTGTCCTGGTGTGTCCCATACACTAACTATAGACTCCAGTAACTGTCCTCTGACATGAGATGTGTCCCGTACACTAACTGTAGACTCCAGTAACTGTCCTCTGACACGAGATGTGTCCCGATGTGTCCCATACACTAACTGTAGACTCCAGTAACTGTCCTCTGACATGAGATGTGTCCCATACACTAACTGTAGACTCCAGTAACTGTCCTCTGACATGAGATGTGTCCCGATGTGTCCCATACACTAACTGTAGACTCCAGTAACTGTCCTCTGACATGAGATGTGTCCCGATGTGTCCCATACACTAACTGTAGACTCCAGTAACTGTCCTCTCACATGAGATGTGTCCCATACACTAACTGTAGACTCCAGTAACTGTCCTCACAAGGGATGCGTCCCGTGCACTTTTAGAAGTAAAGGTTCCTGGAAGAACCTTTTTGGTTCGCCACACTGGCAGAACCTTTTCCAGTTGAACAAGGTTCCTCGAGGAACCCCTCTGAAAAAGGATAGCATAGGAACCCCTGTGTAAAAGTTCAAACCGGAACCTTTTTAATAATAGATTTTAGAGGTGCCAGCCTCTAATCAGAAGATTGGCTTATTGGAGGCCTGGCTTTCAGAGACTTTTTTTTGACCACCCGTTAGAGTAAATTCCACGAGTGTTATTGAATCTACAAAACTGTCAGTGTTCAACCTTAACATGTGATGACAATACAACATAAGAGAGACGTAGGCCAAATTTGATTTATATGAAAGCCACGCCTCCAGGTTTCCTCTAGGAACCGTTTGCTGCATTGAAACATGAAATGTTCCTCCAAGAACCCTTCAACTAACCGAAGGTCGTGACTGGTAGTTAATGACCCGTAATTAATGACCGGTAGTTAATGACCCGTAATTAATGACCGGTAGTTAATGACCCGTAATTAATGACCGGTAGATAATGACCGGTAGATAATGACCGGTAGTTAATGAGTGGTAGCTAACGACAGGTAGTTCATGAGGTGTAGTTAATGACCGGTAGTTAATGACCCGTAATTAATGACCGGTAGTTAATGACCCGTAATTAATGACCGGTAGTTAATGACCCGTAATTAATGACCGGTAGATAATGACCGGTAGATAATGACCGGTAGTTAATGAGTGGTAGCTAACGACAGGTAGTTCATGAGGTGTAGTTAATGACCGGTAGTTAATGAGCGGTAGTTATGACCGGTAGTTAATGACCGGTAGTTAATGACCGGTAGTTAATGAGTGGTAGTTAATGAGTGGTAGTTAATGAGTGGTAGTTAATGACCGGTAGTTAATGACCGGTAGTTAATTACAGGTAATTAATTACAGGTCGTTAATGAGTGGTTGTTAATGAATGGTAGTTAATGAGTGGTAGTTAATGACTGGTAGTTAATTACAGGTAGTTAATGACCAGTAGTTAATGACAGGTAGTTAATGACCGGTAGATAATGACCGGTAGAAAATGACCGGTAGAAAATGACTGGTAGTTAATGACTGGTAGTTAATGACTGGTAGTTAAAGACCAGTATATAATGACTGCTAGTTAATGAGCGGTAGTTAATGACCGGCAGTTAATGACAGGTGGTTAATGACAGGTAGTTAATGAATGGTAGTTAATGACCGGTAGTTAAAGACCGGTAGTTAATGACAGGTGGTTAATGACAGGTAGTTCATGACAGGTAGTTATTGACCTGGTAGTTATTGACCTGGTAGTTAATGACAGGTAGTTCATGACAGGTAGTTCATGACCGGTAGTTAATGACCGGTAGTTAATGAGTTGTAGGTAATGACCGGGTGTTAATGATCTGTAGTTAATGACCGGTAGTTAAATGACCGGTAGTTAATGACAGGTAGTTAATGACAGGTAGTTAATGACAGGTAGTTAATGATAGGTAGTTAATGACAGGTAGTTAATGACCGGTAGTTAATGACAGGTAGTTAATGACAGGTAGTTAATGACAGGTAGTTAATGACCGGTAGTTAATGACAGGTAGTTAATGACCGGTAGTTAATGATAGGTAGTTAATGACCGGTAGTTAATGACCGGTAGTTAATGACCGGTAGTTAATGACCGGTAGTTAATGACAGGTAGTTAATGACCGGTAGTTAATGACCGGTAGTTAATGACCGGTAGTTAATGACAGGTAGTTAATGACCGGTAGTTAATGACCGGTAGTTAATGACCGGTAGTTAATGACAGGTAGTTAATGACCGGTAGTTAATGACCGGTAGTTAATGACAGGTAGTTAATGACCGGTAGTTAATGACAGGTAATTAATGAGCGGTAGTTATGACCGGTAGTTAATGACCGGTAGTTAATGACAGGTAGTTAATGACAGGTAGTTAATGACAGGTAGTTAATGACCGGTAGTTAATGACCGGTAGTTAATGACCGGTAGTTAATGACCGGTAGTTAATGACAGGTAGTTAATGACCGGTAGTTAATGACCGGTAGTTAATGACAGGTAGTTAATGACAGGTAGTTAATGACAGGTAGTTAATGACCGGTAGTTAATGACCGGTAGTTAATGACCGGTAGTTAATGACCGGGTGTTAATGACCGGTAGTTAATGACCGGGTGTTAATGATCGGTAGTTAATGACAGGTAGTTAATGACAGGTAGTTAATGACAGGTAGTTAATGACCGGTAGTTAATGAGTTGTAGTTAATGACAGGGTGTTCCTTGTTACGACTGTTGTTACCATCCTAGCCTTTTTATCAACCCTGGTATTACATGTGGATTCAATGGTAGTGGGCACCTTGGAGTTACATGTAACAAGGTCAGATTTTGGTTTGAATTATTAACATGGTAATTGACAGGTGACTTTTCAAACGTGTAATTACAGAATAGTAGTTACACAATGGAACAGAAACATGTGTAATAACATCAGTAATTACACATGTGGAATAACATCAGTAATTACACATGTGGAATAACATCAGTAATTACACATGTGGAATAACCTTCAGCAAGTCAAAGCAAGTGTGTTGATTCCACAACAACCTTATCACCATGTAATGACATAATACCACCTACAGTGTGTAACTACTATGTTATTACTACAGCTATTACTGTGTTAGTTACATAGGTAATAGGGGTAGCAATGTAAAGTGTTACTGAGGGGTTTAATTTTGATATTGAACACCAGGCTTTATCTCAGGATGCTGTTTCTCTGTTTCTGTTTCTCTCTTTGTTTCTCTCTCTCTCTCTGTATATGTCTCTCTCTCTCTGTCTCTCTGTCTCTGTCTCTGTCTCTCTCTCTGTCTCTGTCTCTGTCTCTCTGTCTCTGTCTCTCTGTCTCTCTGTCTCTCTGTCTCTCTGTCTCTGTCTCTGTCTCTGTCTCTGTCTCTGTCTCTGTCTCTGTCTCTGTCTCTGTCTCTCTCTCTGTCTCTGTCTCTCTGTCTCTCTGTCTCTCTGTCTCTGTCTCTGTCTCTGTCTCTGTATCTCTCTGTCTCTGTCTCTGTCTCTGTGTCTCTGTCTCTGTCTCTGTCTCTCTGTCTCTGTCTCTGTCTCTGTCTCTGTATCTCTCTGTCTCTCTGTCTCTGTCTCTGTCTCTGTCTCTGTGTCTCTGTATCTGTCTCTATGTCTCTGTCTCTGTCTCTCTGTCTCTGTCTCTGTATCTCTCTGTATCTCTCTGTCTCTTTGTCTCTGTATCTGTCTCTCTGTCTCTGTCTCTGTGTCTCTGTATCTGTCTCTCTGTCTCTGTGTCTGTGTCTCTGTCTCTGTCTCTGTCTCTCTGTCTCTGTCTCTGTCTCTGTCTCTGTATCTCTCTGTCTCTGTCTCTGTATCTCTCTGTCTCTCTGTCTCTGTCTCTCTGTCTCTGTCTCTGTCTCTGTCTCTGTCTCTGTCTCTGTCTCTGTCTCTCTGTCTCTGTCTCTGTCTCTCTGTCTCTGTCTCTGTCTCTGTCTCTGTCTCTCTGTCTCTGTCTCTCTGTCTCTGTCTGTATCTCTCTGTCTCTCTGTCTCTGTCTCTGTCTCTCTGTCTCTGTCTCTGTATCTCTCTGTCTCTCTGTCTCTGTCTCTGTCTCTGTCTCTGTGTCTCTCAGTGCCAGGTATGGATGAAGGGCAGACGTACATCACTCCAGGTGAGTGACTGTTCTAACTGTATGTCCTGAATGGACTGTGAGTTGAAGCTCATACCTTTCGGTTTGACAAGTGTTCCGTGTGTGTGTGATGACGCCAACGGGCATGTGGGGGAGGGTTCTTGAAATGTAACACCCCCCCCACAATCTTGCTGCCAGCGGTCCATTCCAATAATTTAGGCTAATACAAAAAATTCTCCAGATCTCCAACTGAACGAGGTGATTTTGGAAGTATGGTTATGTAACAGTATAACTTTAGTACGTCCCCTCGCCCCGACCACAGGCGAGAACCAGGGACCTTCTGCACACATCAACAACAGTCACCCACGAAGCGTCGTTACCCATCGCTCCACAAAAGCCGCGGCCCTTGCAGAGCAAGGGGCAACACCACTTCTAGGTTTCAGAGCAAGTGACGTAACTGATTGAAATGCTACTAGCGCGTACCCGCTAACTAGCTAGCCATTTCACATCCGTTACAGTTACGCGAGACTAGTCTCCAGTCCAGTTGCACATGTCGTTGATGTTCGAACGGTCTGACCAGACTCCAAAGCGTGCAGCAGCGCGAGTGTCCAATTTTCCATCGTCCTTCCTCCTAAAGCCCAGGAAGTTGTCCTCTGTGTCTCTGGCCCGTGGAACCTTCCGCCTCCGTAGCACACTTTCTAGACAGTGGACAAGAGGGAGATGTCTCTCCATGTGGATGGATCATCTGAAGCATTGTATTGTCAGGTGTATTCTGTATTTTAGAGCACCCTTCCGTGAGACCAGGTACCTTTCCATTCATCAGACGGGCATTGAAGATATGCATGAGTACGTGGGAGGACTGGGGCATTGTGGTCTTAAGAGTCTCGTAGGTGACACCATCTGATGAACGTGGGAGGACTGGGGCATTGTGGTCTTTAGAGTCTCGTAGGTGACACCATCTGATGAACGTGGGAGGACTGGGGCATTGTGGTCTTTAGAGTATAGTAGGTGACACCATCTGATGAACATGGGAGGACTGGGGCATTGTGGTCTTTAGAGTCTCGTAGGTGACACCATCTGATGAACGTGGGAGGACTGGGGCATTGTGGTCTTTAGAGTCTCGTAGGTGACACCATCTGATGAACGTGGGAGGACTGGGGCATTGTGGTCTTTAGAGTATAGTAGGTGACACCATCTGATGAACATGGGAGGACTGGGGCATTGTGGTCTTTAGAGTATAGTAGGTGACACCATCTGATGAACATGGGAGGACTGGGGCATTGTGGTCTTTAGAGTCTAGTAGGTGACACCATCTGATGAACATGGGAGGACTGGGGCATTGTGGTCTTTAGAGTCTAGTAGGTGACACCATCTGATCCACTTGCCTTGATGTTTGGTAGGGAAGTTAAAACATGATCTACCTCTTCAAGGATGAAATGTCAGGCTTTTTCTGAAGGCTCTCTCATGAGTCTGGAATTATTTACATTCATGTTGAGACAGTCGATGTTCATTTCAGGATGACATTTGTGTAGAGTTCGTCAGAGTACTAAGTGGATTGTAGGAGCATTTAAAAACATAAATAAAGACAATGTGGGTTTTTTTCACTTTGATTTGTAGCTGCAATGTTACAGTACCTGCTGTCCACCAACATGCACCCTGACTCCTGACCCCAACATGCACCCTGACTCCTGACCCCATCATGCACCCTGACTCCTGACCCCAACATGCACCCTGACTCCTGACCCCATCATGCACCCTGACTCCTGACCCCAACATGCACCCTGACTCCTGACCCCATCATGCACCCTGACTCCTGACCCCAACATGCACCCTGACTCCTGACCCCATCATGCACCCTGACTCCTGACCCCATCATGCACCCTGACTCCTGACCCCAACATGCACCCTGACTCCTGACCCCAACATGCACCCTGACTCCTGACCCCATCATGCACCCTGACTCCTGACCCCATCATGCACCCTGACTCCTGACCCCAACATGCACCCTGACTCCTGACCCCAACATGCACCCTGACTCCTGACCACATCATGCACCCTGACTCCTGACTCCATCATGCACCCTGACTCCTGACCCCATCATGCACCCTGACTCCTGACCCCAACATGCACCCTGACTCCTGACCCCAACATGCACCCTGACTCCTGACCCCATCATGCACCCTGACTCCTGACCCCATCATGCACCCTGACTCCTGACCCCATCATGCACCCTGACTCCTGACCCCAACATGCACCCTGACTCCTGACCCCAACATGCACCCTGACTCCTGACCCCAACATGCACCCTGACTCCTGACCCCATCATGCACCCTGACTCCTGACCCCATCATGCACCCTGACTCCTGACCCCAACATGCACCCTGACTCCTGACCCCATCATGCACCCTGACTCCTGACCCCATCATGCACCCTGACTCCTGACCCCAACATGCACCCTGACTCCTGACCCCAACATGCACCCTGACTCCTGACCCCAACATGCACCCTGACTCCTGACCCCATCATGCACCCTGACTCCTGACCCCATCATGCACCCTGACTCCTGACCCCAGCATGCACCCTGACTCCTGACCCCATCATGCACCCTGACTCCTGACCCCATCATGCACCCTGACTCCTGACCCCAACATGACCCCCAATACAGCAGGGCAGTTCCTCTCCAGCGAAGATGTACAATAACACACAAGATGTTATACTGTACAATAACACACAAGATGTTATAATGTACAATACCACACAAGATGTTATACTGTACAATAACACACAAGATGTTATACTGTACAATAACACACAAGATGTTATACTGTACAATAACACACAAGATGTTATACTGTACAATAACACACAAGATGTTATACTGTACAATAACACACAAGATGTTATACTGTACAATAACACACAAGATGTTATACTGTACAATAACACACAAGATGTTATACTGTACAATAACACACAAGATGTTATACTGTACAATAACACACAAGATGTTATACTGTACAATAACACACAAGATGTTATAATGTACAATAACACACAAGATGTTATACTGTACAATAACACACAAGATGTTATAATGTACAATAACACACAAGATGTTATACTGTACAATAACACACAAGATGTTATACTGTACAATAACACACAAGATGTTATAATGTACAATAACACACAAGATGTTGTCATGTACAATAACACACAAGATGTTATCATGTACAATAACACACAAGATGTTATAATGTACAATAACACACAAGATGTTGTCATGTACAATAACACACAAGATGTTATCATGTACAATAACACACAAGATGTTATAATGTACAATAACACACAAGATGTTATACTGTACAATAACACACAAGATGTTATACTGTACAATATCTTTCTAACACTCTCCCTCCTCTTCCTCTCCAGCCTACCAGTGGGAGTCGTCTGATTGGCTGTCCCCGTCCCGGCTCCGCCTACCTGGCATCGATGGGGAGTCACACTGTGACATTACAGATGACCTTCCGTCGTTCAGCAGAGCAGGAAGCGTGTACTCACTACAGCTGGACTATGGGCTGGGGGGGTACAGGAGGGAAAGAGAGAGAGGAAACTCAGGGGACAGAAGAAGCCTCAGGTCACTCTCAGCTGAGAGGAGGGGGTATGAGAGAGAAAGAGACATGGAGAGAGGGAGAGGGAGAGGGACGGAAAGAGATAGAGGGAGAGGGATGGAAAGAGGGAGAGGGATGGAAAGAGGGAGAGGGAGAGGGATGGAAAGAGGGAGAGGGAGAGTGATGGAGAGGGCGAGAGGGAGAGGGGTGGAGAGAGCAAGAGGGAGAGGGATGGAGAGAGTGAGAGGGCGAGGGCGAGGGATGGAGGGAGAGAGAGGGATGGAGGGAGAGAGAGGGATGGAGGGAGAGAGAGGGAGAGGGATGGAGAGAGCGAGCGGGATGGAGGGAGAGAGAGGGATAGAGGGAGAGAGAGAGAGAAGGATGGGGAGAGGGATGGAGGGAGAGAGAGGGAGAGGGATGGAAAGAGAGAGAGGGATGGAGGGAGAGAGAGAGGGAGAGAGAGAGTTAAGGTATGGAGGGAGAGTTCACAGAGGCTACGGTTCAGCTGATAGAAGAGATCAGAGAGAACACTCAGGCGACAGAAGAGGAAACAGGAGGGAAAGGAGTGAGTGTAGAGATGGAGGGGGAACAGGGGTGGACAGACCACACACAGCAGACAGGAAGTACGAGAGGAGGTACGAGAGACATACAGGGACAGGGTACGGGATAGACAGAGTGATCACAGGCGAAAGAAGCAACACGGTCGAAAAAATAGTCCACTCCATCGAGGGAGAGAAAATGCACCAACCTATTGATCGAGAGGAGACCTCATCCCCAGTGTATGAAGAGTACCGTGAACCCAACCCAGACACAGTCCCGTCCCCAGACCCTGTTCCAGAACCTGACCAGAACCACTACGATACTCTTCCCCCAACACGGCCTGCTTACCAGGGTTACCCCTCTCCTCCTCCAGGGCTCAACCTCCACCCAGCCCAGCTGCTGCCCCCGCTCAGGGCCTGGGACGGACAGAACGCCTGGGCGCCCCTGGAGGTGACCCAGGGGTCGGGAGTTGGAGGTCAGGGTTCAAGGCTAGAGAGGTCCGAGTCAGGAGATGAGCTGGAGAGACTGTTGAATCTGGTGTCGCTCAGAGCTCGTAGGGCTACACGCACACAGAGACCCTCTGAAACACCCCCTCCTCCAGAACCAGCCACTGGCTGGGACGGGCTGTACTGAAACACCCCGTCCTCCAGAACCAGCCACTGGCTGGGACGGGCTGTACTGAAACACCCCCTCCTCCAGAACCATCCACTGGCTGGGACGGGCTGTACTGATCAGAACATCTTCCAGAACCATCCACTGGCTGGGACGGGCTGTACTGGTCAGAACATCTTCCAGAACCATCCACTGGCTGGGACGGGCTGTACTGATCAGAACATCTTCCAGAACCATCCACTGGCTGGGACGGGCTGTACTGATCAGAGCATCTTCCAGAACCATCCACTGGCTGGGACGGGCTGTACTGATCAGAACATCTTCCAGAACCATCCACTGGCTGGGACGGGCTGTACTGGTCAGAACATCTTCCAGAACCATCCACTGGCTGGGACGGGCTGTACTGGTCAGAACATCTTCCAGAACCATCCACTGGCTGGGACGGGCTGTACTGGTCAGAACATCTTCCAGAACCATCCACTGGCTGGGACGGGCTGTACTGATCAGAGCATCTTCCAGAACCATCCACTGGCTGGGACGGGCTGTACTGGTCAGAACATCTTCCAGAACCATCCACTGGCTGGGACGGGCTGTACTGATCAGAGCATCTTCCAGAACCATCCACTGGCTGGGACGGGCTGTACTGGTCAGAACATCTTCCAGAACCATCCACTGGCTGGGACGGGCTGTACTGATCAGAGCATCTTCCAGAACCATCCACTGGCTGGGACGGGCTGTACTGATCAGAGCATCTTCCAGAACCATCCACTGGCTGGGACGGGCTGTACTGGAACACCCCCTCCTCCAGAACCATCCACTGGCTGGGACGGGCTGTACTGGTCAGAACATCTTCCAGAACCATCCACTGGCTGGGACGGGCTGTACTGATCAAAACATCTTCCAGAACCATCCACTGGCTGGGACGGGCTGTACTGGTCAGAACATCTTCCAGAACCATCCACTGGCTGGGACGGGCTGTACTGGTCAGAACATCTTCCAGAACCATCCACTGGCTGGGATGGGCTGTACTGATCAGAACATCTTCCAGAACCATCCACTGGCTGGGACGGGCTGTACTGATCAGAGCATCTTCCAGAACCATCCACTGGCTGGGACGGGCTGTACTGGTCAGAACATCTTCCAGAACCATCCACTGGCTGGGACGGGCTGTACTGGTCAGAACATCTTCCAGAACCATCCACTGGCTGGGACGGGCTGTACTGATCAGAACATCCTCCAGAACCATCCACTGGCTGGGACGGGCTGTACTGGTCAGAACATCTTCCAGAACCATCCACTGGCTGGGACGGGCTGTACTGGTCAGAACATCTTCCAGAACCATCCACTGGCTGGCTCTTTTGCGAGGCAGAACCAGCACAAGACAAGACAAGCTCCTGGAATAGAGTCTCTAGATTGAACAACTTACACTAATATCAAATCTATTTAAATGCAGTTACTGTAAGTCAATGGAAGCGTTCCACACATTACCTCAATAGTGCAACACAACATGTAATTCAGTTTTCACATGTAATTCTGTTTTCACATGTAATTCTGTTTTCACATGTAATTCTGTTTTCACATGTAATTCTGTTTTCACATGTAGTTCTG
>NC_074674.1:42423440-42433440 GCF_029448725.1 Salvelinus fontinalis | reverse complement strand
AGACACACAGAGATGGAGAGAGAGAGAGAGAGACTGAGACGAAGAGAGACAGACAGACACACAGAGACGAAGAGATAGACAGACACACAGAGACAGCGAGAGAGAGACAGACACATAGAGACGAAGAGATAGACAGACACACAGAGACGAAGAGAGAGAGAGACAGACACACAGAGACGGAGAGAGAGAGAGACAGACACACAGAGACAGCGAGAGAGAGACAGACACACAGAGCCGAAGAGATAGACAGACACACAGAGCCGAAGAGAGAGACAGACACACAGAGACGGAGAGAGAGACAGACACACAGAAACAGAGAGAGAGACAGACACACAGAGACGAAGAGAGATACAGACACACAGAGACAGCGAGAGAGAGACAGACACACAGAGACGAAGAGATAGACAGACACACAGAGACGAAGAGAGAGAGAGACAGACACACAGAGACGGAGAGAGAGAGAGACAGACACACAGAGACGGAGAGAGAGAGAGACAGACACACAGAGACGAATAGAGAGAGAGACAGACAGAGACTGAGACGAAGAGAGACAGACAGACACACAGAGACGAAGAGATAGACAGACACACAGAAACAGAGAGAGAGACAGACACACAGAAACAGCGAGAGAGACAGACACACAGAGACGAAGAGAGAGACAGACACACAGAAACAGCGAGAGAGACAGACACACAGAGACGAAGAGATAGACAGACACACAGAGACGAAGAGAGAGACAGACAGACAGAGACGAAGAGAGAGAGAGACAGACACACAGAGACGGAGAGACAGACACACAGAGACGAAGAGAGAGAGAGACAGACACACAGAGACGGAGAGACAGACACACAGAGCCGAAGAGATAGACAGACAGCTACAGGCTATTGAATAGTATCTTCAGAGTCTCAACCATATGAAGTGTGGATTCTCTTTTCATTTGCAGTTGTATGTTATATATTTTACTACAGACCTGCCATTCTACATATATGCTTGTCTTCTGTCTGTCAATATGAGCTTGATTGTAAATATACAGTATATTCACTATTTTTCTGCAACTGAATAATACTTTGGAATTGTTAGGTACCACTTTACAATACAGACAGATTCATTAACATGAGGTAATATAGTAGTTGACTTGAAAACAGCATTACTCAGTGTATTTATGTCTAAACTTAACTTTAGCTAATTAGTTATTGGTTAGCTATTAGCTCTTGCTGTTATTCGTGTTGATTAATGTCTCTTTGTTGTAACGACTTACAAACGATTTAATAGTCTGTTAAGTAACTATCGATGATTAAATAGATGTGACACATACATGTTGTTGTTGTTGATGATGTTGATGATGATGATGATGATGAAGTCAGGCCTGTGTTGTGTGTTTTAATTGAACAGATAGTTCAGCTGAGGAGAGACAGGAAATGCAGGGAGGTGGAGTCAAAAACAGGAAAGGCAGGGAGGTGGATTCAAAGACAGGAAAGGCAGGGAGGTGGAGTCAAAGACAGGAAAGGCAGGGGGGTGGAGTCAAAGACAGGAAAGGCAGGGAGGTGGAGTCAAAGACAGGAAAGGCAGGGAGGTGGAGTGAAAGACAGGAAAGGCAGGGAGGTGGAGTCAAAGACAGGAAAGGCAGGGAGGTGGAGTGAAAGACAGGAAAGGCAGGGAGGTGGAGTCAAAGACAGGAAAGGCAGGGAGGTGGAGTCAAAGACAGGAAAGGCAGGGAGGTGGAGTCAAAGACAGGAAAGGCAGGGGGGTGGAGTCAAAGACAGGAAAGGCAGGGAGGTGGAGTCAAAGACAGGAAAGGCAGGGAGGTGGAGTGAAAGACAGGAAAGGCAGGGAGGTGGAGTCAAAGACAGGAAAGGCAGGGGGGTGGAGTCAAAGACAGGAAAGGCAGGGAGGTGGAGTCAAAGACAGGAAAGGCAGGGAGGTGGAGTCAAAGACAGGAAAGGCAGGGAGGTGGAGTCAAAGACAGGAAAGGCAGGTAGGTGGAGTCAAAGACAGGAAAGGCAGGGAGCTGGAGTCAAAGACAGGAAAGGCAGGGAGGTGGAGTCAAAGACAGGAAAGGCAGGGAGGTGGAGTCAAAGACAGGAAAGGCAGGGGGGTGGAGTCAAAGACAGGAAAGGCAGGGAGGTGGAGTCAAAGACAGGAAAGGCAGGGAGGTGGAGTCAAAGACAGGAAAAGCAGGGAGGTGGAGTCAAAGACAGGAAAGGCAGGGAGGTGGAGTCAAAGACAGGAAAGTTAGATTATTTCTAAAAAATAAAGTCTCTCACTTGGTTAGAATTTCCACCACATTTTTGGCGACGAGGATGGGATGATAAGGAATACCTATGACTAGTTAATTAAGCAGCAGAGATGCGCATGAGGTTTCTAAGAAGAGGCTATTCGCCACAATGTGTGGATGAAGCTCATAATTTGGCATTGGAAAAAACACGAGATGAACTGCTACAAAAAAGACCCGCTAAAGCTACAGAACACTCCGTAATGTTCACAACTACATATACTTTGAATTCGCGAAAAGTGGGAGAGGTGGTCAAGAAACACTGGCATATTTTATCATCGGACCCAGCTTTGCCGGCTGAATTTAAATATCCACCACGTATTGTGTATAGGAGAGGTCGCAATTTACGCGATAAATTGGTTCATGCCAACTGCCAGCCACTTAAGAAAATTAGCCAAGCTCTTTTATGCCCTCTACCAAATGGTAGCTATAAATGCAGAGGATGCGCACAGTGCAACAACATGATGAAGTGTCAATATTTCTGTCACCCACACACAGGAAAAAGGTTCCAAATAAATGACATTATTACGTGTTCCACCACCCATGTTATTTACATTATTAAATGTCCATGTGGGCTCTGCTATGTCGGTAAAACCACCCGCACTCTTAAACAGAGAATTAGTGAACATAAAAGTTCAATCAGGAGAAACGACAGGGAGTATCCAGTCGCTGTACATTTCAATGACATGAAGCATGACATTTCTACCTTTAGATTTTGTGGCATAGAGAAAGTTAAGATATCAGACAGGGGAGGGGATATTAATAATACTCTGAGTAAAAGAGAATGTTTTTGGATTTTCACCCTCCAGACATTGTTTCCAAAAGGACTTAATGATGAAATGCCTTTGTATGTTATGCTGTGAATTGGAACATGAAATGTGTGTCTCTTGTAGATTATTCTGACGTTTTTCATATGATGTACCCAATGACTAATGAACTTGCTATGTCCTCATTGAGATTATACAGAAGTGTTCAATACGCTTTATTTATACACTTTTGTAATATTTATGAAATGCACATTGTTATATTTGGTAGCACTTATTTATTTTCCTTTGCTTCCAACCCCCTTCGATGTGTAGAACGGATGTGGGTGGAGCCAGGTCTACATAAGGGTGCAACTTTCAAAAAATCCCAAAAGCTCTGACGAAGGCCGTGTGGCCGATACGTAAGCTTATTAAATATCGGTGATACTATCAAGAGCAGTGTGCGGTTTCCTTTTCCTTCATACCTATGACTAGTGAAACGGGTGAGACTAACTAAAAGGAATACCTATGACTAGTGAAACGGGTGAGACTAACTAAAAGGAATACCTATGACTAGTGAAACGGGTGAGACTAACTAAAAGGAATACCTATGACTAGTGAAACGGGTGAGACTAACTAAAAGGAATACCTATGACTAGTGAAACGGGTGAGACTAACTAAAAGGAAAACCTATGACTAGTGAAACGGGTGAGACTAACTAAAAGGAATACCTATGACTAGTGAAACGGGTGAGACTAACTAAAAGGAATACCTATGACTAGTGAAACGGGTGAGACTAACTAAAAGGAATACCTATGACTAGTGAAACGGGTGAGACTAACTAAAAGGAATACCTATGACTAGTGAAACGGGTGAGACTAACTAAAAGGAATACCTATGACTAGTGAAACTGGTGAGATTAACCTTTGGAACAATATGACAACAGCCACTTCAAGTGCAGGGCACGAAATTCAAAATATTTTAGAAATATTTAACTTTCACACATTAACAAGTCCAATACAGCAAATGAAAGATAAACATCTTGTGAATCCAGCCAACATGTCCGATTTCTTTAGTGTTTTATACCGAAAACACAATATAGCATTATATTAGCTTATCACAATAGCCATTGCCTGTCGACATCTAGTGGAAGACGTATGAAGTGCCTGTATACTGATATATATCAAGGGCATTTATAGGCACTCCCTAGAACAGAGCATCGATTTCAGATTTTCCACTTCCTATCAGGAAGTTTGCTGCAAAATGAGTTCTGTTTTACTCACAGATATAATTCAAACGGTTTTAGAAACTAGAGAGTGTTTCCTATCCAATAGTAATAATAATATGCATATTGTACGAGCAAGAATTGAGTACGAGGACGTTTGAAATGGGCACCTTTTATCCGGCTACTCAATACTGCCCCTGCAGCCAAAACAGGTTAAGAAGGTAAATCAATTCCACAAATTAACTTTTAACAAGGCACACCTGTTAATTGAAATGCATTCCAGGTCATTCCACCTCATGAAGCTGGTTGAGAGAATGCCAAGAGTGTGCAAAACTGTCATCAAGGCAAAGGGTGGCTACTTTGAAGAATCTCAAATATAAAATATATTTTGATTTGTTTAACACTTTTTTTAGTTATTACATGATTCCATATGTGTTATTTCATAGTTTTGATGTCTTCACTATTCTTCTACAATGTAGAAAATCGTTTTTTTTTAACTTAGTAGGTGTTAGATTCAGTAGGTGTGTCCAAACTTTTGACTGATACTCGTATGTCGTGTATCTTCCCCTGCTATTCTTTCTGTCACTGTTTACACGTTGCTAAATCTCTGTACATAGCTGATAATATAACACTGGAAACGTCTTGAGTGCGAGAGAGAGAGAGAGAGAGAGAGAGAGAGAGAGAGAGAGAGAGAGAGAGAGAGAGAGAGAGAGAGAGAGAGAGAGAGAGAGAGAGAGAGAGTGGGAGAGATTGAGAGAGTGCGAGAGAGAGAGAGACAAAGAGAGAGAGAGAGTG
This sequence comes from Salvelinus fontinalis, assembly GCF_029448725.1. Lineage (NCBI taxonomy): Eukaryota > Metazoa > Chordata > Actinopteri > Salmoniformes > Salmonidae > Salvelinus > Salvelinus fontinalis. Next base: position 42,428,405 of record NC_074674.1, on the reverse strand, counting down.
CGAGAGAGAGAGAGAGAGAGAGAGAGAGAGTGCGAGAGAGAGAGAGAGAGACAGAGAGAGAGAGAGAGAGAGAGAGAGAGAGAGAGAGAGAGTGGGAGAGATTGAGAGAGTGCGAGAGAGAGAGAGACAAAGAGAGAGAGAGAGTGCGAGAGAGAGAGAGAGAGAGTGCGAGTGTCTCTCTCTCTTCCTTCCTCTCATCCTTCCTCTCGCTCTCTTTCTCTCACCCCAGTGTGAAGAGACCAGACAGACATGGCTGCCACTCTGAGGGGAACTGTCGTCTCTCTTCTTCTTCTCCTCTCTTCCATTTCTCAAGGTAAGGCTTGGATTCAGAACTCGTCATCTGATTGTGAGTAGACAGAGTGAAAAGAGGCTGTTCTCAGGTTTTCAACCGTTGTGTGATTTGATTGACAGGTGTCCATGGTGTTGCCGTGTTCCACCGTGAGTCGGTGAGAGCTGTAGAGGGTGAGGACATCACTCTACCCTGTTTACTAGAAGAGAAGGAGGGACGTAAACCCGTCATCTCTCAGGTAGCTGTGTTTCATCTCCTTTTTGTTCCAACTGATTTAATTGCACTAAGATTCCATGAGTGTCCTCCTGTAAGATGTCTATCTAAAAAAATGTATTTTTTATTTATTATAGCTAGCTACCTTTTAAGATGAATGAACTAATTGTACGTTGCTCTAGATGAGAGTAGTTGCTCTTTGACTAAAATGGTCAATGTTCTAGGTAGAATGGAGGAAGAAAGGGGAGATAGAAGACCACAAGCTGGTGGTGTATAACCCTCGTTTTGGTGAAACCCTCATCTGGCCTAACGTCACCCTGGACGTGTTGTGGGACAAGGACAAGAACAAGGACACGGACAAGGACAAGCTAATGGGCACGTCTCTGGTTCTGAAGGGTGTAGAGGCTAGGGACAGCGGGCGCTACATCTGTGACATCACCACCTACCCCAACGGTTCCATCAGGAAAGTCACTCGGCTGAAGGTTGAAGGTATGGGCTGAGGGTTGAAGGTATGGGCTGAGGGTTGACGGTATGGGCTGAGGGTTGACGGTATGGGCTGAGGATTGACGTATGGGCTGAGGGTTGAAGGTATGGGCTGAGGGTTGAAGGTATATTATAGTACATCCTCTGTAGTGTGTTTGACAGTTTTTCTGTACTGCTCTACCCTGTAAGACATTAGAAAAACAATTACACGTAACAGAAGTCAGGGGTCAGGGGCAGCCTGGGACCAGTCAGAGGTCAGGGGCAGCCTGGGACCAGTCAGAGGTCAGGGGCAGCCTGGGACCAGTCAGAGGTCAGGGGCAGCCTGGGACCAGTCAGAGGTCAGGGGCAGCCTGGGACTAGTCAGGGGTCAGGGGCAGCCTGGGACCAGTCAGAGGTCAGGGGCAGCCTGGGACCAGTCAGAGGTCAGGGGCAGCCTGGGACCAGTCAGGGGTCAGGGGCAGCCTGGGACCAGTCAGGGGTCAGGGGCAGCCTGGGACCAGTCAGAGGTCAGGGGCAGCCTGGGACCAGTCAGAGGTCAGGGGCAGCCTGGGACTAGTCAGAGGTCAGGGGCAGCCTGGGACCAGTCAGAGGTCAGGGGCAGCCTGGGACCAGTCAGGGGCAGCCTGGGACCAGTCAGAGGTCAGGGGCAGCCTGGGACCAGTCAGAGGTCAGGGGCAGCCTGGGACCAGTCAGAGGTCAGGGGCAGCCTGGGACCAGTCAGAGGTCAGGGGCAGCCTGGGACCAGTCAGAGGTCAGGGGCAGCCTGGGACCAGTCAGAGGTCAGGGGCAGCCTGGGACCAGTCAGAGGTCAGGGGCAGCCTGGGACTAGTCAGAGGTCAGGGGCAGCCTGGGACCAGAAATTGTCTCGGGCATTTCTAACACACAAGACAAAGCAGATAATGATAATTTATATATTTAGAAAGGCCCATTGGGCTAAAAGTGGAAATGTCAGAAGACCAGTCCACCCCTGACCGATGTGGTTTGGTAAGACACACTTGTGTGTTGAGTAACATTGTCTAAAACCTGAAGCCTTTAGCCCAACAGGCTAACACAGTCTGGTGGTATCTGTATAATTGACTCAGTAAATGTTTCTCTATCTATATTGCTATATGGCTGTCTGCTGAGCTGACCTGGCAGTAAATCACTGCAGAATGCTGTGGTAGCCATGCTGGTTAAGTGTGCCTTGAATTCTAAATAAATCACTGACAGTGTCACCAGCAAAGCACCCCCACACCATCGCACCTCCTCCTCCATGCTTCACGGTGGGAACCACACATGCAGAGATTATCCGTTCACCTACTCTGCATCTCACAAAAAAAATAAGCCGGATAGAACCAAAAATCTCACATTTGGACTCATCAGACCAAGGACCGATTTCCACCGGTCTAAAGTCCATTGCTCGTGTTTCTTGCCCCAAGCAAGTCTCTTCTTATTGCTGTCCTTTAGTAGTGGTCTCCTTACAGCATTTCGACCATGAAGGCCTGATTCATGCAGTCTCTTCTGAACAGTTGATGTTGAGATGTGTCTGTTACTTGAAATCTGTGAAGATTTTATTTGGGCTGCAATCCGAGGCTGGTAACTCTAATGAACTTATCCTCTGCAGCAGAGGTAACTCTGGGTCTTCCTATCCTGTGGCGGTCCTCATGAGAGCCAGTTTCATCATATCGTTTGATGGTTTTTGCGACTGCACTTGAAGAAACTTTAAAGTTCTTGAAATGTTCCACATTGACTGACCTTCATGTCTTAAAGTAATGATGGACTGTCGTTTCTCAGTACTTATTTGAGCTGTTCTTGTAAAATATAAAATATATTTAGATTTTGTTAACATGTTTCTGGTTACTACATGATTCCATATGTGTTATTTCATAGTTTTGATGACTTCACTATTATTCTACAATGTAGAAAATAGTCAAAATGAAGAAAAACCCTTGAATGAGTAGGTCTGTCCAAACCTTTGACTGGTACTGTATGTATTCAGACCCTTTGCTATGAAACTCCAAATGGAGCTCAGGTGCATCCCGCTTCCATTGATCATCCTTGAGATGTTTCTACAACTGGATTGGAGTCCACCTGTGGTAAATTCAATTGATTGGACATGTTTTGGAAAGGCACACACCTGTCTATATAAGGTCCCACAGTTGACAGTGGATGTCAGAGTAAAAACCAATCCATGAGGTCAAGGGAATTGTCTGTAGAGCTCCGAGACAGGATTGTGTCGAGGCACAGATCTGGGGAAGGATACCAAAAAATGTCTGCAGCATTGAAAGTCCCCAAGAACGCAGTGGCCTCCATCATTCTTAAATGGAAGAAGTTTGGAACCACCAAGACTCTTCCTAGAGCTGGTCGCCCAGCCAAACTGAGCAATCGAGGGAGAAGAGCCTTGATCAGGGAGGTGACCAAGAACCCGATGGTCACACTGACAGAGCTCCAGAGTTCCTCTGTGGAGATGGGAGAACCTTCCAGAAGGACAACCATCTCTGCAGCACTCCACCACTCAGGCCTTTCTGGTAGAGTGGCCAGATGGAAGTCACTCCTCAGTAGTGGCAGCATCATGCTGTGGGGATGTTTTTCAACGGCAGGGACTGGGAGACTAGTCAGGAACGAGGGAAAGATGAACGGAGCAAAGTACAGAGAAATCCTTGGTGAAAACCTACTCCCGAACCCTCAGGACCTCCAACTGGGGCGAAGGTCACCTTCCAACAGGACATTGACCCTAAACACACAGGCCAAGACAATGCAGGAATGGTTTCGGGACAAGTCTCTGAATGTCCTTGAGTGGCCCAGCCAGAGGCCGGACTTGAACCCGATCGAACATCTCTGGAGAGACCTGAAAATAGCTGTGCAGTGACACTCCCCATCCAACCTGACAGAGCTTGAGAGGATCTGCAGAGAAGAATGAGAGAAATTCATTAATGAATATCTCTCCCTATCTCTCGCTCTCTCTCTCTCTCTCTCTCTCTTGTTATATCTCTCTATGTCAATCTCTCTTTCTTTATATCTCTCTCTCTCAAATTAAGTTTTCTTTATTGGCCTGATGTAACAATGTACATATTGCCAAAGCTTACTTTGGAGATTTACAATATTAACATCATAATAATAATGCATATTGTCAACGGGACAACAGTAACAACAATAACCAAGGATGAAAATAAACATACATTGAACAATAACAATAACTGTCACGATCATCGTAAGAACATTCGGAGCAAAGAGCAGCGTGAAATCGGTTCGACATTTTTTATTATAAGTGAACCGCACAAAAAACGATAAAGAAATGACACTCTAATTGTTTTATATTTTTTTACATTTTGTCAGGAAATGCAGCTCCGTCTCAGGTTCTGCTGTGGTGCAATGGTTGCACAGCCTTTCCTCTACAGGGAGCCAGGTTTTCCTGTGTCTACCCTTCTCAATGGCAAGGCTGTGCTCACTGAGCCTGTACTTTGTCAAGGTTTTTCTAAGGTTTTGATCAGTAACCATGGTCAAATAGTTAGCCACGGTGTACTGTCGATTTAGGGCCAGATAGCACTGCATTTTGCTCTGTGTTTGTGCTTGTGTTTCCCAATAAGCAATGTAGTTTTGTTTTGACTGTGTTGTAATTTGGTTTATTCTGATTGATTGGATGTTCTGGTCCTGAGGCTTCAGTGTGTTAGTAGAACAGGTTTGTGAACTCAGCCCCAGGACCAGCTGGATGAGGGGACTGAGGCTTCAGTGTGCTAGTAGAACAGGTTTGTGAACTCAGCCCCAGGACCAGCTGGATGAGGGGACTGAGGCTTCAGTGTGTTAGTAGAACAGGTTAGTGAATTCAGCCCCAGGACCAGCTGGATGAGGGGACTGAGGCTTCAGTGTATTAGTAGAACAGGTTAGTGAACTCAGGACCAGCTGGATGAGGGGACTGAGGCTTCAGTGTGCTAGTAGAACAGGTTAGTGAACTCAGCCCCAGGACCAGCTGGATGAGGGGACTGAGGCTTCAGTGTGTTAGT
>NC_074674.1:42320940-42418440 GCF_029448725.1 Salvelinus fontinalis | reverse complement strand
CTAATTAACTCCAATACACACCGATCAGTCAATACAGAGGCGGGACCAAAGGGGTCAGAGGTCAACAGCTCCACCGACAGTCCAATCAGAGTCCCATCCATGGCCCAATCAGGATCCACCTATCCACCCAAGGTTCAATCAGATCAGCCCACTCCGTGGAGCGTCCAATCCGATGGTGGGCAGGGGAACGGGTCTGAAGCAGATACGTCCAGCGGTGGTGGTCAGGGGGGCCCAGTGTCCCCTACGCTATACCCAGAGAAGAGCACCCTGGCTGGGGAGAAGGAAGACCACACCCTGAGGACCTCCACTGCCTCCCATGGGGATAATGTGGTGATGGAGACAGGTAGGACCACAGCCAGAGATGGTTGGTTTGTATTGGTTTCTTGTCATTCTATTTGGTATGTACCGAAGACCACTTTTAAACAGAAAACTTTACAATATCATGATTACAGAGCAAAACGATATCATGATTATAGAGGAAAACGATATCATGATTACAGAGCAAAACGATATCATGATTACAGAGGATAACGATATCATGATTACAGAGCAAAACGATATCATGATTATAGAGGATAACGATATCATGATTACAGAGGATAACGATATCGTGATTACAGAGGAAAACGATATCATGATTATAGAGGAAAACGATATCATGATTACAGAGGATAACGATATCGTGATTATAGAGGATAATGATATCATGTTTACAGAGAATAACGATAGCATGATTATAGAGGATAACGATATCATGATTACAGAGCAAAACGATATCATGATTACAGAGCAAAACGATATCATGATTACAGAGCAAAACGATATCATGATTATAGAGGATAAAGATATCATGATTACAGAGGATAACGGTATCATGATTATAGAGGATAAAGATATCATGATTACAGAGGATAACGGTATCATGATTATAGAGGATAAAGATATCATGATTACAGAGGATAACGGTATCATAATTATAGAGGATAAAGATATCATGTTTACAGAGGATAACGATATCATGATCATAGAGGATAACGATATCATGATTACAGAGCAAAACGATATCATGATTATAGAGGATAAAGATATCATGATTACAGAGGATAACGATATCGTGATTATAGAGGATAAAGATATCATGATTATAGAGGATAACGGTATCATGATTATTCCTGTCAGGTCCCAGTAGTGGTCAGAGGTACGTGGTGGTGTGGGTGCTGTTTCCTGTCCTGGCTCTGCTGCTCGTGGTCGGGTTCCTCTACAGACGATACATCATCCAGAAGAGGTGAGTGAGTTTCCTGTCCTGGCTCTGCTGCTCGTGGTCGGGTTCCTCTACAGACGATACATCATCCAGAAGAGGTGAGTGAGTTTCCTGTCCTGGCTCTGCTGCTCGTGGTCGGGTTCCTCTACAGACGATACATCATCCAGAAGAGGTGAGTGTGTTTCCTGTCCTGGCTCTGCTGCTCGTGGTCGGGTTCCTCTACAGACGATACATCATCCAGAAGAGGTGAGTGTGTTTCCTGTCCTGGCTCTGCTGCTCGTGGTCGGGTTCCTCTACAGACGATACATCACCCAGAAAAGGTGAGTGTGTTTCCTGTCCTGGCTCTGCTGCTCGTGGTCGGGTTCCTCTACAGACGATACATCATCCAGAAGAGGTGAGTGTGTTTCCTGTCCTGGCTCTGCTGCTCGTGGTCGGGTTCCTCTACAGACGATACATCATCCAGAAGAGGTGAGTGTGTTTCCTGTCCTGGCTCTGCTGCTCGTGGTCGGGTTCCTCTACAGACGATACATCATCCAGAAGAGGTGAGTGTGTTTCCTGTCCTGGCTCTGCTGCTCGTGGTCGGGTTCCTCTACAGACGATACATCATCCAGAAGAGGTGAGTGTGTTTCCTGTCCTGGCTCTGCTGCTCGTGGTCGGGTTCCTCTACAGACGATACATCATCCAGAAGAGGTGAGTGTGTTTCATGTCCTGGCTCTGCTGCTCCTTTTTCACATCAATCACATCAATTCATCTCTCTTTTCTACCTGCCTTTCAATCTGCCTCTTTCTTTCTCCTCCTCCCTCCCCTCTCCCCCTCTCTATCCTTCTCTGCTCTCTCTCCCTCCCCTTCCTCTCTCTCCCTCCCCTCTCCCCCTCCCTCCCTCCCTCTCTCCCCCCCCCCTTTCCTCCTTCTTCCCCCTCCACTCTCTCTCTCCCTCCCCTTCCTCTCTCTCCCTCTCCTCTCCCCCTCCCTCCCTCCCTCTCTCCCCCCCCCCCCCCTTTCCTCCTTCTTCCCCCTCCACTCTCTCTCTCCCTCCCCTTCCTCTCTCTCCCTCCCTCTCTCCCCCCCCCCCCTTTCCTCCTTCTTCCCCCTCCACTCTCTCTCTCCCTTCCTCTTCCTTCCTTCTCTCTCCCCCCCTCTCCCCCTCACGCTCTCCCTCCCCTCTCCCCCTCCCTCCCTCCCTCTCTCCCCCCCCCCCCTTTACCCCTTCTTCCCCCTTCCCTCTCTCCCTCACCTCTCCCCCCTCTGCCATCCCCTCTCCCCCTCCCTCCCTCTCTCCCTCCCCTCCCTCCCCTCCCCTCCCTCTCTCCTCCCTCCCTCTCTCCCTCCCCTCCCCTCCCTCTCTCCTCCCTCCCTCTCTCCCTCCCCTCCCCTCCCTCTCTCCTCCCTCCCTCTCTCCCTCCCCTCCCCTCCCTCTCTCCTCCCTCCCCTCTCTCCCTCCCCTCCCCTCCCTCTCTCCTCCCTCCCTCTCTCCCTCCCCTCCCCTCCCTCTCTCCTCCCTCCCTCTCTCCCTCCCCTCCCCTCCCTCTCTCCTCCCTCCCTCTCTCCCTCCCCTCCCCTCCCTCTCTCCTCCCTCCCCTCTCTCCCTCCCCTCCCCTCCCTCTCTCCTCCCTCCCCTCTCTCCCTCCCCTCCCCTCCCTCTCTCCCTCCCCTCTCCCCCTCCCTCCCTCTCTCCCTCCCCTCCCTCCCCTCTCTCCCTCCCCTCCCCTCCCTCTCTCCTCCCTCCCTCTCTCCCTCCCCTCCCCTCCCTCTCTCCTCCCTCCCTCTCTCCCTCCCCTCCCCTCCCTCTCTCCTCCCTCCCTCTCTCCCTCCCCTCCCCTCCCTCTCTCCTCCCTCCCCTCTCTCCCTCCCCTCCCCTCCCTCCCTCTCTCCCTCCCCTCCCCTCCCTCTCTCCTCCCTCCCTCTCTCCCTCCCCTCCCCTCCCTCTCTCCTCCCTCCCTCTCTCCCTCCCCTCCCCTCCCTCTCTCCTCCCTCCCCTCTCTCCCTCCCCTCCCCTCCCTCTCTCCCTCCCCTCCCCTCCCTCTCTCCCTTCCCCTCCCCTTTACCCCTTCTTCCCCCTCCACTCTCTCCTTCTCCAGGATGGACCTGCCTCCCCCCTTCAAGCCTCCTCCCCCTCCAGTGAAGTATTCCTCTTTGAGAGCTCATGACGTCCCCATGACCGACATCCTCACCTGAAGGGGGAGCTGTTGTATTTGTTTTATGGTTAAATGAAACGCTCCATTGGTCCCCATTCATGTTATAGTCATACTTAATGTGCGCCCTCTGCTGTCAGAAATATAAATGGGCCTTTTTGTAATACGGTAATACCTTTTCTGTTCCCATGCTGTGTGATTTAATGGTATCTCTTTACAAAGCTGGACTTTGAAGCCTTTTCTTCTGTTATGTTGCTATGCGTTTTTGTTTTTCAAGTCAATGAGTTTTTACCAAAGAGTATGTTGTTCATTGTTACAGAATTGTCTTTATGGTTCAACTTTGGTGTGAATTAAGGAAACCAAAATATTCTTTATTAAATTTGTAAATATTGTACTTTTTTTTTTTGGCAGATATATTTTATAAAATAATTAAGATCGCAATTGAATGTATCCAATCTGTTTAAATAAAGATCTTAAACATACTCATAAAGTTTAGAGTCAATGTTATTCACACCATGACTGTTAATAGGTCATGTACTATACCAGCACCAGAACATTCTGGAAAACTGAGAGAAAGAGAGTTCCCATCCCACTCCAGAACAGAACCGTGACATTCTCACCTCTGAACTAGAGAGAGTTCCCATCCCACTCCAGAACAGAACCGGGACATTCTCCCCTCTGAACTAGAGAGAGTTCCCATCCCACTCCAGAACAGAACCGGGACATTCTCCCCTCTGAACTAGAGAGAGTTCCCATCCCACTCCAGAACAGAACCGGGACATTCTCACCTCTGAACTAGAGAGAGTTCCCATCCCACTCCAGAACAGAACCGTGACATTCTCACCTCTGAACTAGAGAGAGTTCCCATCCCACTCCAGAACAGAACCGTGACATTCTCCCCTCTGAACTAGAGAGAGTTCCCATCCCACTCCAGAACAGAACCGGGACATTCTCTCCTCTGAACTAGAGAGAGTTCCCATCCCACTCCAGAACAGAACCGTGACATTCTCACCTCTGAACTAGAGAGAGTTCCCATCCCACTCCAGAACAGAACCGTGACATTCTCACCTCTGAACTAGAGAGAGTTCCCATCCCACTCCAGAACAGAACCGGGACATTCTCCCCTCTGAACTAGAGAGAGTTCCCATCCCACTCCAGAACAGAACCGGGACATTCTCACCTCTGAACTAGAGAGAGTTCCCATCCCACTCCAGAACAGAACCGGGACATTCTCCCCTCTGAACTAGAGAGAGTTCCCATCCCACTCCAGAACAGAACCGGGACATTCTCACCTCTGAACTAGAGAGAGTTCCCATCCCACTCCAGAACAGAACCGTGACATTCTCCCCTCTGAACTAGAGAGAGTTCCCATCCCACTCCAGAACAGAACCATGACACTCTCTCCTCTGAACTAGATAGTAAGGTCAATGAGAGGCAATATGTCTGACAGAACACAATCTAACTCAACAGTCCTCCAAGCCTCTGAGGACCAATCAGGCACACAGAACTGTGCTAACGTGACAGTGAGTTAGCCCAGTGTTTCTGAAACCTAGACTTTAACTCAGGAAGCTAAGGCAAATCTTCAGATTTCAGGCTAGGTTACTCATCACATGAGCGTGTTTTACCGAACAATATGTCTGTCTGCCTGTCTTTTTGCCTGTATATCTGTCTGCCTGCCTGCGTGCCCGTCTGTCTGCTTGTCTGTCTGTCTGGCTGGCTATCTGTCTGTCTGCCTGCCTGCCTGCCTGTCTGTCTGCTTGTCTGGCTGTCTGCCTGTCTGTCTGTCTGCCTGGCTGTCTGGCTGTCTGGCTGTCTGCTTGTCTGTCTGTCTGGCTGTCTGGCTGTCTGTCTGGCTGTCTGTCTGGCTGTCTGGCTGTCTGCTTGTCTGTCTGTTTGCTTGTCTGTCTGTCTGTCTGTCTGGCTGTCTGCTTGTCTGTCTGTATGGCTGTCTGCTTGTCTGTCTGTCTGTCTGTCTGTCTGGCTGTCTGCTTGTCTGGCTGTCTGCCTGTCTGTCTGTCTGGCTGTCTGGCTGTCTGCTTGTCTGTCTGTCTGGCTGTCTGTCTGTCTGGCTGTCTGCTTGTCTGTCTGTCTGTCTGTCTGTCTGTCTGTCTGTCTGCTTGTCTGTCTGTCTGCTTGTCTGTCTGTCTGTCTGTCTGTCTGTCTGTCTGCTTGTCTGTCTGTCTGTATGGCTGTCTGTCTGTCTGCTTGTCTGTCTGTATGGCTGTCTGCTTGTCTGTCTGTATGGCTGTCTGTCTGTCTGTTTGTCTGGCTATCTGTCTGCCTGCCTGCCTGCCTGTCTGCTTGTCTGTCTGTCTGTCTGTCTGTCTGTCTGTCTGTCTGTCTGTCTGCTTGTCTGTCTGTCTGTCTGGCTGTCTGTCTGCCTGTCTGGCTGTCTGCTTGTCTGTCTGTCTGGCTGTCTGTCTGGCTGTCTGTCTGGCTGTCTGTCTGTCTGCTTGTCTGTCTGTCTGGCTGTCTGCCTGTCTGGCTGTCTGTCTGTCTGCTTGTCTGTCTGTCTGGCTGTCTGCCTGTCTGGCTGTCTGTCTGCTTGTCTGTCTGTCTGTCTGTCTGTCTGTCTGTCTGTCTGTCTGTCTGTCTGGCTATCTGTCTGCCTGCCTGCCTGCCTGTCTGCTTGTCTGTCTGTCTGTCTGTCTGTCTGTCTGTCTGTCTGTCTGCTTGTCTGTCTGTCTGTATGGCTGTCTGCTTGTCTGTCTGTCTGTCTGTCTGTCTGGCTGTCTGCTTGTCTGGCTGTCTGCCTGTCTGTCTGTCTGGCTGTCTGGCTGTCTGCTTGTCTGTCTGTCTGGCTGTCTGTCTGTCTGGCTGTCTGCTTGTCTGTCTGTCTGTCTGTCTGTCTGTCTGTCTGTCTGTCTGTCTGCTTGTCTGTCTGTCTGCTTGTCTGTCTGTCTGTCTGTCTGTCTGTCTGTCTGTCTGTCTGCTTGTCTGTCTGTCTGTATGGCTGTCTGTCTGTCTGCTTGTCTGTCTGTATGGCTGTCTGCTTGTCTGTCTGTATGGCTGTCTGTCTGTCTGTTTGTCTGGCTATCTGTCTGCCTGCCTGCCTGCCTGTCTGCTTGTCTGTCTGTCTGTCTGTCTGTCTGTCTGTCTGTCTGTCTGTCTGTCTGTCTGCTTGTCTGTCTGTCTGTCTGGCTGTCTGTCTGTCTGCTTGTCTGTCTGTCTGGCTGTCTGCCTGTCTGGCTGTCTGCTTGTCTGTCTGTCTGGCTGTCTGTCTGGCTGTCTGTCTGGCTGTCTGTCTGTCTGCTTGTCTGTCTGTCTGGCTGTCTGCCTGTCTGGCTGTCTGCTTGTCTGTCTGTCTGGCTGTCTGTCTGGCTGTCTGTCTGGCTGTCTGTCTGTCTGCTTGTCTGTCTGTCTGGCTGTCTGCCTGTCTGTCTGTCTGTCTGTCTGCTTGTCTGTCTGTCTGGCTGTCTGCCTGTCTGGCTGTCTGTCTGCTTGTCTGTCTGTCTGGCTTGCACTGCAACAACAAAGGTCTCTGGTGTTCACATTCACCACAGTGTTACAAAGATTCATCGACCCTGTGATGAAACAGGAGACAAAACCACAGACCACAGCTGTCCATCCGGCCGTCTGGTGTGAGTCTGAGACCACCTAGACGTCTCTACATTCCACACTGTACACACCACCGTAGACACTGCTATTTTGACTGGTGTAGAACCACCTACACGTCTCTACGCTAAATAGAACCAGACAGAGTTAGAGCTCATTTCAGACAGCGTTAGACCTCAACTCAGACAGCGTTAGACCTCAACTCAGACAGCGTTAGAGTTCAACTCAGACAGAGTTAGACCTCAACTCAGACAGCGTTAGAGTTCAACTCAGACAGCGTTAGAGTTCAACTCAGACAGCGTTAGAGTTCAACTCAGACAGCGTTAGAGTTCAACTCAGACAGCGTTAGAGTTCAACTCAGACAGCGTTAGACCTCAACTCAGACAGCGTTAGAGTTCAACTCAGACAACGTTAGAGTTCAACTCAGACAGCGTTAGAGTTCAACTCAGACAACGTTAGACCTCAACTCAGACAGCGTTAGAGTTCAACTCAGACAGCGTTAGAGTTCAACTCAGACAGCGTTAGACCTCAACTCAGACAGCGTTAGACCTCAACTCAGACAGCGTTAGAGTTCAACTCAGACAGAGTTAGACCTCAACTCAGACAACGTTAGACCTCAACTCAGACAACGTTAGAGTTCAACTCAGACAGCGTTAGACCTCAACTCAGACAACGTTAGACCTCAACTCAGACAGCGTTAGACCTCAACTCAGACAGCGTTAGACCTCAACTCAGACAGCGTTAGAGTTCAACTCAGACAGCGTTAGACCTCAACTCAGACAGCGTTAGACCTCAACTCAGACAACGTTAGACCTCAACTCAGACAGCGTTAGACCTCAACTCAGACAGCGTTAGAGTTCAACTCAGACAGCGTTAGACCTCAACTCAGACAGCGTTAGAGTTCAACTCAGACAGAGTTAGACCTCAACTCAGACAGCGTTAGACCTCAACTCAGACAGCGTTAGACCTCAACTCAGACAACGTTAGACCTCAACTCAGACAGCGTTAGAGCTCTATAAAACTACTAAAGGAAAGTCCTTATTTCCTGCGTTTGAGTGTGACTCTAATTGTTGGCCACGTTAAAACTAACTATCCCACGATTACAGACGCTGGGGACCCGCCCCACACAGCTCTGAGAGGCTACACCAAACGCTAACACACAGCTGGGCCGGTGCGTAGCAAGGAACAGCCAGCGACCTGCCATTGACAACCGACCCAGACATCCCCCGCACCCCTGCACTTCTTCTCTTCACATTCAACGAGAGACAGACAACACAGTTGTGCGGTGGGCTGGTGCGGGCGTCCACAGCCATGGAGGCAGCATCTAAGACGTGGACTTGTTCCCTCCATGGCTGTGGATGTCCCTCCAGCTACCTCTCCCTGTCCTAGTCAATCAACTGCCTAGTCACAGCCTGGACCAACGTGTTCCCCCTCCGCCTGGCCATGCTCTCTGGATCAGAGCTCTGTCTCTTTAGCTGTTGCGGCCTGCACACAGCCGGCGTCTCAGCAGCCCTCTTCTCAGGTGAGTTCTGTGGCTCTGACCTCATAATCTGCTTCGCGATACGGCAGAGGCCGGATCATTCCAGCTATTGTGACAGTGATTCCGATGGTGAGGCATATACCTGTACCTGAGGCAAAGACTTTGTGTTTTACTGGGGTCAAAGGTCAGGATTTCACCAAGTTGCTTCCTGAGGCTGATACTGTCATGGTTCATGTGGGGTCAAAGGTCAGGATTTCACCAGGTTGCTTCCTGAGGCTGTGAGTCAGTCACAAGAGTCTGATACTGTCATGGTTCATGTTGGGTCAAAGGTCACAATTTCACCAAGTTGCTTCCGGAGGCTGTGCGTCAGTCACCGGGGCTGATACTGTCATGGTTCAGGTGGGGTCAAAGGTCAGGATTTCACCAGGTTGCTTCCTGAGGCTGTGAGTCAGTCACAAGAGTCTGATACTGTCATGGTTCATGTGGGGTCAAAGGTCACAATTTCACCAAGTTGCTTCCGGAGGCTGTGCGTCAGTCACCGGGGCTGATACTATCACGGTTCATGTGGGGTCGAATGTCATTATGAACGGCAGCTCAGAACAGCTGAAGATGGATTTTAAAAAATTGATTGGGTCACTCCATAATATCTGTCCCTCTGCCCTCCCTAAATCCTAGACTTGTAGCTGTAAAGGTTTTCTTCCTGGGATGAAGGAGAGGACCAAAATGCAGCGCGGCTAGTGTTCAACATGTTTAATAGACGAATAAACAGTAACACTAATACAAGTAACAAAATAACAAATGTGAAAACCAAGACAGACCTATCTGGTGCAGACAAAACACAGAGACAGGAAACAACCACCCACAATCCCCAACACAAAACAAGCCTCCTATGTATGATTCTCAATCAGGGACAACGATTGACAGCTGCCTCTGATTGAGAACCATATTAGGCTGGACACAGAAACACAGAAACAGACAAACTAGACACACAACATAGAATTCCCACCCAGCTCACGTCCTGACCAACACTAAACAAGCAAAACACATAAGAACTCTGTTCAGGACGTTACAGTAGCCCTCTATAACTGGCTACGAGACTATTGCAGCTCAGTGGGTGTAACATGTATTGACAAAACCTTCTGGATACTAAACACGTTTTATAAGGAGGATGGGATCCACCCAAATCATTTGGGTTCCTGGATCCTTTCACAGCATTATAAGGAGGATGGGATCCACCCAAATCATTTGGGTTCCTGGATCCTTTCACAGCATTATAAGGAGGATGGGATCCACCCAAATCATTTGGGTTCCTGGATCCTTTCACAGCATTATAAGGCTGCGTTGAGACAATGACTGATCAATGACCCAAGCCCAGCTCAGTTAATCCCTACCACTGTGTCGCTGAGTCATCATAATGCTTTAGAAAATGTACATTATACCAGGGGGCGTTGGAAGACACAATGTAAGTAACCTAATTTATGTCCCTCTTACTGCCCTGAATGCCTCTGCTGATCCTACAGCTATTGTCTGCAGTAATCATGTGCCTATGAACCAGAGTTATACTGTTAGCACTGAGGTGTTGTGCCCTAGGAGGAAGTCCACTATGTGCAGCTCACCCTGCACTAACATACATAACATAAGCATGTCTACTTCTGCTAAGCTTCCCAGTAAAGCAATGAAAACCAGCAAGCATCCCAGAAAAGTGTTAACAACATTAATCTTAGGGACAGTTGTAAATCATGCAGCGCCTTGTGTCACGATCGCAGATTTTAGAGAAACAACAAATGCCGGTACATATAAGTGTCTTATATCGGCTGAAAGCTTAAATTATTGTTAATATAACTGCACTGACCAATTTACAGTAGCTATTACTGCTAAGAAATGCCATGCTATTGTTTGAGGAGTGTTCCTAACAACGAAACACTTTTTTCACCATGACAGGTTTGATAAATTCCCCTCTGAAGGTGAAATGTGTACTTACATTCTGAAATCTTGCTCTGATTTATCATCCAAAGGGTCCCAGACTTTTTGTTAGATAGAATCCTTTTAAATATTCTTAAAAGGTCCTTAAAGGATGCACAATCGATTTTTCATTTTCCACTTGTTCAATTTGCAAAGAAAGGAATCTGTGAAAATCTCTTGTTTCAACCAGTCAAACCACGTTTGTATGTATTCCTCAGAGATCCTAGAATGTAACCAGATTTCACTATATCATTAGGAGTGTAGTATATCCTATAGGACACCATATTTGGTCAGAGAGCAACGCCTTCATGGCACGCCGATGACGCAGGTGGTCTTCACTTGATCGACTGCACTGTATCTTTGTCAAATAAGCACCAATCGTGGTCAAACAAAGCTAGCTAGATAGCCAATGAGTTGGGCTTTACTGGAATAAACCCTGTATCTGTTGCAAAATGTAGCTGCTAACCTTGTGCAACAGCAAGTCTTTTCATTTTGGACAAAAATTATAAGAATATTCAGAGTTACGAAGTTATGAAAACTGGTTGTTCTGCAAATGGTGAACATATAATATGTAATAATAATAATAATATAATAACATAAATATAATATAATATGGCTACTAATACTGGAAAAGCTACTGGAAAAGTCCAAGTGCACAGATTTGACGATATTCTTGCAGAAAAATGTAATGTGAATGTAAATGTCTCCTTCACGATTTGCCCAAATGTAACTGGGTGACTTCACACTACATGTCATGTAGTTTGCTCATACTTCAGGTTTTCCATCTGAAACTGTGCACATACACAGCTGCCATCTTGTGGACAGCATCGGAATTACAACCAGAGCGATGGCTCGATGTGAGACCTTTCTGTTGCATTTCAAAGATGGTGGTAGAAAAAAGAAAACAGTTGTTTTTTTCTTTGTATTTTCTTCTACCATATCTATTGTGTTATATTCTCCTACATTCAATTCACATTTCCACAAACTTCAAAGTGTTTCCTTTCAAATGGTACCAAATGGCATATCCTTGCTTCAGGTCCTGAGCTACAGGCAGTTAGATTTGGGTATGTCATTTTAGGCGAAAATTGAAAAAAAGGGGGCTATCCAAAATTGAGAAATCATGTGACTTAACTGAATAAGAAGAAGAAGAAGAAAGTACTGTATGAAACAAAGTTAAATGACATAAAGAATAATACTAAAATGCTTTGGAGCACCTTAAATGACGTTTTGGGTAATAAGGCAAACTCTGCTCCATCATTCCTTAAATCAGATGGCTCATTCATTACAAAAAAACACTGATACTTTTTAATTCATTGGTAAGATTAGCAAACTTAGGCATGACATGTCAGCAACAAACGCTGACACAACACATCCAAGTATATCTGACCAAATTATGAAAGACCAGCATTGTAATTTTGAATTCCGTAAAGTATGTGTGGATGAAGTGAAAAAATTATTGTTATCTATCAACAATGACAAGCCACCGGGGTCTGACAACTTGGATGGAAAATTACTGAGAATAATAGCGGACGATATTGCCTCTCCTGTTTGTCATATCTTCAATTTAAGCCTACTAGAAAGTGTGTGCCGCCAGGCCTGGAGGGAAGCAAAAGTTATTCCTCTACCTAAGAATAGTAAAGCCCCCCTAACTGGCTCAAATAGCCGACCAATCAGCCTGTTACCAACCCTTAGTAAACTTGGTGTTTGACCAGATACTCTTTTACAGTAAACAAATTGACAACAGACTTTCAGCACACTTATAGGGAAGGACATTCAACAAGTACAGCACTTACACAAATGACTGATGATTGCTTGAGAGAAATTGAGGGGGGCTGTTTTTTGTTAGACTTCAGTGCAGCTTTTGACATTATTGATCATAGTCTGCTACTGGCAAAAAAGTGTGTGTTATGGCTTTACATCCCCTGCTATATTGTGGATAAAGAGTTACCTGTCTAACAGAACACAGAGGGTGTTCTTTAATGGAAGCCTCTCCAACGTAATCCAGGTAGAATCAGGAATTCCCCAGGGCAGCTGTCTAGGCCCCTTACTGGTAGAATCAGGAATTCCCCAGGGCAGCTGTCTAGGCCCCTTACTTTTTCCAATCTTAAGTAACAACATGCCACTGACTTTGAGTAAAGCCAGAGTGTCTATGTATGCGAATGACTCAACACTACACAAGTCAGCTACTACAGTGACTGAAATGACTGCAACACTCAACAAAGAGCTGTAGTTTGTTTTAGAATGGGTGGCAAGTAATAAGTTAGTCCTAAATATAAAAATGTTTAGTGAATGATTTGGGACAAATCTAATCTACTCTAAAACCTAATCTTCTCCAGCTTCCAATTGGTTATTCATCTCCCCTGTAACTATTCTCCAGGTCGTTTCTGTAAATGAGAATGCCAACGTTTCCTGGTAAAATAAATGTTAAATAACGATTGGTAACTCTCAATCCATGGTAAGGATAAGGATATTAATCCATAACACCTAAATTCTTTAAGTCAGTCAACTTCGGTACAACATACTGTGTTGGACTCTCATGACTTCGGTTACTATGGCGAGTTGGACTCTCATGACTTCGGTTACTATGGCGAGTTGCGACTTCTCGACTTCGGTTAAAGGATCTAAAATCATGCCTGACACGGCCAATGAAATGCACTCCTTGCTGGATGCTCCCACCTTACACAGATTCATTCCTTCAATTATTATGATCTTCACTTCCTGTGTGAACAGGAACAATACACGCTACTTATTACAAACAAATTGGAAAAACAAGACTGTCTTACGTTGTGTCAACTAAACTGTCTGTTGGATGTTATGTGCTGAAGTTTGTACTCCTTCTCATAAATTACCTAATCAACAACAATTAGTTATTCTCCAATTTGACGGCAAAGAAAAGCGACCGAGACGATGATGGTTATAGTGTTTTCTCTGAAAGATACTCACGATCGCGTTGCATCTTTGAGGAAGCTTGGAGTTACCTATAGCGACTGGGACCGAGGTACAGGGAGCGGAGAGAGTCTTGGGGCTGTGGTCGGGAACAGGCTGAGCTAGCATCCCAACAGCGGGATAGTGAGACGGCTGGTTACGTACAGGGTTCAGGTTCGGATAATGACTTAATGTCTCTGGATGGCTCCAGAGGTTTTCTCTGGTGACGGAAAGGACTTAGTTCCTGGACAGCCATTTCCTCATGCTACGGGAGTAGCGGGGGAAAACCTAGTATCCAATTCATTGTTTGTAGTGGCCATCTTTAACCCCCACGACAGAAGACATCAAGGTTCGATGGAAAGTACCTGGCCACAGTGGCTTCCACAGTGAAGCCCCACCTACACTTGTTTCCGGATTTAGTCAAAGATTTGACAACTACCTGGTCCAAACCGTTATTCAGCTAAGTTGATGCTGCATGGATGCCACCAGGGGTCTTTTCACAGTCCCTTTCATGGATCTGGAACTGATGAAGGAGGCAGGGCTGGTGCACACACCTCCGGTGGATAGCATGGCTACCTAGCCCGTTGGCTAACAAGGGTATGGCTACCTAGCCCGTTGGCTAACAAGGGCATGGCTACCTAGCCCGTTGGCTAACAAGGGTATGGCTACCAAGGGCATGGCTACCTAGCCCGTTGGCTAACAAGGGTATGGCTACCAAGGGCATGGCTACCTAGCCCGTTGGCTAACAAGGGTATGGCTACCAAGGGCATGGCTACCAAGCCCGTTGGCTAACAAGGGTATGGCTACCAAGGGCATGGCTACCTAGCCCGTTGGCTAACAAGGGTATGGCTACCAAGGGCATGGCTACCTAGCCCGTTGGCTAACAAGGGTATGGCTACGCTCCAATCCTACGCTCCATAACAAGAACAGTCGCTTTTTCTGGCTGCTCAGCTGGAGCAGGTCTATCATGTAAACTGATCCCTGTCTGTCACTCTGCTGCAGGTCTACCAGACAGAGGGAGGAGCTGGGCATGGCTTTAGATGCAGGAGAGACCCAAGCAAAGCTCCTGGATGAAATCTGTGTTACGGACGATTTTCATTCTGCCCATGTCCCAGGGCACTATCCTGTCACTCTGGAAAAGCATGGGAGCTATGGTTTATGCTTTTGCAGATGCTAAAGAGGGACAGACAGATGCACCTTATATGAGCTGATTTATTGCCCACAAGGTTGGGCCCTGGAGACTATGCAGTCCCAGTTCAAGACCAAAAAAGGTGTGCACGCTTTTCTCCCTCGGAGGTCATTTGGGGATGCCGGTGGGCCACCTTCCGGAAGGCCGGCGGGCCGGAGATCCGCCTGCTAAGCGGGCTGCCCCGGGGGGCTGGGTCTAGCACCAGGTTGGATCAGTCTGTTTCCCAGACACAATGTCAGACTGCCTGGTACAAGAGCCGCCCTGCTTCCAGTGGCGAGGAGAGAGATGGTCGTGCCACAGTGCAAGGAAGGTGGCACCTAGCTCGGGGCTGGGGGGTGGTCCAGGATCAGGTCCTCCCTTGCCAGCCACCCAAAACATGACCAATCGGGATACGTCATGGATGGCCAAAGCCCATGAACCCAGAGTGGACCGGGCTTTAAGCGAGCGTTTGCACCTAAACACATTGTTTCAACCCCAATGTTTTCAGAGTTTCAAGAGTGTTGAATACTCCACATGTGAATTCAATAAAACATGCCCCTCCTCCATATTTAGATACAAGGTTGGTAAGAATGGTGAAGATAAAAAACTATTTTTTTTAAATACTTATTTTTCCCAGTCCACGAGGGGGCTTCATGCCAACACAGATGGCGTTTCCAGGAGACTTGCTGCCTGCTCTGACCAATGGCACACATGTGCAGTGTCAACCTGGGTAATGTGAACAGTGACATCGTTGTACAGTCTACAAAAAACCTGGGGAGCGAGTCTCTAGTAAAACTCCATCTGATGTGGCATGGCCCCATGACCACCAGCCTCATGACCACCAGCCTCATGACCCCTGGCCTCATGACCCCCAGCCTCATGACCCCCAGCCTCATGACCCCCAGCCTCATGACCCCCAGCCTCATGACCACCAGCCTCATGACCCCCGGCCTCATGACCCCTGGCCTCATGACCCCTGGCCTCATGACCCCCGGCCTCATGACCCCTGGCCTCATGACCCCTAGCCTCAGCGCCAAGGAAGGAAAGTTATTAAGGGAAGAAATATCCACCCTGCTCCAGAAACAGGCAATACGAATAGTTCCTCTGTCCGAAGCCCAGGTAGGGGCGTAGCCGGTATTTCCTGATTTCGAAAAAGGACAGAGTGTTTTTCCGCCCCATTCTACACATGCGTGCCCTGAAAAACATCTCTCAGAGTTTGTAAAATTTAAGATGCTCACAGATCAGCAGCTGTTACGGTCCGTGCGTCCTGGCAAATGGTTCACCACTATCGACCTAAAGGATGCATGCATACATGTGCTAATTCACCCGAGTCACAGGCAGTTCCATTACGAGGTAACGATTGTTTTTGGTACTGCCGATCGGCTTGACATCTTTTCAAAGGTGGTGAAGGTAGATCTGGGACCCATGAGGGGCCAGGGGCTGAGGATTGTTGGCCTTTCTGGGCGATTGGCTGATAGCAGCAGAGTCATGGGAACAAGCAGTTACACACATCCAAGCTGGTGTCCCATGTTCAGTCTCTAGGTTTTATTGTAAACCAGAAAAAGAGCTGTCTTATCCCATTGCAGTGAATTACATTCCTGGGTCTCGAGTTACTCATACTTTAATCATGTTTTTCTATCCCCGGACAGGGTATCCGCCTTCCAGCTCTGCTTGGTCCAATTTTGGTTGAGGCACACGGTACGTTTTTGCCAGTTCCTGGGGATGATCGTGGTCATTCCCCTGGGACTATCAATGATGTGGCTGTTCCAGCGCTGGGTGCTATAGCAACGCTCTTGGATGCACCTCGCCACCTGAGCTGGTTCGATTCAGGTGTCCCCGACATGCCTTCGGGCACTGACCCAATGGAGACAGGTGTTGTCCCGCAAGGTGAACAATGACCTCACTGTGTGAGGGTTAGGGATCCCTGGCTACTGTTCTCATGAACTAGGTGGTGTCCATCAAGGTGGTCATGACCTCACTGTGTGAGGGTTAGGGATCAATGGCTACTGTTCTCATGAACTAGGTGGTGTCCGTCAAGGTGGTCATGACGTCACTGTGTGAGGGTTAGGGATCCCTGGCTACTGTTCTCATGAACTAGGTGGTGTCCATCAAGGTGGTCATGACCTCACTGTGTGAGGGTTAGGGATCAATGGCTACTGTTCTCATGAACTAGGTGGTGTCCATCAAGGTGGTCATGACCTCACTGTGTGAGGGTTAGGGATCAATGGCTACTGTTCTCATGAACTAGGTGGTGTCCGTCAAGGTGGTCATGACGTCACTGTGTGAGGGTTAGGGATCCCTGGCTACTGTTCTCATGAACTAGGTGGTGTCCCGCAAGGTGGTCATGACAGATGCACCCCCCCCCCCCCCCAGGGTGGGGCACGCTGTGTGAGGATTACTCAATTCGGGGAGTATGGACGGTGTTCCAGAGAGCTTTCTGACGGTTCACTTAGCGCTCAGACGCCTCCTCCCACGCGGATGTCGGCAATATGTTATGATCAATAATACCAAACGCTGAAATCTAACAGGACAGCTCCCACAATCTTCTTATCATTCATTTCTTTCAACCAATCATCAGTCATTTGTCTCCAGTGCAGTACATGTTGATTGGCCTTCTCTATAAGCGGAAAGTCTGTTGTTGATTTGTTTTTCTGTCAAATATTTCTGCATTTGGTCGAACAGGATTTTTTTTTCTCCAAACGTTTTTATTGTTGTTGCTATGAACAAGTCGTTAGTCTCAATGGAGGACGGAGGTGAGTCATCTTGTCTGTCGAGGATTTAATTTAATTGAAGGTACTCCTGTTTTTAACCTATCATGTATCTTTGTTCAATAGTTTCCTCTTCCTTTTGTATAGCTACGTGTTTCCTTAATTCATGTACTGTATGTTTGTTAATCTGCTGTGTTGTCACTAGGCGCCACATACCCCCCCCCCTCCCCCCACTACATATTGCTTACCACTGTATCAAAGGAATGATCTAAGACAGTTGCAGAGATAGCCAGAAGATGTTACTAGCTTTCTGTTGTCATTACGTTATTGGCTTCATGAACCTTGTTTCTCAGGTTTCTCATGTTAATGTGGGCAAAAAACATTTAAGCACTTTTCTCAGTTTGCTTGGCTGTTTTGATTGTTTTACTGAGCTTGTCCGAGTTAGACATGACAGTGATATTTACAGTTGAGCTGCACACAGTGGACTTCCTACACACCTGCCTCAGCGTATATAACAGTATAACTGTGTGTTGACAGGCACACGATTACTGCTGACGAGACAATAGCTGGGGAACAAGAGGAGCATGAATTAGGTTACGTTATGACTGACAACACCTCTGGTAAAATGTACGTTTTCAGCAGTACTACGACAGCTCAGCAACACAATGGATTATATTGATTATATTGATTATATTGATTATGTTGATTATATTGGCTGTTGATAAACGCTCTTAGAAAAATGAACGTTTTGAAGTCGTGTGTGTGTGTGTGTGTGTGTGTGTGTGTGTGTGTGTGTGTGTGTGTGTGTGTGTGTGTGTGTGTGTGTGTGTGTGTGTGTGTGTGTGTGTGTGTGTGTGTGTGTGTGTGTGTGTGTGTGTGTGTGTGTGTGTGTGTGTGTGTGTGTGTGTGTGTGTGTGTGTGGTGAATGTTTTTCAGAAATAACAGCAGTTTACACATACACTTCCTGTTGTCTCTCTCGCTGGAAACAAAGATACATAGAATACATTCTCCATAAACTATGCATAAATTACCAAGAGAATCATAGTCTGTGCAATGCCATAGAAAATGTAAATTCTTAGAATACAATTAAATAGAATGAAAACCAAAATTAGGGTTTGTTTCAGTTGTTTAAGTCCTTCAGAAAATGTTCACAATATGTTTAAAAAATGTAAAACTGATAACTGGTCGTAGGTCTCCAGTACTAAAGTTTATTACAGTAACTAAAGAAGACTTTTCTAAAGCCTATTCTAACCTAAAATGACAAATGAGGTCACAACATTTCCTGTTTGCAACCGAAAAACATACCTACGATAGAAGAGAGAGAGAGAGAGAGAGAGAGAGAGAGAGAGAGAAGGTAAAAATAACAGAAGATGTTAAATATAGACTGTGTTGTGAAACACCACAGACAGACAGACACAGAGAGAGAAGGAGATATATACAGTTAGAGAGAGAGAGAGAGAGAGAGAAGGAGAGAGAGAGAGAGAGAGAGAGAGAGAGAGAGAGAGAGAGAGAGAGAGAGAGAGAGAGAGAGAGAGAGAGAGAGAGAGAGAGAGAGAGAGAAGGAGAGAGAGATAGAAGGAGAGAGAGATAGAAGGAGAGAGAGATAGAAGGAGAGCGAGAGAGAGAGAGAGAAATATATAGAGAGAAAGAGAGAGGGAGAAGGAAAGAGATATATACAGAAAGAGACAGAGAGAGAGAGAGAGAGAGATTATTATTTACTCTATAACACCATAATTATTCTAATGATGCCAGGTAAGACCAACGTTTAATTTTTTTTAAATAAAGTAATTTCCAAATGAAACCACGTTCATAATTATCCTTAAGATCTATATGTTGGAGTTTAGTTTAGTTTTGTTTGAAAAGTTTAAGGAGGAAATTGTATGAATTGTGACCTTTACAGAGGAAGATGCCAAGTCTCTGAAAAGGCTTTTCATACAAACATATTTCATGTCTTCCAGAAAGGGCTCACGGAGCTTGTTTCTCCGCTCACAGAGCTCACAGAGCTTGGTTCTCCGCTCACGGAGCTTGTCTCTCCGCTCACAGAGCTTGTTTATCCGCTCACAGAGCTCACAGAGCTTGGTTCTCCGCTCACGGAGCTTGTCTCTCCGCTCACAGAGCTTGTTTCTCCGCTCACAGAGCTCACAGAGCTTGTTTCTCCGCTCACAGAGCTTGTTTATCCGCTCACAGAGCTCACAGAGCTTGGTTCTCCGCTCACGGAGCTTGTCTCTCCGCTCACAGAGCTTGTTTCTCCGCTCACAGAGCTCACAGAGCTTGTTTCTCCGCTCACAGAGCTTGTTTCTCCGCTCACAGAGCTTGTCTCTCCGCTCACAGAGCTTGTCTATCCGCTCACAGAGCTTGTTTCTCCGCTCACAGAGCTTGGTTCTCCGCTCACAGAGCTTGTTTCTCCGCTCACAGAGCTTGTTTCTCCGCTCACAGCTGTCCCCTCAGGGTTTAACTATGAATATGAAATGTAACATCCGTCACGTATTTTAGGAAACATTTTTTTTGTACAACATGGACCTGACATGGGATCATCTTGAAAAACTTTCTCTGTAAAGCGAACTATCATCAAGGTTTTATAGGGTCTAAAATTGGTTCCTCTCTTTTCACTGTCAGCATGGTTTTTCAGCTTTCTGATATCTGTAACATACATAACTGTTGTATCATAATATATCATTTATCGTATCTTAGCTTCAGACGACTGTTTATTCACCACGTTCTGTGGATGTGACGGAGGGTAATGTATCGTATCACCACGTTCTGTGGATGTGATGGAGGGTAATGTATCGTATCACCACGTTCTGTGGATGTGACGGAGGGTAATGTATCGTATCACCACGTTCTGTGGATGTGACGGAGGGTAATGTATCATATCACCACGTTCTGTGGATGTGACGGAGGGTAATGTATTGTATCACCACGTTCTGTGGATGTGACGGATAGTAATGTATCGTATCACCACGTTCTGTGGATGTGACGGAGGGTAATGTATCGTATCACCACGTTCTGTGGATGTGACGGAGGGTAATGTATTGTATCACCACATTCTGTGGATGTGACGGATAGTAATGTATCGTATCACCACGTTCTGTGGATGTGACGGAGGGTAATGTATCGTATCACCACGTTCTGTGGATGTGACGGAGGGTAATGTATCATATCACCACGTTCTGTGGATGTGACGGAGGGTAATGTATCGTATCACCACGTTCTGTGGATGTGACGGAGAGTAATGTATCGTATCACCACGTTCTGTGGATGTGACGGAGGGTAATGTATCGTATCACCACGTTCTGTGGATGTGACGGAGGGTAATGTATCGTATCACCACGTTCTGTGGATGTGACGGATAGTAATGTATCGTATCACCACGTTCTGTGGATGTGACGGAGGGTAATGTATCGTATCACCACGTTCTGTGGATGTGACGAAGGGTAATGTATCGTATCACCACGTTCTGTGGATGTGACGAAGGGTAATGTATCGTATCACCACGTTCTGTGGATGTGACGGAGGGTAATGTATCATATCACCACGTTCTGTGGATGTGACGGAGGGTAATGTATCGTATCACCACGTTCTGTGGATGTGACGGAGAGTAATGTATCGTATCACCACGTTCTGTGGATGTGATGGATAGTAATGTATCGTATCACCACGTTCTGTGGATGTGACGGAGGTTAATGTATCGTATCACCACGTTCTGTGGATGTGACGAAGGGTAATGTATCGTATCACCACGTTCTGTGGATGTGACGAAGGGTAATGTATCGTATCACCACGTTCTGTGGATGTGACGGAGGGTAATGTATCGTATCACCACGTTCTGTGGATGTGACGGATAGTAATGTATCGTATCACCACGTTCTGTGGATGTGACGGAGGGTAATGTATCGTATCACCACGTTCTGTGGATGTGACGAAGGGTAATGTATCGTATCACCACGTTCTGTGGATGTGACGAAGGGTAATGTATCGTATCACCACGTTCTGTGGATGTGACGGAGGGTAATGTATCATATCACCACGTTCTGTGGATGTGACGGAGGGTAATGTATCGTATCACCACGTTCTGTGGATGTGACGGAGAGTAATGTATCGTATCACCACGTTCTGTGGATGTGACGGATAGTAATGTATCGTATCACCACGTTCTGTGGATGTGACGGAGGTTAATGTATCGTATCACCACGTTCTGTGGATGTGACGAAGGGTAATGTATCGTATCACCACGTTCTGTGGATGTGACGAAGGGTAATGTATCGTATCACCACGTTCTGTGGATGTGACGGAGGGTAATGTATCGTATCTCCACGTTCTGTGGATGTGACGGAGGGTAATGTATCGTATCACCACGTTCTGTGGATGTGACGGAGGGTAATGTATTGTATCACCACGTTCTGTGGATGTGACGGATAGTAATGTATCGTATCACCACGTTCTGTGGATGTGACGGAGGGTAATGTATCGTATCACCACGTTCTGTGGATGTGACGGAGGGTAATGTATCGTATCACCACGTTCTGTGGATGTGACGGATAGTAATGTATCGTATCACCACGTTCTGTGGATGTGACGGATAGTAATGTATCGTATCACCACGTTCTGTGGATGTGACGGAGGGTAATGTATCGTATCACCACGTTCTGTGGATGTGACGGATAGTAATGTATCATATCACCACGTTCTGTGGATGTGACGGATAGTAATGTATCGTATCACCACATTCTGTGGATGTGACGGAGGGTAATGTATCGTATCACCACATTCTGTGGATGTGACGGATAGTAATGTATCGTATCACCACGTTCTGTGGATGTGACGGAGGGTAATGTATCGTATCACCACATTCTGTGGATGTTACGGATGGTAATGTATCGTATCACCACGTTCTGTGGATGTGACGGAGGGTAATGTATCGTATCACCACGTTCTGTGGATGTGACGGAGGGTAATGTATCGTATCTTAGCTTCAGAAGACTGTTTATTCACCACGTTCTGTGTACTTGTTCTGGGGTGTATTCCTCAGACTTTCACTGAAGCAATTGTTGAAAAAGATTGTCATGGAAAATCAAATAAAATCAAATGTATTCATGTAGCCCTTCTTACATCAGCTGATGTCACAAAGTGCTGTACAGAAACCCAGCCTAAAACCCCAAACAGCAAGCAATGCAGGTGTAGAAGCACGGTGGCTAGGAAAAACTCCCTAGAAAGGCCAAAAATAGGAATAAACCTAGAGAGGAACCAGGCTCTGAGGGGTGGCCAGTCCTCTTCTGGCTGTGCCGGGTGGAGATTATAACAGTACATGGCCAAGATGTTCAAATGTTCATAAATGACCAGCAGGGTCAAATAATAATAATCACAGTGGTTGTCGAGGGTGCAACAGGTCAGCACCTCAGGAGTAAAATGTCAGTTGGCTTTTCATAGCTGATCACATTCAGAGTATCTCTACCGCTCCTGCTGTCTCTAGAGAGTTGAAAACAGCAGGTCTGGGAGAGGGTAGCACGTCCTGTGAACAGGTCAGGGTTTTATAGCTGCAGGCAGAACAGTTGAAACTGGAGCAGCAGCACGGCCAGGTGGACTGGGGACAGCAAGGAGTCATCAGGCCAGGCAGAACAGTTGAAACTGGAACAGCAGCAAGGCCAGGTGGACTGGGGACAGCAAGGAGTCATCAGGCCAGGCAGAACAGTTGAAACTGGAGCAGCAGTTGCATTTCTCGTACGTGGCAGTACTGTTTTTAGATAGAAAGATGAGAAGAGTGTTTATCAACAATCTGAATAGTCCTGGAGTGTCTTTTTAAATGAAGCCCCCAAAATATACTTCGTCCACTGTCCAGAAAAGTGGATTGGCAGTAGTACATGTATATAGTCTCACGTGTATATTTCGTCACAATATTTCAGAAAAACTGTAATACAAAACAAATCTTATATTTTTGTCTACATTCAACAGGTAAAGGTTCATTCACACTACTGTTCAAAAGTTTGGGTGTCACTTAGAAATGTCCTTGTTTTTTAAAGAAAAGCACGTTTTTTTGTCCATTAAAATAACATCAAATTGATCAGAAATACAGTGTAGACATTGTTATGTTGTAAATGACTATTGTAGCTGGAAACGGCAGATTTTTAATGGAATATCTACATAGGCGTACAGAGGCCCATTATCAGCAACCATCACTCCTGTGTTTCAATGGCCCGTTGTGTTAGCTAATCCAAGTTTATCATTTTAAAAGGCTAATTGATCATTAGAAAACCCTTTTGCAATTATGTTAG
Organism: Salvelinus fontinalis; assembly: GCF_029448725.1. Lineage (NCBI taxonomy): Eukaryota > Metazoa > Chordata > Actinopteri > Salmoniformes > Salmonidae > Salvelinus > Salvelinus fontinalis. Next base: position 42,394,980 of record NC_074674.1, on the reverse strand, counting down.
CACAGCTGAAAACTGTTGTCCTGATTAAAAAAGCAATAAAACTGGCCTTTTGACTAGTTGAGTATCTGGAGCATCAGTATTTGTGGGTTCGATTACAGGATCAAAATGGCCAGAAAGAAATAACTTTCTTCTGAAACTCGTCAGTCTATTCTTGTTGTGAGAAATGAAGGCTATTCAATGCCAGAAATTGCCAAGAAACTCAAGATCTCGTACAATGCTCCCTTCACAGAACAGCGCAAACTGACTCTAAACAGAATAGAAAGAGTGGCAGGCCCAGGTGCACAACTGAGCAAGAAGACAAGTACATTATAGTGTCTAGTTTGAGAAACAGACGACTCACAAGTCCTCAACTGGCAGCTTCATGAAATAGTACCCACAAAACCCCAGTCTCAACGTCAACAGTGGAGAGGCGACTCCGGGATGCTGGCCTTCTAGGCAGAGTTCCTCTGTCCAGTGTCTGTGTTCTTTTGCCCATCTTAATCTTTTCTTTTTATTGGCCAGTCAGAGCTTGGCTTTTTCTTTGCAACTCTGCCTAGAAGGCCAGCATCCCGGAGTCGCCTCTTCACTGTTGACGTTGAGACTGGTGTTTAATGGGTGTTTAGTGGGTTAGAGACTGGTGTTTAATGGGTGTTTAGTGGGTTAGAGACTGGTGTTTAGTGGGTGTTTAGTGGGTTAGAGACTGGTGTTTAGTGGGTGTTTAGTGGGTTAGAGACTGGTGTTTAGTGGGTGTTTAGTGGGTTAGAGACTGGTGTTTAGTGGGTTGTTAGTGGGTTAGAGACTGGTGTTTAGTGGGTGTTTAGTGGGTTAGAGACTGGTGTTTAGTGGGTTATGCTAATTTTGGGGTCTGTACACTCCCCCCTAATAGTTACTATAGACACACATCAAAAAGTTTAAATTCCATTTTTGTTTGTCCATTCTGTGAGACATAAAAGTTTTTTAATTGCAATGTCCATAATGCTGGAATCACACAAAGTTAATTACACGAGCAGAACATTCATCTAGAGGTTTAAAATGTTAACCTGTGAAAAAAGGACAACAGCAGAATGAGACACGTGTTTAAAACTATAAACCCTCTATTTGTCCAGACTGACTTTGTCCAGACTGACTTTGTCCAGACTGACTGTCCAGACTGACTTTGTCCAGACTGACTGTCCAGACTGACTTTGTCCAGACTGACTTTGTCCAGACTGACTTTGTCCAGACTGACTGTCCAGACTGACTTTGTCCAGACTGACTGTCCACACTGACTGTCCAGACTGACTTTGTCCAGACTGACTGTCCAGACTGACTGTCCAGACTGACTGTCCAGACTGACTGTCCAGACTGACTTTGTCCAGACTGACTGTCCAGACTGACTTTGTCCAGACTGACTGTCCAGACTGACTTTGTCCAGACTGACTGTCCAGACTGACTGTCCAGACTGACTTTGTCCAGACTGACTGTCCAGACTGACTTTGTCCAGACTGACTGTCCAGACTGGCTGTCCAGACTGACTTTGTCCAGACTGACTGTCCAGACTGACTGTCCAGACTGACTTTGTCCAGACTGACTGTCCAGACTGACTGTCCAGACTGACTGTCCAGACTGACTTTGTCCAGACTGACTGTCCAGACTGACTGTCCAGACTGACTGTCCAGACTGACTTTGTCCAGACTGACTGTCCAGACTGACTGTCCAGACTGACTTTGTCCAGACTGACTTTGTCCAGACTGACTGTCCAGACTGACTTTGTCCAGACTGACTGTCCAGACTGACTGTCCAGACTGACTTTGTCCAGACTGACTTTGTCCAGACTGACTTTGTCCAGACTGACTGTCCAGACTGACTGTCCAGACTGACTTTGTCCAGACTGACTGTCCAGACTGACTGTCCAGACTGACTTTGTCCAGACTGACTGTCCAGACTGACTTTGTCCAGACTGACTGTCCAGACTGACTTTGTCCAGACTGACTTTGTCCAGACTGACTTTGTCCAGACTGACTGTCCAGACTGACTGTCCAGACTGACTTTGTCCAGACTGACTTTGTCCAGACTGACTGTCCAGACTGACTGTCCAGACTGACTGTCCAGACTGACTGTCCAGACTGACTTTGTCCAGACTGACTGTCCAGACTGACTTTGTCCAGACTGACTTTGTCCAGACTGACTTTGTCCAGACTGACTGTCCAGACTGACTGTCCAGACTGACTTTGTCCAGACTGACTTTGTCCAGACTGACTGTCCAGACTGACTTTGTCCAGACTGACTTTGTCCAGACTGACTTTGCCCAGACTGACTGTCCAGACTGACTGTCCAGACTGACTTTGTCCAGACTGACTTTGTCCAGACTGACTGTCCAGACTGACTGTCCAGACTGACTGTCCAGACTGACTGTCCAGACCGGGTGGATCCATCTCTGACCCATAACTAACTCGTTCTCGCTGTTTTTTGTTTTATAGCCTGTACCTGGTGCATAGCATCTCTGACTTTAATCAGTCTGCTTCTCTTCATCTCTGTGTGTATCAATCTCACCTGCTTTCTGAGAAACAGGAACAACAGACACAAAGCAGGTAAAGTCTTACTTGTTGAATAAAATCTCTCTCTCCGAGCAATTGTGTTAGTATAAAATAACATATTTTCCCTTTTTGTTTGCGTAGAATATGGCTCAATATAGTATTATTTATATTCTGAGTATTTTTTGCTCATCTTTATGTTGTGTAATGTTAATAATAATAATAATATTATTAGACACAGAGCACTGACACAGAGCACTGACACAAACACAGAGCACTGACACAGCACTGACACAAACACAGAGCACTGACACAGACACAGACACAGACACAGAGCACTGACACAGAGCACTGACACAGAGCACTGACACAGAGCACTGACACAGACACAGAGCACTGACACTGACACTGACACAGACACAGAGCACTGACACAGAGCACTGACACAGAGCACTGACACAAACACAGAGCACTGACACAGACACAGACACAGACACAGAGCACTGACACAGAGCACTGACACAGAGCACTGACACAAACACAGAGCACTGACACAGACACAGACACAGACACAGAGCACAGACACAGAGCACTGACACTGACACTGACACTGACACTGACACTGACACAGACACTGAGCACTGACATAGAGCACTGACACTGACACTGACACTGACACTGAGCACTGACACTGACACAGAGCACTGACACTGACACAGACACAGAGCACTGACACAGACACAGACACAGAGCACTGACACTGACACAGAGCACTGACACTGACACTGACACTGACACAGACACAGACACAGAGCACTGACACAGAGCACTGACACAGAGCACTGACACAGACACAGAGCACTGACACAGACACAGACACAGACACAGAGCACTGACACAGACACAGACACAGACACTGACACTGAGCACTGACACTGAGCACTGACACAGAGCACCTCTCTCACGTCTCGTACCTCTCATACCTCCCTTAAGTCTCTTACCTCCCTTAAGTCTCTTACCTCTCTTAAGTCTCTTACGTCTCGTACCTCTCATACCTCCCTTACGTCTCGTACCTCTCATACCTCCCTTACGTCTCGTACCTCTCATACCTCCCTTACGTCTCGTACCTCTCATACCTCCCTTACGTCTCGTACCTCTCATACCTCCCTTACGTCTCGTACCTCTCATACCTCCCTTAAGTCTCTTACCTCTCATACCTCCCTTACGTCTCGTACCTCTCATACCTCCCTTAAGTCTCTTACGTCTCTTACCTCTCATACCTCCCTTAAAGTCTCTTACCTCCCGTACGTCTCTTACCTCCCTTAAGTCAGTCTCTTACCTCCCTTACGTCTCGTACCTCTCATACCTCTCTTACGTCTCTTACCTCTCATACCTCCCTTACGTCTCTTACCTCTCATACCTCCCTTAAAGTCTCTTACCTCCCGTACGTCTCTTACCTCCCGTAAGTCTCTTACCTCCCTTACCTCTCTTATCTCTCTTACCTCTCTTGCATTTTTTACCTCTCTTACGTCTCTTGCAGCAACATAAATGGCATCTGTCATTCTGTAGGCTATTTTGTTCATCAGCATTGCTTAACTTAACTTTGTCAGTCTCATCGACTCACAGAAAAGTGATTGTCCACCATTTTGTTTTGACAGACAAAGAGGAGTTTCTCTACCAACAGCATTATCCAAGAGAGAGGTAGGGGTTTATTATCATACTCCAGTAATGTATTTCATCTACCTTTGTGTGTGTCTTATGTCTTTTCTAAAATGTGTGTGTGTGTGTGTGTGTGTGTGTGTGTGTGTGTGTGTGTGTGTGTGTGTGTGTGTGTGTGTGTGTGTGTGTGTGTGTGTGTGTGTGTGTGTGTGTGTGCGTGTGCGTGTGTGTGCGTGCGTGCGTCTAGTCAGTGTTCTGACATAAATCACTCATCTCAAATGTACAGCATTTGAAATGTATTCAGACCCCTTCACATTTTGTTAGGTTACAGCCTTATTTTAAAATGGATTCAGTATTTTTTCCCCCACATCAATCTACACAAAATACCCAATAATGACATCACAATACCCCATAATGACATCACAATACCCAATAATGACAAAGCAAAAGCAGTGTTTCATAATTTTTTTCAAATTCATTTTTTTTTTTTTATAAACGTATTTACATAAGTATTCAGACTCTTTGCTATGAGACTCAAAATTGAACTCAGGTACATCCTGTTTCCATTGATCATCCTTGAGATGTTTCTACAACTTGATTGGAGTCCACCTGTGGTAAATTCAATTGATTGGACATGATTTGGAAAGGCACACACCTGTCTAGATGAGGTCCCACAGTTGACAGTGCATGTCAGAGCAAAAACCAAGCCAAGAGGTCGAAGGAATTGTCTGTAGAGCTCCGAGACAGGATTGTGTTGAGCCACAGATCTGGGGAAGGGTACCAAAACATTTCTGCAGCATTGAAGGTCCCCAAGAACACAGTGGCCTCCATCATTCTTAAATGGAAGAAGTTTGGAACCACCAAGACTCTTCCTAGAGCTGGCCGCCCGGCCAAACTGAGCAATCAGGCGAGAAGGGCCTTGGTCACGGAGGTGACCAAGAACCCGATGGTCACTCTGACAGACCTCCAGAGTTCCTCTGTGGAGATGGGAGAAGCTTCCAGAAGGACAACCATCTCTGCAGCATTCCACCAATCAGGCCTTTATGGTAGAGTGGCCAGACAGAAGCCACTCCTCAGTAAAAGGCAAATGACAGCCCGCTTGGAGTTTGCCAAAAGGCACCTAGGACTCTCAGACTATGAGAAACAAGATTATCTGGTCTGATGAAACCAAGATGGAACTATTTGGCCTGAATGCCAAGCGTCACGTCTGGAGGAAACCTGGCACCATCCCTACGGTGAAGCTTGGTGGTGGCAGCATCATGCTGTGGGGATGTTTTTCAGCAGCAAGAACTGGGAGACGAGGCAAAGATGAACGGAGCAAAGTACAGAGAGATCCTTGATGAAAACCTACTCCAGAGAGCTCAGGACCTCAGACTAGGGCGAAGGTTCACCTTCCAACAGGACAATGACCCTAAGCACACAGCCAAGACCATTTAGGAGTAGATTCAGGACAAGTCTCTTAATGTTCTTGAGTGGCTCAGCCAAAAAATAAAAACCTGTTTTTGCTTTGTCATTTTGGGTTATAACATGTGTAGATTGATGAGGGAAAAAGCAACGTAACAAAACGTGGAAAAAGTTAAGGGGTCTGAAGACTTTCCGAATGCGCTGAATATCTGGCACCAAACAAATACATTTTACGGTAGACACACAGATGTGATTTGTAAATTTGAGTCATTTAGCAGACACTCTTGTCCAGACTTACAGTCAATACATTCATCTTCAGATAGCTAGGTGAGACAACCACATATCACAGTCACAGTCAGTACATTCATCTACAGATAGCTAGGTGAGACAACCACATATCACAGTCATAGTCAGTACATTCATCTACAGATAGCTAGGTGAGACAACCACATATCACAGTCATAGTCAGTACATTCATCTTCAGATAGCTAGGTGGGACAACCACATATCACAGTCATAGTCAGTACATTCATCTACAGATAGCTAGGTGAGACAACCACATATCATAGTCAGTGCATTCATCTACAGATAGCTAGGTGGGACAACCACATTTCACTGCCATAGTCAGTACATTCATCTTCAGATAGCTAGGTGAGACAACCACATATCACAGTCATAGTCAGTACATTCATCTACAGATAGCTAGGTGGGACAACCACATATCACAGTCATAGTCAGTACATTCATCTTCAGATAGCTAGGTGGGACAACCACATATCACAGTCATAGTCAGTACATTCATCTACAGATAGCTAGGTGGGACAACCACATTTCACAGTCATAGTCAGTACATTCATCTTCAGATAGCTAGGTGGGACAACCACATATCACAGTCATAGTCAGTACATTTTTCCCCAATGAAGTAGCAGAGTCAGAGTAGGAAAACACCAGTGCCAGTTTTTTAGTGATGTATATCGATGTATATCGATGTATATTGATGTATATTGATGTATATTGATGTATATTGATGTATATTGATGTATATCGATGTATATTGATGTATATTGATGTATATTGATGCATGTGATGTATATTGATGTATATCGATGTATATTGATGTATATTGATGTATATTGATGTATATTGATGTATATTGATGTATATTGATGTATATTGATGTATGTGATGTATATTGCTGTATATTGCTGTATATTGATGTATATTGCGTCTCCAGTCTTAGTAGATTGGAGGAGGAAGAGGAGGAAGAGGAGGATCAGCAGCAGGAGAATCCCATCTACGGAAACATCACTACAGGTGACATCACATCACGTCACATAATATATATGGAAACATCACTACAGATGACATCACATAATATCTATGGAAACATCGCTACAGATGACATCACATAATATCTATGGAAACATCACTACAGGTGACATCACATCACATAATATCTATGGAAACATCACTACTTGTGGACGGATGCCCTAGCCCCCCCCCCCCCCCCCCCCCCTTTGTAATCGATTAAATGTCTGTATTTTTTTATTTATGTATTCTAGCGTAACTTCAGTGTAGAACCCTCGTCTCTCTGTCTCTGTCTCTATCTCTCTGTCTCTGTCTCTATCTCTCTGTCTCTGTCTCTGTCTCTATCTCTCTGTCTCTGTCTCTGTCTCTATCTCTCTGTCTCTGTCTCTATCTCTCTGTCTCTCTCTCTGTCTCTCTGTCTCTGTCTCTATCTCTCTGTCTCTGTCTCTGTCTCTGTCTCTGTCTCTGTCTCTCTGTCTCTGTCTCTCTCTTTCTCTCTCTCTCTCTGTCTCTCTCACGTCAATTTAATTTAACGAGATTTATTGGCATAGGAAACACATGTTTACATTGCCAAAGCAAGTGAAATAGATTTCAATTTATTTAATTTAAAAAAACAAAAGTGAAATAAACTTTTTTTAAAGAACAGTAAACATTACACTCACAGAAGTTCCAAAAGAATAAAGACATTACAAATGTCATATTATGTATATATACAGTGTTGTAATTATGTGCAAATAGTTAACGTACAAAAGAGAAAATAAATACAAATAAATATGGGTTGAATTTACAATGGTGTTTGTTCTTCACTGGTTGCCCTTTTCTGGTGGCAACAGGTCACAAATCTTGCTGCTGTGAGGCACACTGTGTTGTTCCACTCAGTAGATATGGGAGTTGATTAAAATTACATTTTTTTTCGAATTTTTTGTGTGTCTGTGTAATCTGATGGAAATATGTGTCTCTAATATGGTCATACATTTGGCAGGAGGTTAGGAAGTGCAGCTCAGTTTCCACCTCATTTTGTGGGCTGTGTGCACATAGCCTGTCTTCTCTTGAGAGCCAGGTCTGCCTACGGCGGCCTTTCTCAATAGTAAGGTTATGCTCACTGAGTCTGTACATAGTCAAAGCTTTCCTTAAGTTTGGGTCAGTCACAGTGGTCAGGTATTCTGCTACTGTGTACCTTCTGTTTAGGGCCAAATAGCATTCTAATTTACTCTTCGTTTTTTTGTTAATTCTTTCCAGTGTGTCAAGTAATTATCTTTTTCTTTTCTCATGATTTGGTTGGGTCTAACTGTGCTGTTGTCCTGGGGCTCTGTGGGGTGTGTTTGTGTTTGTGAACAGAGCCCCAGGACCAGCTTGCTTAGGGGACTCTTCTCCAGGTTCATCTCTCTGTAGGTGATGGCTTTGTTATGGAAGGTTTGGGAATCGCTTCCTTTTAGGTGGTTGTAGAATTGAATGGTTATTTTCTAGATTTTGATAATTAGTGGGTATCGGCCTAATTCTGCTCTGCATGCATTATTTGGTGTTCTACGTTGTACAAGGAGGATATTTTTGCAGAATTCTGCATGCAGAGTCTCAATTTGGTGTTTTCCCCATTTTGTAAATTCTTGGTTGGTGAGCGGACCCCAGACCTCACAACCATAAAGGGCAATGGGCTCTATGACTGATTCAAGTATTTTTAGCCAGATCCTAATTGGTATGTCGAATTTGATGTTTCTTTTGATGGCATAGAAGGCCATTCTTGTCTTGTCTCTCAGATCGTTCACGCCTTTGTGGAAGTTACCTGTGGCACTGATGTTTAGTCCGAAGTACGTATTTGAGAGGTCAAATATACTGTTCAGGAGTCTAGAAAAGTTAAATGGAATTCTTGAATCGAAAGGAGATGGTTCCTCAATGCGGAAACTATTAAATCGATTAAATCGGGTGTTGGAGGAGTTGCTACGGAGAGGACAACAGTCCATGTGGATTTGATGCTATTCCTCTTGTGTTGGGAAAGGCTGGTAAACAAGCATTTTACGGTAAAGTCTACATCAGTTGTATTCGGCGCATGTGATCTATACAATTTGATTTGTTGCAGTTATTTCGGCATGAACCGTTCAAAACGGGACTTTTAATCGGTTATTGTCTTGTTCTTTACTGTAATCAGAGGGCTAATATCAATACTATGCATGCCAGTTAACAGATTTCATCATCCGTTCACTTTTTTTCATGCACTTTGACAGGTAAATATTTGATATTTAGCCAATGAGTGGCCTAATATCTAGCTAATATTTAGCTTATTCGGCTACATAACTCTAGCTTCGCTCTTCAGGCTTTTCCCGTGCGCAATAGGCTACGGACGCAAGCCTCTCCGCTATTCATTTTGTCATGAAATCCAAGGAAAAACTATAGTCTACAAAAACTATAGGACATTAATGTTGTATACAGTTTAATACTAGGACCTCATAGGCTTTTCGTTGAGAGAAGCATGCTTGCTCTTGCTAATTGCTGAATGTAAAATAGGCCTAGGCCAAATGAACTGTTTGGGAAGAGAGAGTTAATTATTTATTATCTATTTCACTTGCTTTGGCAATGTAAACACATATGTTTCCCATGTCAATAAAGCCCCTTAACTTGAATTGAAATGTAAATTTGAATTGAGTGCATAGTTGGACTGATTATTAAATGGTTTCACATGACAGACAGGGATGAGCACAGTGAAAAATAATATCCAAACGAATTGACATCCATTACAAAAATGGAAATCACTTACAAACCACTTGATCAACTGTAGGCCGTCTGTTCTTAATTGAATTGCCTAGTTAAATAAAGGTTAAATACATTTTTTTAAATGAAGCAACGAGGCAAGCAATAACATGATGTAAAAGATGCGCAGGTCAAACAGCGTTTGTTGTTTATTTTCTACATTTAATTTAAATACGAGTTTCTATATTCTATTTAGCTTTAGACTACATGTTAGCCTACATTGACAAAAATGTACAGCCAGTTTTAATTTATAGCAAGTGTCTATACATTCTAACCTTCATAACGAAACGCGTACCGTTTCATTTACAGTTGTAACCGCGCTATAAATACAACAGTGTCGCAGCTGAACGATAAGAATAACGTTTTTTTTTTTACAAGTATAGCTATCTTACTGCCTACTAACTGCTGCAATAGAATTAGGCAGAATAACCGTTGTGTTTTGTTTGCGAACGCTATCTGACAGATAGTTATCTGTAAATAAATATGCAAAGTTCATCAGGGTGTCGTTATTTTCTTACGCCAACAACACAGTGGCATCGAAAACTAACAATACTATATACCCTGAACTTGTGTACATCAAGCTTCATTTGTTTTCCATTTAGATATGATCATGATTGTGTTCTAGTTTCCTGAGTTAAATGGAAACGTGTGTTTATGACTAAATCATGTGTGTGTGTGTGTGTGTGTGTGTGTGTGTGTGTGTGTGTGTGTGTGTGTGTGTGTGTGTGTGTGTGTGTGTGTGTGTGTGTGTGTGTGTGTTCTGTGTGTGTGTGTGTGTGTGTGTGTGTGTGTGTGTGTGTGTGTGTGTGTGTGTGTGTGTGTGTGTGTGTGTGTTCTGTGAAGACTTGTGCTATGAACCCATGACCAAGCAACGTTCCAGAGACGACAGAAAGGTACGTACATCGGGCCAAAATGTTTCTTGTTCATTATTGTTCACATACAACTGTCATTACAATAATATTTTCTTTTAGAATTTGGTTTTAAACTCTACTGTGTAAATTAAAACAAAAATATATAGAGGACATCGTTTGATTTACTTTAATTAAATGTCAATAAAACAAAATGTGAATGAAAAACTATCTTCTCATCTCATAATGGTAATAATATTTAGATTTTCCACTCTGGAAATAAACTACGCCTATACACAGTATTCATGCTAACAACAAAATGTCTAAAGAGGCCTTTATATATTGCAGTTATATCGCTTAGACCACACGTCGCTTAGACCGCACGTCGCTTAGACCACACGTCGCTTAGACCACACAGCTCATATTAAGCTATATTACAAATAGCACCATATTCCCTTTATAGTTCACCACTTCTGACCAGAAGTAGTACACTATATAGGGTGCCATAAGGCTCTGGTCTAAAGTAGTGCACTATATAGGGAATAGGGTGCCATAGGGCTCTGGTCTAAAGTAGTGCACTATATAGGGAATAGGGTGCCATAGGGCTCTGGTCTAAAGTAGTGCACTATATTGAATAGCACACCATGTTAACTCAAGTCTGTTTCTAAAGTAGTTCACAGTCATCGGCTGTGGTCAAGGCCGTAGCTAGTTCTCTACACCACACTGTGTACAACGCAGCCAGTATCCGCTCTATAGGCTATATATAGTACCATTTTTCTGAATGCATGAGAAGTTACCAAGGACAGGATGCTATCCGACTTTCAAGTTTCAAACTTTATTTGCCACGTGCACATGATATAACAGGTGTAACACAGCACAGTGAAATTTTTACCTTGAGACCTCTTGTAATATAATATACTAACAGTGTCCATATATAATATACTAACAGTGTCCATATATAGTATACTAACAGTGTTCATATATAATATACTAACAGAGTCCATATATAATATACTAACAGTGTCCATTTATAGTATACTATCAGTGTCCATATATAATATACTAACAGTGTCCATATATAATATACTAACAGTGTTCCTTTATAGTATACTATCAGTGTCCATATATAATATACTAACAGTGTCCATATATAATATACTAACAGTGTCCATATATAATATACTAACAGAGTCCATATATAGTATACTAACAGTGTCCATATATAGTATACTAACAGTGTCCATATATAGTATACTAACAGTGCCCATATATAATATACTAACAGTGTCCATATATAATATACTAACAGTGTCCATATATAGTATACTAACAGTGTCCATATATAATATACTAACAGTGTCCATATATAATATACTAACAGTGTCCATATATAATATACTAACAGTGTCCATATATAATATACTAACAGTGTCCATATATAATATACTAACAGTGTCCATATATAATATACTAACAGTGTCCATATATAATATACTAACAGTGTCCATATATAGTATACTAACAGTGTCCATATATAATATACTAATAGTGTCCATATATAATACACTAACAGCCCCTCCCCCAGCCCGTTTCCCATCCCGCCCTCCCCCAGCCCGTTCCCCATCCCCTCCCCCAGCCCGTTCCCCATCCCCTCCCCCAGCCCGTTCCCCATCCCCTCCCCCAGCCCGTTCCCCATCCCCTCCCCCAGCCCGTGCCCCATCCCCTCCCCCAGCCCGTTCCCCATCCCCTCCCCCAGCCCGTTCCCCATCCCCTCCCCCAGCCCGTTCCCCAGCCCATCCCCAGCCCCCCCTCCCCCAGCCCATTCCCCCAGACCATTTTCCAAGCCCGTTCCCACAGCCCGTTCCCCCAGCCCGTTCCCCAGCCCCCCTCCCCCAGCCACCCTCCCCCATCCCCTCCCCCAGCCCGTCCCCCAGCCGATTCCCCAGCCAGCCTCCCCCAGCCCGTTCTCCAGCCCGTTACCCAGCCCGTCCCCCAGCCCGTTCCCCAGCCCGTCCCCCAGCCCGTCCCCCAGCCCGTCCCCCAGCCCGTCCCCCAGCCCGTTCCCCAGCCCGTTCCCCAGCCCGTCCCCCAGCCGATTCCCCAGCCACCCTCCCCCAGCCCGTCCCCAGCCCGTCCCCCAGCCGATTCCCCAGCCACCCTCCCCCAGCCCGTCCCCCAGCCCGTTCCCCAGCCGATTCCCCAGCCACCCTCCCCCAGCCCGTCCCCCAGCCCGTCCCCCAGCCCATCCCCCAGCCACCCTCCCCCAGCCCGTCCCCAGCCCGTCCCCCAGCCCGTCCCCCAGCCCATCCCCCAGCCCGTTCCCCCAGCCCGTTCCCCCAGCCCATCCCCCAGCCCATCCCCCAGCCTGTTCCCCCAGCCCGTTCCCCCAGCCCGTTCCCCCAGCCCATCCCCCAGCCCATCCCCCAGCCCGTTCCCCCAGCCCGTTCCCCCAGCCCGTTCCCCCAGCCCGTCCCCAGCCCGTCCCCCAGCCGATTCCCCAGCCCCCCCTCCCCCACCCCCTTTCCCAGCTCCACCAACCCTGGCCTGAAATACTCCTTTGTAATAGATAGTCAAATAAAAGGACAAATATATTATTATTCTACTGTTCCAACTCCTTCTCTTCAGCCTGCGCCCCAGCACCACCAACCCGACCTGAACTACGCTTCTCTGGACCTGAACGTGGGACAGATACCCAAGAAGAGGAAGCGTCGCTACCAGCAGGCCCAGGCCCAGGCCCAGACCCTCCCCGAGACCCAGATGGATGGGGATTTCCTGGAAATAGATGCGGAGATGGAGGCCTCCCTCCCCTCACGGAGTAGCAGCCCTCTGGCTTCCAGAAACAGCATCTACCTCAATAGTCTACAGATGGCACTAGAGACAGAGGAGAGGGAATAAGAGAGAGTCAAGGAGACGGGGAGGGAGATGGAGGGAGATGGAGGAGGATAGAGAGAGGGATGGAGACAGGAAGTGAGGAGAGAGGCAGAAAGATACAGTAGGTTGTGATGGAGGGATGGAGACAGGAAGTGAGGAGAGAGGCAGAAAGATACAGTAGGTTGTGATGGAGGGATGGAGACAGGAAGTGAGGAGAGAGGCAGAAAGATACAGTAGGTTGTGATGGAGGGATGGAGACAGGAAGTGAGGAGAGAGGCAGAAAGATACAGTAGGTTGTGATGGAGGGATGGAGACAGGAAGTGAGGAGAGAGGCAGAAAGATACAGTAGGTTGTGATGGAGGGATGGAGACAGGAAGTGAGGAGAGAGGCAGAAAGATACAGTAGGTTGTGATGGAGGGATGGAGACAGGAAGTGAGGAGAGAGGCAGAAAGATACAGTAGGTTGTGATGGAGGGATGGAGACAGGAAGTGAGGAGAGAGGCAGAAAGATACAGTAGGTTGTGATGGAGGGATGGAGACAGGAAGTGAGGAGAGAGGCAGAAAGATACAGTAGGTTGTGATGGAGGGATGGAGACAGGAAGTGAGGAGAGAGGCAGAAAGATACAGTAGGTTGTGATGGAGGGATGGAGACAGGAAGTGAGGAGAGAGGCAGAAAGATACAGTAGGTTGTGATGGAGGGATGGAGACAGGAAGTGAGGAGAGAGGCAGAAAGATACAGTAGGTTGTGATGGAGGGATGGAGACAGGAAGTGAGGAGAGAGGCAGAAAGATACAGTAGGTTGTGATGGAGGGATGGAGACAGGAAGTGAGGAGAGAGGCAGAAAGATACAGTAGGTTGTGATGGAGGGATGGAGACAGGAAGTGAGGAGAGAGGCAGAAAGATACAGTAGGTTGTGATGGAGGGATGGAGACAGGAAGTGAGGAGAGAGGCAGAAAGATACAGTAGATTGTGATGGAGGGATGGAGACAGGAAGTGAGGAGAGAGGCAGAAAGATACAGTAGGTTGTGATGGAGGGATGGAGACAGGAAGTGAGGAGAGAGGCAGAAAGATACAGTAGGTTGTGATGGAGGGATGGAGACAGGAAGTGAGGAGAGAGGCAGAAAGATACAGTAGGTTGTGATGGAGGGATGGAGACAGGAAGTGAGGAGAGAGGCAGAAAGATACAGTAGGTTGTGATGGAGGGATGGAGACAGGAAGTGAGGAGAGAGGCAGAAAGATACAGTAGGTTGTGATGGAGGGATGGAGACAGGAAGTGAGGAGAGAGGCAGAAAGATACAGTAGGTTGTGATGGAGGGATGGAGACAGGAAGTGAGGAGAGAGGCAGAAAGATACAGTAGGTTGTGATGGAGGGATGGAGACAGGAAGTGAGGAGAGAGGCAGAAAGATACAGTAGGTTGTGATGGAGGGATGGATATAAGAAGTGAGGAGAGAGGCAGAAAGATACAGTAGGTTGTGATGGAGGGATGGAGACAGGAAGTGAGGAGAGAGGCAGAAAGATACAGTAGGTTGTGATGGAGGGATGGAGACAGGAAGTGAGGAGAGAGGCAGAAAGATACAGTAGGTTGTGATGGAGGGATGGATATAAGAAGTGAGGAGAGAGGCAGAAAGATACAGTAGGTTGTGATGGAGGGATGGATATAAGAAGTGAGGAGAGAGGCAGAAAGATACAGTAGGTTGTGATGGAGGGATGGAGACAGGAAGTGAGGAGAGAGGCAGAAAGATACAGTAGGTTGTGATGGAGGGATGGAGACAGGAAGTGAGGAGAGAGGCAGAAAGATACAGTAGGTTGTGATGGAGGGATGGAGACAGGAAGTGAGGAGAGAGGCAGAAAGATACAGTAGGTTGTGATGGAGGGATGGAGACAGGAAGTGAGGAGAGAGGCAGAAAGATACAGTAGGTTGTGATGGAGGGATGGAGACAGGAAGTGAGGAGAGAGGCAGAAAGATACAGTAGGTTGTGATGGAGGGATGGAGATAGAGCTGGAGTTGGAGGGTGTGACACATGAGCTGTTCCTAGAGTCTGCTGACCTGTAACATGTGACTGGGGTTAGAGGTCAGGGAGGAAGACCAACGGTCCTAAATGTGAACTCAAGCTCAATTAGGCAGAGAAAACGAGAAAGAGAGGGAGAGAGAGAGGACTGGTGTTTCTTTTTAAATATGTTTTTTATTTAACCTTTATTTAACTAGGCAAGTACAGGTACAGAGACATCATACTTACCTACTTTAACTTCTCATCAATATGTTAGAATCAGACATCATACTGACCTACTTTAACCTCTCGTCAATATGTTAGAATCAGACATCATACTGACCTACTTTAAACTCTAGTCAATATGTTAGAATCAGACATCATACTGACCTACTTTAAACTCTAGTCAATATGTTAGAATCAGACATCATACTTACCTACTTGAAACCTCTAGTCAATATGTTAGAATCAGACATCATACTGACCTACTTGAAACCTCTAGTCAATATGTTAGAATCAGACATCATACTTACCTACTTTAACCTCTAGTCAATATGTTAGAATCAGACATCATACTGACCTACTTTAACCTCTAGTCAATATGTTAGAATCAGACATCATACTTACCTACTTGAAACCTCTAGTCAATATGTTAGAATCAGACATCATACTGACCTACTTTAACCTCTAGTCAATATGTTAGAATCAGACATCATACTTACCTACTTTAAACTCTAGTCAATATGTTAGAATCAGACATCATACTGACCTACTTGAAACCTCTAGTCAATATGTTAGAATCAGACATCATACTGACCTACTTGAAACCTCTAGTCAATATGTTAGAATCAGACATCATACTTACCTACTTTAACCTCTAGTCAATATGTTAGAATCAGACATCATACTGACCTACTTTAACCTCTAGTCAATATGTTAGAATCAGACATCATACTTACCTACTTTAACCTCTAGTCAATATGTTAGAATCAGACATCATACTGACCTACTTTAACCTCTAGTCAATATGTTAGAATCAGACATCATACTGACCTACTTTAACCTCTAGTCAATATGTTAGAATCAGACATCATACTGACCTACTTTAACCTCTAGTCAATATGTTAGAATCAGACATCATACTTACCTACTTTAACCTCTAGTCAATATGTTAGAATCAGACATCATACTGACCTACTTTAAACTCTAGTCAATATGTTAGAATGAGACTTTATAGAGAAAGGGGCTCTCACTGCATAAACTGCATATATGTATATGTATATATTATTATTATTATATATTATTATTATTATTATTACTAGTATTCGTATATACAGTATTCAGAAAGTATTCAGACCCCTTGACTTTTTCCACATTTTGTTACGTTACAGCCTTATTCTAAAATGTGTTATTTTTTTAAATCCCTTCATCAATCTACAAACAATAGCTCATAATCACAAAGCAAGTACTGGTTTTTATTATATATTTTTTTACAAATGTATAAAAAATAAAAATCTGAATATCACATTTACATAAGTATTCAGACCCTTTACTCAGTACTTTGTTGAAGCACCTTTGGCAGTGATTACAGCTTCGAGTCTTCTTGGGTATGACGCTACAAGCTTGGCACACCTGTATTTGGGGAGTTTCTCCCATTCTTCTCTGCAGATCCTCTCAAGCTCTGTCAGGTTAGATGGGGACTGTTGTTGCATAGCTATTTTCAGGTCTCTCCAGAGATGTTCGATTTGGTTCAAGTCCAGGCTCTGGTTGGGCCACTCAACTACATTCAGAGACTTGTCCCGAAGCCACTCCTGCGTTGTCTTGGCTGTGTGCTTATGGTCAATGTCTTGTTGGAAGTTGAACCTTCGCCCCAGTCTGAGGTCCTGAGTGCTCTGGGGCAGGTTTTCATCAAGGATCTCTCTGTACTTTGCTCTGTTCATCTTTGAATCTATCCTGACTAGTCTCCCAGTCCCTGCCGCTGAAAAACATCCACACAGCATGATGCCGCCACCACCATGCTTCACCGTAGGGATGGTGCCACCATCATGCTTCACAGTAGGGATGGTGCCAGGGATGCTTCCAAAAAATGTTTAAATCCATTTTAGAATAAGGCTGTAATGTAACAAAATGTTGAAAAAGAGACTTGATACTTTCTGAATGCACTGTATATATATATATATATATATATATATATATATATATATATATATATATTGTCAAAGGTTTGACAATGGTTTTTCTTTATTACATTGTAGAATATTAGGGAAGTCATCAAAACTATGAAATAACCCATGGAAAACATGTAGTAACCAGAAAAGTGTTAAACAAATCAAAATATATTTTATATTTGAGATTCTTCAAATAGTCACTCTTTGCCTTGATGACATCTTTGCACACTCTTGGCATTCTCTTAACCAGCTTCACCTGCAATGCTTTTCCAACCGTCTTGAAGGAATTCCCACATGCTGAGCACTTGTTGTCTGCTTTTCCTTCAATCTGCGGTCCAACTCATCCCAAACCATCTCAATTGGGTTGAGGTTGGGTGATTGTGGAGGCCAGGTCATCTGATGCAGCACTCCATCCCTCACCTTCTTGGTTAAATAGCCCTTTCACAGCCTGGAGGTGTGTTGGGTCATTGTCCTGTTGAAAAACAAATGATAGTCCCACTAAGCGCAAACCAGATGGGATGGCGCATCTCTGCAGAATACTGTGGTAGCCATGCTGGTGAAGTGTGCCTTGAATTCTAAATAAATCACCAACAGTGTCACTAGCAAAGCACCCCTACATCATCACACCTCCTCCTCCATGCTTCACGGTGGGAACCACACATGTGGAGATCATCCATTCACCTACTCTGCGTTTCACAACGTGACAGCGGATGGAACAAAAAATCTAGAATTTGGACTTATTGGTGTCCTTTTGTAGTGGTTTCTTTGCAGCAATTCGACCATGAAGGCCCTGTCTCCTTTGAACAGTTGAAGTTGAGATGTGTCTGTTACTTGAACTCTGTGAAGCATTTATTTGGGCTGAAATCTGAGGTGCAGTTAACTCTAATGAACGTATCCTCTACAGCAGAGGTGTGCAATTCCAGTCCTCGAGGGTCTGACTGGTGTCACAGTTTGCCCCCAGGCCTCAGCTAACACACCTGACTCCAATAATCACCTAATCATGATCTTCAGTTTAGAATGCAGTTTGATTAATCAGCTGTGTTTGTTAGGGATGGAGAAGAAGTGTGACACCTAATCAGACCCTCGAGGCCTGGAGTTGCCCACCCCTGCTCTACAGCAGAGGTAACTCTGGGTCTTCCTTTCCTGTGGCGGTCCTCATGAGAGCCAGTTTCATCATAGTTTTTGCGACTGCACTTGAAGAAACTTTCAAAGTTCTTGAAATTTTCCGTATTGACTGACCTGCATGTCTTAAAGTAATGATGGACTGTCGTTTCTCATTGCTTTTTTGAGCTGTTCTTGCCATAATAGGGACTTGGTCTTTTATCAAATAAGCATATATTTTGTATACCACCCTTACCTTGTCACAACACTACTGATTGACTCAAACGCATTAAGAAGGAAATCAATTCCACAAACTAACTTTTAACAAGACACACCTGTTAATTGAAATGTATTCCAGGTGACTACCTCATGAAGCTGGTTGAGAGAGTGCCAATAGTGTTCAAAAGCTGTCATCAAGGCAAAGGTTGGCTACTTGGAAGAATCTCAAATACAAATATATTTGTTTAACACTTTTTTGGTTACTACTTGATTCCATATGTGTTATTTCATAGTTATAATGTCTTCACTATTATTCTACAAAAACCCTTGAATGAGTAGGTGTGTCCAAACATTTGACTGGTACTGTATATTATTATAATTGTTAGTATTGTATAACATTATATATATGTATATTATACGTGGAAAATAAGTGTAAAAGTGAAACCTACTTGGAATAAGAGAACTTTCATGTAAATGTCATGTGACATTTAAAGGTGAACGTTTGCTCCGTGGAACATTGTGAGATTTATTATGAGAGGTGATGTAAACGTCATCGAAGGCTCAAGTCACATGGCTCGAGCTCACACACACAAACACCTACAGTACATGTGAATACTTGTGTAAATTAGATATTTCTGTTTTTTTTTTTTTTCAATAGATGTGCTAAAAAAGGTCTAAAAACATGTTTTACTTTGTCATTATGGGGGAATTGTGTGTAGATGGGTGACACAAAAATTATGTTTCATCCATTTTGAATGCAGGCGGTAACACAAAACCTTCTGGATTTGGTCAAGGGGTATGAATCATTTCTGAAGGCACTGTACCTCTCGAAGCTCATGCAGGGAGGGGTAGGCAATACATACGGACTGACTGACTGCTGGTTCAACTCTCTGTTTCTGACTTAAATTAACTGCTAGGGTGTGAATGAAAATCTGGCAGAGATTTTACCATGCTGTTATTTATTTTTTATTTTTTTTATGACATCAAAAATATAATTTGAAATGTTGAACAAAAGTAGGAATATTACTGCTGTGGCTGTTGCAGCACCTAACAGAACAGAATAGAATGGAACTGATGTTTATTTATCCCATTACAGGCTGAAATAGAACTGGTGTTTATTTATCCCATTACAGGCTGAAATAGAACTGGTGTTTATTTATCCCATTACAGGCTGAAATAGAACTGGTGTTTATTTATCCCATTACAGGCTGAGACAACAACACCGTGTACTTTTGGCTGACAGTAAAGTACCCAACAACGAATTACGTTTCTGCCTGAATCGATAATCTTTATAACGTCTCTCTGTGTGCACGATTCATTTAGGCATTTATTTTTGCTTCAATCGTTTGGGTACAATGTTATTCAATCAAATACATACATTTCAAGGTCAAGTTTATGAAGAAGATGCTACACATCATAGCATGTCTGGGTCTCTCCAGGCCAATGAGAGTCGAGAGAATTCTTTAAGACTTTGGCCATGAGGAAATGGCCGAAGCAGATGTTAAATTTGAGTCTGATGGCACTAGCAGACATGAGAGAAATGGAAAAGAATACTGGAGGGATAAAGGGTGGATAAAGACAGCTAAAATGACAGTGGAAAACAAGTGAGCTAGACTATCCATACTACCAAACTGTTCAATAGCTAGAGTCTCCATACTACCAAACTGTTCAATAGCTAGGCTATCCATACTACCAAACCGTTCAATAGCTAGGCTATTCATACTACCACACTGTTCAATAGCTAGGCTATCCATACTACCAAACCGTTCAATAGCTAGGCTATCCATACTACCAAACTGTTCAATAGCTAGGCTATCCATATTACCAAACCGTTCAATAGCTAGGCTATCCATACTACCAGACAGTTCAATAGCTAGGCTATCCATACTACCAAACTGTTCAATAGCTAGGCTATCCATATTACCAGACAGTTCAATAGCTAGGCTATCCATACGACCAAACCATTCAATAGCTAGGCTATCCATATTACCAAACCATTCAATAGCTAGGCTATCCATATTACCAAACCATTCAATAGCTAGGCTATCCATATTACCAAACCATTCAATAGCTAGGCTATCCATATTACCAAACCATTCAATAGCTAGGCTATCCATATTACCAAACTGTTCAATAGCTAGGCTATCCATATTACAGGAGCTTCATCTTAATCTTTCTATTTATTTTGTGAATTTGCGGAAACTTTGCCAGCTAGCCAATCTTTTTGAATATGGTTTAGCAACAGAAGATAACTTTAGCTAGATAAGGTTAGCATGCTAGCTAGCTATCCTGACCGTTGTCAGTTCCTTACTTGTTGTTATTTCTTGACTCCACGTGGAAATTCACCGCAACGTTCCCACACCAAATTCCTGAATATGAATTAGCCGCCTGCGACATTATTCTGAGGTGGAACCTAAAGGAGGTTTTCCACTATAGGACAGGAATTAGGTAGAAATAGTGTCAGGCCTTGCCCTCTGTTGAGGGCCTTCAGAGCTACATTCATACAATTCTACACATTAAGGCCATGACTTATGCCATGTTAATATGATATCTGAGTGAGAATGACTAACAACAGCTAGGTTAACTACCAATCTAGTTTAGATAGCTGGCTAGGTTAACTACCAATCTAGTTTACATAGCTGGCTAGGTTAACTACCAATCTAGTTTACATAGCTGGCTAGGTTAACTACCAATCTAGTTTAGATAGCTGGCTAGGTTAACTACCAATCTAGTTTAGATAGCTGGCTAGACTACCAGACAATCTAGTTTAGATAGCTGGCTAGACTACCAGACAATCTAGTTTAGATAGCTGGCTATCTAAACTAGGGATCTGAGTAGGGATCTGAGTAGGGATCTGAGTAGGGATCTGAGTAGGGATCTGAGTAGGGATCTGAGTAGGGATCTGAGTAGGGACCTGAGTAGGGATCTGAGTAGGATCTGAGTAGGGATCTGAGTAGGATCTGAGTAGGGATCTGAGTAGGGATCTGAGTAGGATCTGAGTAGGGATCTGAGTAGGATCTGAGTAGGGATCTGAGTAGGGATCTGAGTAGGGATCTGAGTAGGATCTGAGTAGGATTCTGAGTAGGATCTGAGTAGGGATCTGAGTAGGGATCTGAGTAGGGATCTGAGTAGGATCTGAGTAGGGACCTGAGTAGGGATCTGAGTAGGGATCTGAGTAGGGATCTGAGTAGGATCTGAGTAGGATCTGAGTAGGGATCTGAGTAGGGACCTGAGTAGGGATCTGAGTAGGGATATGAGTAGGGATATGAGTAGGGATCTGAGTAGGGATCTCAGTAGGGATCTGAGTAGGGATCTGAGTAGGGATCTGAGTAGGGATCTGAGTAGGGATCTGAGTAGGGATCTGAGTAGGGATCTGAGTAGGGATCGGAGTAGGGATCTGAGTAGGGATCTGAGTAGGGATCTGAGTAGGGACCTGAGTAGGGATCTGAGTAGGGATCTGAGTACGGATCTGAGTAGGGATCTGAGTAGGGATCTGAGTAGGGACCTGAGTAGGGATCTGAGTAGGGATCTGAGTAGGGACCTGAGTAGGGATCTGAGTAGGGACCTGAGTAGGGATCTCAGTAGGGATCTGAGTAGGGACCTGAGTAAGGATCTGAGTAGGGATATGAGTAGGGACCTGAGTAGGGATATGAGTAGGGATCTGAGTAGGGATCTCAGTAGGGACCTGAGTAGGGACCTGAGTAGGGATCTGAGTAGGGATCTGAGTAGGGATATGAGTAGGGACCTGAGTAGGGATCTGAGTAGGGATCTGAGTAGGGATCTGAGTAGGGATCTGAGTAGGGACCTGAGTAGGGATCTGAGTAGGGACCTGAGTAGGGACCTGAGTAGGGACCTGAGTAGGGACCTGAGTAGGGATCTGAGTAGGGATCTGAGTAGGGACCTGAGTAGGGACCTGAGTAGGGATCTGAGTAGGGACCTGAGTAGGGACCTGAGTAGGGACCTGAGTAGGGATCTGAGTAGGGATCTGAGTAGGGACCTGAGTAGGGATCTGAGTAGGGACCTGAGTAGGGACCTGAGTAGGGATCTGATTTGGGATCTGAGTAGGGATCTGAGTCGGGATCTGAGTAGGGATCTGAGTAGGGATCTGAGTAGGGACCTGAGTAGGGACCTGAGTAGGGACCTGAGTAGGGATCTGAGTAGGGATCTGAGTAGGGATCTGAGTAGGGATCTGAGTAGGGACCTGAGTAGGGATCTGAGTAGGGACCTGAGTAGGGACCTGAGTAGGGACCTGAGTAGGGATCTGAGTAGGGATCTGAGTAGGGACCTGAGTAGGGACCTGAGTAGGGACCTGAGTAGGGATCGGAGTAGGGATCTGAGTAGGGATCTGAGTAGGGATCTGAGTAGGGACCTGAGTAGGACCTGAGTAGGGACCTGAGTAGGGATCTGAGTAGGGATCTGAGTAGGGATCTGAGTAGGGATCTGAGTAGGGACCTGAGTAGGGATCTGAGTAGGGACCTGAGTAGGGACCTGAGTAGGGACCTGAGTAGGGACCTGAGTAGGGATCTGAGTAGGGATCTGAGTAGGGACCTGAGTAGGGACCTGAGTAGGGATCTGAGTAGGGATCTGAGTAGGGATCTGAGTAGGGACCTGAGTAGGACCTGAGTAGGGACCTGAGTAGGGATCTGAGTCGGGATCTGAGTAGGGATCTGAGTCGGGATCTGAGTAGGGATATGAGTAGGGATATGAGTAGGGATCTGAGTAGGGATCTGAGTAGGGACCTGAGTAGGGATCTCAGTAGGGATCTGAGTAGGGATCTGAGTAGGGATCTGAGTAGGGATCTCAGTAGGGATCTGAGTAGGGATCTGAGTAGGGATCTGAGTAGGGACCTGAGTAGGGATCTGAGTAGGGACCTGAGTAGGGATCTGAGTAGGGACCTGAGTAGGGATATGAGTAGGGATCTCAGTAGGGACCTGAGTAGGGATCTGAGTAGGGATCTGAGTAGGGATCTGAGTAGGGATCTGAGTAGGGACCTGAGTAGGGATCTGAGTAGGGATCTGAGTAGGGATATGAGTAGGGATCTCAGTAGGGATCTGAGTAGGGATCTGAGTAGGGATCTCAGTTGGAATCTAGCTGATTTGACAGATACACCTTAGAGCCCGAAGCACAAATACGAAAACATAAGTTCATCCCATGTTGTTATTGAACAGACGTGTTGTAGCCATGGTATGACTCTATGACAAGGCTTTTAGTGTTACTATTGTTCGTGCGATGCATCGATTCTATGTTGTGTTTGTTTTAGCTACGGTGGTGGGTCTCCCGGGTGGCGCAGTGGTCTAGGGCACTGCATCGCAGTGCTAGCTGCGTCACCAGAGTCTCTGGGTTCGCGCCCAGGCTGGGCTGGGTTCGCGCCCAGGCTCTGTTGCAGCCGGCCGCAACCGGGAGGTCCGTGGGGCGACGCACAATTGGCATAGCGTCGTCCGGGTTAGGGAGGGTTTGGCGGGTAGGGATATCCTTGTCTCAGTATGTAAAATGTATGCACTCTACTGTAAGTCGCTCTGGATAAGAGCGTCTGCTAAATGACTAATATGTAAATGTAAATGGTGAGATAACTCAATCCGATAGGAGCGCTCCGTAAAACCACGCCCCAGTGGGCAGAGCTAGGCATGTTGTACAGGGACGCATTTTAATACTGAGAAAGAGTTTCATTTTCACACAATGGCTCCGCCGTGGTTCTGTGTAGTCTTGTAGTTTTATCTCCATCTCTTCCTTCAAAGACTCAATCATGGACACTCTTACTGACGGTTGTGGCTGCTTCACATGATGTATTGTTGTCTCTACCTTCTTGCCCTTTGTGCTGTTGTCTGTACCCAATAATGTTTGTACCATGTTTTGTCCTGCTATCCTGTTGTGCTGCTAACATGTTGTTGTTATGTTGTGTTGCTACCATGTTGTTGTCATGTTGTGTTTCTACCATGTTGTTGTCATGTTGTGATGCTACCATGTTGTTATGTTGTGATGCTACCATGTTGTGTTTCTACCATGTTGTTGTCATGTTGTGTTTCTACCATGTTGTTATGTTGTGATGCTACCATGTTGTGTTGCTACCATGTTGTTGTCATGTTGTGTTTCTATCATGTTGTTATGTTGTGATGCTACCATGTTGTGTTGCTACCATGTTGTTGTCATGTTGTGTTTCTATCATGTTGTTATGTTGTGATGCTACCATGTTGTGTTGCTACCATGTTGTTATCATGTTGTGTTGCTACCATGTTGTGTTGCTACCATGTTGTTGCCATGTTGTGATGCTACCATGTTGTGTTGCTACCATGTTGTTGTCATGTTGTGTTGTCATGTTGTGTTGCTACCATGTTGTTGCCATGTTGTGTTGCTACCATGTTGTGTTGCTACCATGTTGTTGTTATGTTGTGTTGCTACCATGCTGTGTTGTCATGTGTTGCTACCATGTTGTTGTCATGTTGTGTTGCTACCATGTTGTTGTCATGTTGTGTTGCTACCATGCTGTTGTCATGTTGTGTTGCTACCATGCTGTATTATCATGTGTTGCTTCCTTGCTACGTTGTTGTCTTAGGTCTCTCTTTATGTAGTGTTGAGTTGTCTCTCTTGTTGTGATGTGTGTTTTGTCCCAGTATATATATACACAGTGGGGAGAACAAGTATTTGATACACTGCCGATTTTGCCGGTTTTCCTACTTACAAAGCATGTAGAGGTCTGTAATCTTTATCATAGGTACACTTCAACCGTGAGAGACGGAATCTAAAACAAAAATCCAGAAAATCACATTGTATGATTTTTAAGTAATTAATTTGCATTTTATTGCATGACATACTGTACTTTTTAAATCCTAGGCCCCCGTCCCCGCATGAGGCCTTTTGCCTTTTGGTAGGCCGCCATTGTAAATAAGAATTTGTTCTTAACTGACTTGCCTAGTTAAATAAAGGTTAAATAAAAAAATTATAAATGTTTGCATAACTAGGCTAGGCGAAGGTCCGCGGTGGGTCTGTATTAAATTCTTCGATTATATTGGAGACAGGTTTATAAGCAGTGAATGTCATCGATTAATTTACTGTTACAGTATCTCTAAGTAGAAACCATATCAGCCAGCGAAACTAATTGTTCTCACTTTATGAATTATCATGATATTCATGCGATCACAAACAAAACTACTGATTTTACTCAAATAGAGATTTAAATAAATGGTGTTTCTTTGAAAAAATGGGCCTGGCTAACATGAAAAAATACGTTAAAGGGGAGAAGATCCACAGACACGGACGCTGATTATCTTTCTGCACGTCTCTTTATTTACAATGCTGGTTGCCATGGTGAACGCAGAGGTCAAACAGGTGTGTGTGTGTGTTAGTCAGATTACCCAGGGTCCACAGCAACACAAGTGATTATTCTCCACCCCCATAGTATGTGTATGTAGTAACATACATACACATTTTTCTCTGTCTCCACTTCCGGAGGGCCTGAGGCTCCTGGACCACGACTGAGGACAGGACACTGTCCTGACACCTGGACGTGCCTGGCCCAATTCCACGTGTGTCCCTTCCGGAGGGCCTGAGGCTCCTGGACCACGACTGAGGACAGGACCCTGTCCTGACACCTGGACGTGCCTGGCCCAATCCCACGTGTGTCCCTTCCGGAGGGCCTGAGGCTCCTGGACCACGACTGAGGACAGGACGCTGTCCTGACACCTGGACGTGGCTGGCCCAATCCCACGTGTGTCCCTTCCGGAGGGCCTGAGGCTCCTGGACCACGACTGAGGACAGGACCCTGTCCTGACACCTGGACGTGGCTGGCCCAATCCCACGTGTGTCCCTTCCGGAGGGCCTGAGGCTCCTGAACCACGACTGAGGACAGGACCCTGTCCTGACACCTGGACGTGGCTGGGGCTCCTGGACCGCCTGAGGCTCCTGGACCACGACTGAGGACAGGACACTGTCCTGACACCTGGACGTGCCTGGCCCAATCCCACGTGTGTCCCTTCCGGAGGGCCTGAGGCTCCTGGACCACGACTGAGGACAGGACCCTGTCCTGACACCTGGGCGTGTCTGGCCCAATCCCACGTGTCCCCCCCCCCCCCCCCCCCCCCCTATCAGCCTGTTGCCGCTTGCACTGGTTCTTTCTCCCTCTCGAGTCACTGACCCGCTCCCCCACACACCCAGAACCTTGGATTACATTACCTGCCATATGACTTTATGAAAAGCCGTGTCTGTCCATAGAGTCTTGAAGTGTGAGTGTGTGTTCTCTACAGTCATTATGGATCTTGTCTGAGCCGTATGTCCATAGAGTCTTGTAGTGTGAGTGTGTGTTCTCTACAGTCATTATGGATCTTGTCTGAGCCGTATGTCCATAGAGTCTTGAAGTGTGAGTGTGTGTTCTCTACAGTCATTATGGATCTTGTCTGAGCCGTATGTCCATAGAGTCTTGTAGTGTGAGTGTGTGTTCTCTACAGTCATTATGGATCTTGTCTGAGCCGTCTGTCCATAGAGTCTTGTAGTGTGAGTGTGTGTTCTCTACAGTCATTATGGATCTTGTCTGAGCCTGCTGGTCATTAATACTGCTTTTGCTCTTTCCTTATTGAAATGATGGATAAAGAAAGACTATGAAAGGCTTTCAATTTTCCATTAAAACACAATGAAGACATTGTTAGATTGAATGTATGTTTTTACACGGTATGAAACCTTTTGTATTACATCAAATCAAAGATTATTGCAAACAGGAAATGTGACTTATTTCCCCGATGACTTCCTAAGGCGGAGCTATTCCATGTCAACGCTAGATGGGGCTGAATGGTAACAACACCACACACCACTGCTGTAACGCGCTGAGTGTCGGGAGGTGCGAAGTCAGACGCAGGAACAGCAGAGCTTCAATAGGTTGAGTCTTTAATGCCCAACTAACAAACGAAATGTCCAACACGGACGTACTGGGTGTCATACACAACGGTCCAATGACACGCGAAACAAACCCAGTCCACAATAATCATAAACACTCCCGAAATCCCAAAAGCTACAATGAAACAATCCCGCACAAAGAAGCGTACGGGCTGGCTGACTAATAAAGCCACACTAATTAACAATCAACTAAACACAGGTGATACAAATAAACACATAAGGAGGGGGAGGAAAAAGAGTCAGTGGCAGCTAGTAGGCCGGTGACGACGACCGCAGAGCGCCACCCGAACGAGAAGGAGAGCCTGCCTCGGTTGGAGTCGTGACCACTGCAGGGCGACTAATTCCTCTCGTTGGTACATGACTGTTCAGATTGTTGAATATTTCACCAATATAAATATAGATTTATTGTCTGAATAAAGGTTTAATTAAACCTTCAAAAGGTACACGCATACAACAATAAATGAAGTTTATAAAATAAAGTCATTGACGGGAAAAGTAATTCACTACATCAAATACAGTCACGGCCTCTCCCCTTCGTTTGCTTAACTGGGGGACTGGGATGGAGAGAATGGTTTTACAGTAACTGGGGGACTGGGATGGAGAGAATGGTTTTACAGTAACTGGGGGAATGGGATGGAGAGAATGGTTTTACAGTAACTGGGGGAATGGGATGGAGAGAATGGTTTTACAGTAACTGGGGGAATGGGATGGAGAGGATGGTTTTACAGTAACTGGGGGACTGGGATGGAGAGGATGGTTTTACAGTAACTGGGGGAATGGGTTGGAGAGAATGGTTTTACAGTAACTGGGGGACTGGGATGGAGAGGATGGTTTTACAGTAACTGGGGGAATGGGTTGGAGAGAATGGTTTTACAGTAACTGGGGGACTGGGATGGAGAGGATGGTTTTACAGTAACTGGGGGAATGGGATGGAGAAATGGTTTTACAGTAACTGGGGGAATGGGTTGGAGAGAATGGTTTTACAGTAACTGGGGGAATGGGATGGAGAGAATGGTTTTACAGTAACTGGGGGAATGGGATGTAGAAATGGTTTACAGCAACTGGGGGAATGGGATGGAGAAATGGTTTTACAGTAACTGGGGGAATGGGATGGATAAACAGTTTACAGTAGAGAGGGTAGGGCTCAGGACTAGACAGAGCCATGACTACATGGAACTATATTCCACATCAAGTAACTCATGCAAGCGGATAAAATGATAAAAAATACACTTTATGGAACAGCAGGTACTGTGAAGAGACACAGAAGCACACTTACACATGATAACATACCCACACAACACATTAACTGTTCTGCCTGCGGCTATGGAACCCTGACCTGTTCACAGGACGTGCTACCTGTGGCTATGGAACCCTGACCTGTTCACAGGACGTGCTATCTGTGGCTATGGAACCCTGACCTGTTCACCGGACGTGCTATCTGTGGCTATGGAACCCTGACCTGTTCACCGGACGTGCTACCTTGTCCCAGACCTGCTGTTTTCAACTCTCTAGAGACAGCAGGAGCGGTAGAGATACTCTGAATGTGATCGGCTATGAAAAGCCAACTGACATTTACTCCTGAGGTGCTGACCTGTTGCACCCTCGACATCTACTGTGATTATTATTATTTGACCCTGCTGGTCATTTATGAACATTTGAACATCTTGGCCATGTACTGTTATAATCTCCACCCGGCACAGCCAGAAGAGGACTGGCCACCCCTCATAGCCTGGTTCCTCTCTAGGTTTCTTCCTAGGTTCTGGCCTTTCTAGGGAGTTTTTCCTTGCCACCGTGCTTCTACACCTGCATTGCTTGCTGTTTGGGGTTTTAGGCTGGGTTTCTGTACAGCACTTTGAGATTTCAGCTGATGTAAGAAGGGCTATATAAATACATTTGATTTTATTAATTTTGTATTGTAGTAGAGTAGCAGCCTGACGAACCCCACCTAAAGGAAAATTCCATAAAAAATATATATTTTCATTGTCTGTTTCATTGACAACCAAAATGTTGAGCATGTCAACAATCAAGATATGTAACTTTAAAAATACAGAAATATGAAATGTAATGTTTTTAATTGTTGGCAGCAGCTAATGGGGATTGAGAAAAAAGACAAATACAACAGGCAGACTGTGTCCCAAAATGCACCATATTCCCTGAAACGTAAAGTATTAGTACACAAATGAAATCAAATGTTATTTGTCACATACACATGGTTAGCAGATGGCAATGTGAGTGTAGCGAAATGCTTGTGCTTCTAGTTCCGACAATGCAGTAATAAACAACGAGTAATCTAACCTAACAATTCCACAACAACTACCTTATACACGCAAGTGTAAAGGGATGAAGAATATGTACATAAAGATATATGAATGAGTGATGGTACCGTAGTGTAAAGCTGATGGTAGTACAGGGTAGTGTAAAGCTGATGGTAGTACAGGGTAGTGTAAAGCTGATGATAGTACAGGGTAGTGTAAAGCCGATGGCAGTGTAAAGCTGATGGTAGTGTAAAGCTGATGGTAGTACAGGGTAGTGTAAAGCTGATGGTAGTACAGGGTAGTGTAAAGCTGATGGTAGTACAGGGTAGTGTAAAGCTGATGATAGTACAGGGTAGTGTAAAGCTGATGATAGTACAGGGTAGTGTAAAGCTGATGGTAGTACAGGGTAGTGTAAAGCTGATGATAGTACAGGGTAGTGTAAAGCTGATGGTAGTACAGGGTAGTGTAAAGCTGATGATAGTACAGGGTAGTGTAAAGCCGATGGTAGTGTAAAGCTGATGTTAGTACAGGGTAGTGTAAAGCTGATGGTAGTACAGGGTAGTGTAAAGCTGATGTTAGTACAGGGTAGTGTAAAGCTGATGTTAGTACAGGGTAGTGTAAAGCTGATGATAGTACAGGGTAGTGTAAAGCCGATGGTAGTGTAAAGCTGATGATAGTGTAAAGCTGATGGTAGTACAGGGTAGTGTAAAGCTGATGGTAGTACAGGGTAGTGTAAAGCTGATGTTAGTACAGGGTAGTGTAAAGCTGATGTTAGTACAGGGTAGTGTAAAGCTGATGATAGTACAGGGTAGTGTAAAGCCGATGGTAGTGTAAAGCTGATGATAGTGTAAAGCTGATGGTAGTACAGGGTAGTGTAAAGCTGATGATAGTACAGGGTAGTGTAAAGCCGATGGTAGTGTAAAGCTGATGGTAGTGTAAAGCTGATGTTAGTACAGGGTAGTGTAAAGCTGATGGCTGTACAGGGTAGTGTAAAGCTGATGGCTGTACAGGGTAGTGTAAAGCTGATGATAGTGTAAAGCTGATGATAGTACAGGGTAGTGTAAAGCTGATGGTAGTACAGGGTAGTGTAAAGCTGATGATAGTACAGGGTAGTGTAAAGCTGATGGTAGTACAGGGTAGTGTAAAGCTGATGATAGTACAGGGTAGTGTAAAGCTGATGGTAGTACAGGGTAGTGTAAAGCTGATAGTAGTGTAAAGCTGATGTTAGTACAGGGTAGTGTAAAGCTGATCGTAGTACAGGGTAGTGTAAAGCTGATGGTAGTGTAAAGCTGATGGTAGTACAGGGTAGTGTAAAGCTGATGGTAGTGTAAAGCTGATGGTAGTACAGGGTAGTGTAAAGCTGATGATAGTACAGGGTAGTGTAAAGCTGATGTTAGTACAGGGTAGTGTAAAGCTGATGATAGTGTAAAGCTGATGGTAGTACAGGGTAGTGTAAAGCTGATGATAGTGTAAAGCTGATGATAGTACAGGGTAGTGTAAAGCTGATGGCTGTACAGGGTAGTGTAAAGCTGATGGTAGTACAGGGTAGTGTAAAGCTGATGGTAGTACAGGGTAGTGTAAAGCTGATGGTAGTACAGGGTAGTGTAAAGCTGATGTTAGTACAGGGTAGTGTAAAGCTGATGGTAGTACAGGGTAGTGTAAAGCTGATGATAGTACAGGGTAGTGTAAAGCCGATGGTAGTGTAAAGCTGATGGTAGTACAGGGTAGTGTAAAGCTGATGGTAGTACAGGGTAGTGTAAAGCTGATGGTAGTACAGGGTAGTGTAAAGCTGATGTTAATACAGGGTAGTGTAAAGCTGATGTTAGTACAGGGTAGTGTAAAGCTGATGATAGTACAGGGTAGTGTAAAGCCGATGGTAGTGTAAAGCTGATGATAGTGTAAAGCTGATGGTAGTACAGGGTAGTGTAAAGCTGATGGTAGTACAGGGTAGTGTAAAGCTGATGTTAGTACAGGGTAGTGTAAAGCTGATGTTAGTACAGGGTAGTGTAAAGCTGATGATAGTACAGGGTAGTGTAAAGCCGATGGTAGTGTAAAGCTGATGATAGTGTAAAGCTGATGGTAGTACAGGGTAGTGTAAAGCTGATGATAGTACAGGGTAGTGTAAAGCCGATGGTAGTGTAAAGCTGATGGTAGTGTAAAGCTGATGTTAGTACAGGGTAGTGTAAAGCTGATGGCTGTACAGGGTAGTGTAAAGCTGATGGTAGTACAGGGTAGTGTAAAGCTGATGGTAGTACAGGGTAGTGTAAAGCTGATGGTAGTACAGGGTAGTGTAAAGCTGATGATAGTGTAAAGCTGATGATAGTACAGGGTAGTGTAAAGCTGATGGCTGTACAGGGTAGTGTAAAGCTGATGATAGTACAGGGTAGTGTAAAGCTGATGATAGTACAGGGTAGTGTAAAGCTGATGATAGTACAGGGTAGTGTAAAGCTGATGGCTGTACAGGGTAGTGTAAAGCTGATGATAGTACAGGGTAGTGTAAAGCTGATGTTAGTACAGGGTAGTGTAAAGCTGATGGTAGTACAGGGTAGTGTAAAGCTGATGATAGTACAGGGTAGTGTAAAGCTGATGGCTGTACAGGGTAGTGTAAAGCTGATGGTAGTACAGGGTAGTGTAAAGCTGATGATAGTGTAAAGCTGATGATAGTACAGGGTAGTGTAAAGCTGATGGTAGTACAGGGTAGTGTAAAGCTGATGATAGTACAGGGTAGTGTAAAGCTGATGGTAGTACAGGGTAGTGTAAAGCTGATGATAGTACAGGGTAGTGTAAAGCTGATGGTAGTACAGGGTAGTGTAAAGCTGATGGTAGTGTAAAGCTGATGTTAGTACAGGGTAGTGTAAAGCTGATGGTAGTACAGGGTAGTGTAAAGCTGATGGTAGTGTAAAGCTGATGGTAGTACAGGGTAGTGTAAAGCTGATGGTAGTGTAAAGCTGATGGTAGTACAGGGTAGTGTAAAGCTGATGATAGTACAGGGTAGTGTAAAGCTGATGTTAGTACAGGGTAGTGTAAAGCTGATGATAGTGTAAAGCTGATGGTAGTACAGGGTAGTGTAAAGCTGATGATAGTGTAAGGCTGATGGTAGTACAGGGTAGTGTAAAGCTGATGGCTGTACAGGGTAGTGTAAAGCTGATGGTAGTACAGGGTAGTGTAAAGCTGATGATAGTACAGGGTAGTGTAAAGCTGATGGTAGTACAGGGTAGTGTAAAGCTGATGATAGTGTAAAGCTGATGATAGTACAGGGTAGTGTAAAGCTGATGGCTGTACAGGGTAGTGTAAAGCTGATGGTAGTACAGGGTAGTGTAAAGCTGATGGTAGTACAGGGTAGTGTAAAGCTGATGGTAGTACAGGGTAGTGTAAAGCTGATGTTAGTACAGGGTAGTGTAAAGCTGATGGTAGTACAGGGTAGTGTAAAGCTGATGATAGTACAGGGTAGTGTAAAGCCGATGGTAGTGTAAAGCTGATGGTAGTACAGGGTAGTGTAAAGCTGATGGTAGTACAGGGTAGTGTAAAGCTGATGGTAGTACAGGGTAGTGTAAAGCTGATGGTAATGTAAAGCTGATGTTAGTACAGGGTAGTGTAAAGCTGATGGTAGTACAGGGTAGTGTAAAGCTGATGGTAGTGTAAAGCTGATGGTAGTACAGGGTAGTGTAAAGCTGATGGTAGTGTAAAGCTGATGGTAGTACAGGGTGTAAAGCTGATGGTAGTACAGGGTAG
The DNA here is from genome assembly GCF_029448725.1 of Salvelinus fontinalis. NCBI lineage: Eukaryota > Metazoa > Chordata > Actinopteri > Salmoniformes > Salmonidae > Salvelinus > Salvelinus fontinalis. Next base: position 42,361,313 of record NC_074674.1, on the reverse strand, counting down.
TGTAAAGCTGATGGCTGTACAGGGTAGTGTAAAGCTGATGGTAGTACAGGGTAGTGTAAAGCTGATGGTAGTACAGGGTAGTGTAAAGCTGATGTTAGTACAGGGTAGTGTAAAGCTGATGATAGTACAGGGTAGTGTAAAGCTGATGGTAGTACAGGGTAGTGTAAAGCTGATGATAGTACAGGGTAGTGTAAAGCTGATGGTAGTACAGGGTAGTGTAAAGCTGATGATAGTACAGGGTAGTGTAAAGCTGATGATAGTACAGGGTAGTGTAAAGCTGATGATAGTACAGGGTAGTGTAAAGCTGATGTTAGTACAGGGTAGTGTAAAGCTGATGGTAGTGTAAAGCTGATGTTAGTACAGGGTAGTGTAAAGCTGATGGTAGTACAGGGTAGTGTAAAGCTGATGGTAGTACAGGGTAGTGTAAAGCTGATGGTAGTACAGGGTAGTGTAAAGCTGATGGTAGTACAGGGTAGTGTAAAGCTGATGGTAGTACAGGGTAGTGTAAAGCTGATGGTAGTACAGGGTAGTGTAAAGCTGATGATAGTACAGGGTAGTGTAAAGCTGATGGTAGTACATGGTTGTGTAAAGCTGACAGACAGACAGACACAGACAGAGTGACAGACAGAACAAGACAGACTGAGAGACAGACAGAGACAGACAGACAGAGTGACAGCAGACTTGGGCTCCCAAGTTGCACAGCAGTCTAAGGCACTGCATCTCAGTGCTAGAGGCGTAACTACAGACCCCTGTTCGATTCCAGGCTGTATCACAACCGGCCGTGATTAGGAGTCCCACAGGGCGGTGCACAATCGGCCCAAAGTCGTCCAGGTTTAGCTGGGGTAGGCCGTCATTGTAAATAAGAATTTGTTCTTAACTGACTTGCCTAGTCAAACAAAGGTTAAATAAAATAAAATAAAATATATAGACAGTGACAGCAGAGAAGGTACACAGAGAGGCAGACTGACAGCGACAGCAGAGAAGGTACACAGAGAGGCAGACTGACAGCGACAGCAGAGAAGGTATAGAGACAGACTGACAAGACAGAGTGACAGCAGAGAAGGTACACAGAGAGGCAGACTGACAGCGACTGCAGAGAAGGTACACAGAGAGGCAGACTGACAGCGACAGCAGAGAAGGTATAGAGACAGACTGACAGACAGAGTGACAGCAGAGAAGGTACACAGAGAGGCAGACTGACAGCGACTGCAGAGAAGGTACACAGAGAGGCAGACTGACAGCGACAGCAGAGAAGGTATAGAGACAGACTGACAGACAGAGTGACAGCAGAGAAGGTACACAGAGAGGCAGACTGACAGCGACTGCAGAGAAGGTACACAGAGAGGCAGACTGACAGTGACAGCAGAGAAGGTACACAGAGAGGCAGACTGACAGTGACAGCAGATAAGGTTTAGTGACAACAAAAACGGTATAGAGACAGACTGACTGCACAACAGGGAGATAACAGAAACACATTTATAATGGTGAGTTGTACTTGTCATGAGCTGGTTAAAATGTCAGGACTGAGTGCCAGGGCTGAACTTTGTCCCAGTCTGCCCCTGTGCTGCAACAGAAATGAGCACATCAGTGAAACCTGTCGTTGGATTAGTGTAAGTAAGTGTGCAGTGCAAATAGGATGTGGTCAGGTGTCTCAGCTGATAAGATGTACGAGGAGTGACAATGGAAAATAGCACTCCACTGAAACCTGTCGTTGGGTTTGTGTGGGTTTGTGTGAGTCGGCAGTCAGGTAACGCCTTTCTCCGCTGGAAACTTCAAAATCTTCATGTCAATCTTCAATCTACAATCATGGGAAAAGACACTAAATATAATACATGTGGACAACACTTTAAATTTGAAAGACCTACAGATCAGATGGACAACTCAAGATAACCTATCAAATCAATGCAACTTTATTTATTTTTTATAGTAGTTACTTTTAACAATATTTGTCACAAAAATACTTCACAGTAGCCCCCAAAGAGCAAGCAGCTGTACCAGGTTGAAGTTTGGAGTATATTTGAAACTGTTCGTCTGTAATGTTGCTCAGGAAACCCGGTATTATTTTTCATTTTTTTTACATGTGTGTGTTTACTTTAATTCCACCATTTTACTCTACAGAAGGGTTCTTCAACTTTTCAGCTAAAGACCCAAATGAGAAACTGACCGTTCACCCATGACCTAAATCATCCTTCAACGACCCACGTCTAAGAAGACATCATGTGTGATTATAGTATTGTAACTCACGAACCACATCGCACATACCCATGGTCCCCCTTTGGGTCTCGGCCCACAGTTTTAAGACCCCCTGGTCCAAGTTGAGTGGATTACATGTTGAGTGAGCCCCATCTTGTGGACAGAAACTAATATTATAATTACTAGTACATTTTAAGATTGGGGTCAATTCAATTTATATTCCAGTCCATTTAGGAGGTACACTGAAAATCCACTTTTCTTCAACGTGTATTGATTAGGAACGTTTGTCATTTGAAATGTGAACATTTGTTTACTTTCTGAATGGACTGGAATTGAAATGGAATTGACCCCAAACCTTTTTTTTGCAAAGTGAACAAGTTAAGAACGCGAAAAGTTATATAACCTAAGAAACGTTGAATTATTTTATTGCTGTTGTTGTGTGTTTAATAAGTGGACTTCAACATAAAGATCCTGGAACAGAAGCAGGTAGCTCACTTTGTACTTCCCTCGTCGTTGTACGTCGTTGTGGCCGAACTACGTTGTTCCAGCTAGTTAGCTTAAGTCGCCCACGGATATAAAGGAAGAAACACATTAAAACCATGGTATGTTGTTGGATATTTTAAGTAAGAAAATACCAAATTAAAACCCTTTACAGCTACAGTTGTACGTTCTATGACGACTCAAACTGTAACGATTGTCGTATAGAGGAGAAGGGGAAGACCAAGGTGCAGCGTGGTAAATATTCATAATTCCTTTTAATGAATACGAATACTAGAACAAAACAACAAAAACGATAAACGAACAGTTCTGCAAGGTGACAAAACACTAAACAGAAAACAACCACCCACCAACACAGGTGGGAACAGGCTACCTAAGTATGATTCTCAATCAGAGACAACGATAGACAGCTGCCTCTGATTGAGAACCACACCAGGCCAAACACACAGAAATACAAAACAACATAGAACACCAGACATAGAATGCCCACCCCAACTCACGCCCTGACCAACCAGAACAGAGACATAAAAAGGATCTCTAAGGTCAGGGCGTGACACAAAACAGGCGCTCTACTCTGTAAACATGACCTAGACAAAGACTACAAAAATGTCCACCATCAGTGGCCTAGAAATGATTTGTGTCTTATGGTCTTGGTTTTACAAATGACTGGCTGCAATCAGGCAAACCAAAACTTTCAAATAACTTTCTGGGTGAAAAAGAGGAGGAAGGGAAGCGCTACTAAGGTACACAATAGTACATGTTGGTAGATAGAAGGGGCACTTTGGTTAAAGGGGTCAATTGGTCATCAAAAAAGAAAGGAGGACCAAGGCACTCTTCATATACAGTGGGGCAAAAAAAGTATTTTGTCAGCCACCAATTGTGCAAGTTCTCCCACTTAAAAATATGAGAGAGGCCTGTAATTTTCATCATAGGTACACTTCAACTATGACAGACAAAATGAGAAAAAGAAATCCAGAAAATCACAAAGTAGGATTTTTAATGAATTTATTTGCAAATTATGGTGGAAAATAAGTATTTGGTCAATGACAAAAGTTTATCTCAATACTTTGTTATATACCCTTTGTTGGCAATGACAGAGGTCAAACGTTTTCTGTAAGTCTTCACAAGGTTTTCACACACTGTTGCTGGTATTTTGGCCCATTCCTCCATGCAGATCTCCCCATTCATTCTTTCCTTTACACGGATCAGTCGTCCTGGTCCCTTTGCAGAAAAACAGCCCCAAAGCATGATGCTTCCACCCCCATGCTTCACAGTAGGTATGGTGTTCTTTGGATGCAACTCAGCATTCTTTGTCCTCCAAACACGACGAGTTGAGTTTTTACCAAAAAGTTCTATTTTGGTTTCATCTGACCATATGACATTCTCCCAATCTTCTTCTGGATCATCCAAATGCTCTCTAGCAAATTTCAGACGGGCCTGGACATGTACTGGCTTAAGCAGGGGGACACGTCTGGCACTGCAGGATTTGAGTCCCTGGCGGCGTAGTGTGTTACTGATGGTAGGCTTTGTTCTTTGGTCCCAGCTCTCTGCAGGTCATTCACTAGGTCCCCCCGTGTGGTTCTGGGATTTTTGCTCACCGTTCTAGTGATCATTTTGACCCCACAGGGTGAGATCTTGCGTGGAGCCCCAGATCGAGGGAGATTATCAGTGGTCTTGTATGTCTTCCATTTCCTAATAATTGCTCCCACAGTTGATTTCTTCAAACCAAGCTGCTTACCTATTGCAGATTCAGTCTTCCCAGCCTGGTGCAGGTCTACAATTTTATTTCTGGTGTCCTTTAACAGCTCTTTGGTCTTGGCCATAGTGGAGTTTGGAGTGTGACTGTTTGAGGTTGTGGACAGGTGTCTTTTATACTGATAACAAGTTCAAACAGGTGCCATTAATACAGGTAACGAGTGGAGGACAGAGGAGCCTCTTAAAGAAGAAGTTACAGGTCTGTGAGAGCCAGAAATCTTGCTTGTTTGTAGGTGACCAAATACTTATTTTCCACCATAATTTGCAAATAAATTCATAAAAAATCCTACAATGTGATTTTCTGGATTTTTTTTCTAATTTTGTCTGTCATAGTTGAAGTGTACCTATGATGAAAATTACAGGCCTCTCTCATCTTTTTAAGTGGGAGAACTTGCACAATTGGTGGCTGACTAAACACTTTTTTGCCCCACTGCAATTAATTAATGTTCAATAGAAACAAAGTTTAAAAATCCGATGTGTTTGTGGCTGCGTGACCTTCGTCAGCGAGTCCAAAAGAAATGATAATACAATGTCCTCTTTTGAACAGCTTTTTTCAAATCCGCCCTAATTAGTTTATTTCTGGGGTAACTTGTGATATGAATTCAATTTGGTGATAGTACGAAATGAAAACGATATGACTTGGACTTGAGAACCTCTTCTTGCGGCCTATGTGACAGGATCGAGTCTAATCTACAGTATGTAGTTAGCAGAGCCTAGCTAGTTGTATAACTTTCCTACGGTAGGCCTAATTAATTCACACAACCGCAGTAGTTTCTGCTCTTTAAGTATGCAAGTGTGTGTGCCAAAACACTGGCAACAAGACTAGGATGTACATTTGCCAAGTCTTGTTAGCATGTTAGCATATTAGCTTAAACAAGATACGCTATGATATTGACCTTTTGGATTGATTCTTTATATTTGTTATTGTATGACCTTTGACCTTCCGTATCGTATCACTCATACGTGACTATGTCATGACAGTGTCAAGGAAAAGGGATATCTAGATATCTCCAGTGTTGTAAACACTTTTCTAATAAATATACGATTCAACTGACCAATTGTTAATTTCAATTTATATTTTTTATTTTAGAGGGGGGTGGAAATACAACATAGAACTGACAGGACAATAGTGGTGTTGGAGGGATTGCGTCTTCACATTGCATAACCACCATTGTAAGATTAGTAATGAAAATAATAATAATAATAACAATAATAATAATTGTATGTGTTGTTTTACAGAGTGCAACCAGAGTTGTGGTCCGTATATAATGTGATAACACTGATATACCTGTAAATAGCACATTCTTCACAGAGATACATTAACTGCTCATTTTGAACAAAATAATTAAGTTGGGATTGTCTGTCTCTCCCGCTCTCGTCTTGTCATCTGTAGGAATTGAGACGGATGGGGATAGAGAATGGCGTTCCTCCCCCAGGAAGGGTGCTGGCTCTCTGGGGTTCTGAACCTGGCTTCACCTCGTCATGGAAGGACTCAGGTATAAACAGCCTTTCCCTAATCTTTACCCTAGTCTTTACCCTAGTCTTTACCCTAGTCTTTACCCTAGTCTTTACCCTAGTCTTTACCCTAGTCTTTACCCTAGTCTTTACCCTAGTCTTTACCCTAGTCTTTACCCTAGTCTTTACCCTAGTCTTTACCCTAGTCTTTACCCTAATCTTTACCCTAGTCTTTACCCTAGTCTTTACCCTAATCTTTACCCTAGTCTTTACCCTAGTCTTTACCCTAGTCTTTACCCTAGTCTTTACCCTAGTCTTTACCCTAGTCTTTACCCTAGTCTTTACCCTAGTCTTTACCCTAGTCTTTACCCTAATCTTTACCCTAGTCTTTACCCTAGTCTTTACCCTAATCTTTACCCTAGTCTTTACCCTAGTCTTTACCCTAGTCTTTACCCTAGTCTTTACCCTAGTCTTTACCCTAGTCTTTACCCTAGTCTTTACCCTAGTCTTTACCCTAATCTTTACCCTAGTCTTTACCCTAGTCTTTACCCTAGTCTTTACCCTAGTCTTTACCCTAGTCTTTACCCTAGTCTTTACCCTAGTCTTTACCCTAATCTTTACCCTAGTCTTTACCCTAGTCTTTACCCTAGTCTTTACCCTAGTCTTTACCCTAGTCTTTACCCTAGTCTTTACCCTAGTCTTTACCCTAGTCTTTACCCTAATCTTTACCCTAGTCTTTACCCTAGTCTTTACCCTAGTCTTTACCCTAGTCTTTACCCTAGTCTTTACCCTAGTCTTTACCCTAGTCTTTACCATAGTCTTTACCCTAGTCTTTACCCTAGTCTTTACCCTAATCTTTACCCTAGTCTTTACCCTAGTCTTTACCCTAGTCTTTACCCTAGTCTTTACCCTAGTCTTTACCCTAGTCTTTACCCTAGTCTTTACCCTAGTCTTTACCCTAGTCTTTACCCTAGTCTTTACCCTAGTCTTTACCCTAATCTTTACCCTAGTCTTTACCCTAGTCTTTACCCTAGTCTTTACCCTAGTCTTTACCCTAGTCTTTACCCTAGTCTTTACCCTAGTCTTTACCCTAGTCTTTACCCTAGTCTTTACCCTAGTCTTTACCCTAGTCTTTCCCCTAGTCTTTCCCCTAGTCTTTCCCCTAGTCTTTCCCCTAGTCTTTACCCTAGTCTTTCCCCTAGTCTTTACCCTAGTCTTTACCCTAGTCTTTACCCTAGTCTTTACCCTAGTCTTTACCCTAGTCTTTACCCTAGTCTTTACCCTAATCTTTACCCTAGTCTTTACCCTAGTCTTTACCCTAGTCTTTACCCTAGTCTTTACCCTAGTCTTTACCCTAGTCTTTACCCTAGTCTTTACCCTAGTCTTTACCCTAGTCTTTACCCTAATCTTTACCCTAGTCTTTACCCTAGTCTTTACCCTAGTCTTTACCCTAGTCTTTACCCTAGTCTTTACCCTAATCTTTACCCTAGTCTTTACCCTAGTCTTTACCCTAGTCTTTACCCTAGTCTTTACCCTAGTCTTTACCCTAGTCTTTACCCTAGTCTTTACCCTAGTCTTTACCCTAGTCTTTACCCTAGTCTTTACCCTAGTCTTTACCCTAATCTTTACCCTAGTCTTTACCCTAGTCTTTACCCTAGTCTTTACCCTAGTCTTTACCCTAGTCTTTACCCTAGTCTTTACCCTAATCTTTACCCTAGTCTTTACCCTAGTCTTTACCCTAGTCTTTACCCTAGTCTTTACCCTAGTCTTTACCCTAGTCTTTACCCTAGTCTTTACCCTAGTCTTTACCCTAGTCTTTACCCTAGTCTTTACCCTAATCTTTACCCTAGTCTTTACCCTAGTCTTTACCCTAGTCTTTACCCTAGTCTTTACCCTAGTCTTTACCCTAGTCTTTACCCTAGTCTTTACCCTAGTCTTTACCCTAGTCTTTACCCTAGTCTTTACCCTAGTCTTTACCCTAATCTTTACCCTAGTCTTTACCCTAGTCTTTACCCTAGTCTTTACCCTAGTCTTTACCCTAGTCTTTACCCTAGTCTTTACCCTAGTCTTTACCCTAGTCTTTACCCTAATCTTTACCCTAGTCTTTACCCTAGTCTTTACCCTAGTCTTTACCCTAGTCTTTACCCTAGTCTTTACCCTAGTCTTTACCCTAGTCTTTACCCTAGTCTTTACCCTAGTCTTTACCCTAGTCTTTACCCTAGTCTTTACCCTAGTCTTTACCCTAGTCTTTACCCTAATCTTTACCCTAGTCTTTACCCTAGTCTTTACCCTAGTCTTTACCCTAGTCTTTACCCTAGTCTTTACCCTAGTCTTTACCCTAGTCTTTACCCTAGTCTTTACCCTAGTCTTTACCCTAGTCTTTACCCTAGTCTTTACCCTAGTCTTTACCCTAATCTTTACCCTAGTCTTTACCCTAGTCTTTACCCTAGTCTTTACCCTAGTCTTTACCCTAGTCTTTACCCTAGTCTTTACCCTAGTCTTTACCCTAGTCTTTACCCTAGTCTTTACCCTAGTCTTTACCCTAGTCTTTACCCTAGTCTTTACCCTAGTCTTTACCCTAGTCTTTACCCTAGTCTTTACCCTAGTCTTTACCCTAGTCTTTACCCTAGTCTTTACCCTAGTCTTTACCCTAGTCTTTACCCTAGTCTTTACCCTAATCTTTACCCTAGTCTTTACCCTAGTCTTTACCCTAGTCTTTACCCTAGTCTTTACCCTAGTCTTTACCCTAGTCTTTACCCTAGTCTTTACCCTAGTCTTTACCCTAGTCTTTACCCTAGTCTTTACCCTAGCACCTGCATGATTGATAGTTTGTGCATGAAACCATGTTTAATCTTCAGAATTATTTTTGACTGTTTCTTACTTGTGTTTTTGTGGAGCTCAGGAAACGGGTCAGGAAACGGGTCAGGTTGAAGAGGAAACCCTGGAGGGGCATGTTTTATATTTGGTTTTAATTTTAATTTTATACCTTTATTTAACTGGGCACGTCAGTTAAGAACAAATTCTTATTTTCAAGACTAAGGATTGTTCTGGTATATGTCCAAGACTAAGGATTGTTCTGGTATATGTCCAACATACCAAGACTAAGGATTGTTCAGGTATATGTTCAACATACCAAGACTAAGGATTGTTCTGGTATATGTTCAACACACCAATACTAAGGATTGTTCTGGTATATGTCCAAGACTAAGGATTGTTCTGGTATATGTTCAACATACCAAGACTAAGGATTGTTCAGGTATATGTTCAACACACCAAGACTAAGGATTGTTCAGGTATATGTTCAACATACCAAGACTAAGGATTGTTCTGGTATATGTCCAAGACTAAGGATTGTTCTGGTATATGTTCAACACACCAAGACTAAGGATTGTTCTGGTATATGTTCAACATACCAAGACTAAGGATTGTTCTGGTATATGTCCAAGACTAAGGATTGTTCTGGTATATGTTCAACATACCAAGACTAAGGATTGTTCAGGTATATGTTCAACACACCAAGACTAAGGATTGTTCAGGTATATGTTCAACATACCAAGACTAAGGATTGTTCAGGTATATGTTCAAGACTAAGGATTGTTCTGGTATATGTCCAAGACTAAGGATTGTTCTGGTATATGTTCAACACAGCACTGTTTCAACAACAATCAGGTTTTTAGGTCTGGCCACAGCACTGTTTCAGCAACATTGAAGGTTTTAAATGACATCCACTGTGCTCTTGATAAGAAGTTGCATTGTGTGTCTGTTTTTATTGATTTGTCGAAGGCTTTTGACACCGTGGACCATGCTGTGTTAGTGCAAAGGTTAAAATGTTGTGAAATTTCTGGTCACGCTCTAGATTGGTTTATAAATTACCTATCAAATCGCACACAATGTGTAATGGCGGATGGTTGTAAATCTGAGTCCATAGAGGTGTGCTCAGGTGTTCCGCAAGGTTCTATTTTGGGCCCGCTGTTGTTCATTATGTATATCAACAACATTGGGGATCATAATGAAACAGCGAATGTTCATTTTTATGCAGATGATACTGTTCTTTATTCAAGTGGTAGTAGTTAATCTTTAGCTTTTGAAAATACCCAAAGAGAATTTAACATCATACAAGATAATTTGTATGATTTAAAGCTGGTTCTAAATTCGGGTAAAACTAAATGCATGGTATTTTCAAATGCCAGGCATGTTACTAATTATGTCATTGCTACATTGGCTGGACATACTATAGAGCAAGTTAAAGCGTATAAATATTTGGGTGTGTGGGTTGATGATAAGCTGAGCTTCACTGTTCATATAGAGAACTTGATAAAGAAGCTCAAGCTGAGAATAGGTTTTTATTACCGGCATAAGGCTTGTATTTCTCTGGAGGCCAGGAAGGAGCTGGTACGATGTACATTACTGGCAGTTTTAGATTTTAGTGATGTTATATATATATATGCAGGCCTCAACCACTACCCTGAGAGCACTTGATTCAGTCTATCATGCGGCCCTCAGGTTCATTACAAATCAAAAACACATCATTGTGATCTCTACATCGATGTTGGCTGGTCGTCATTGACCTTGTGTAGGCTTAAACACGGGTATAATCTGATTTATAAGGCCACATTGGGTAAAATTGTCACGCCCTGATCCTAGTTTTGTCACGTTCCTGACCTTATTTCCCTTGTTTTGTATTTATTTAGTTGGTCAGGGCGTGAGTTGGGTGGGTTGTCTATGTGTGTTTTTCTATGTTGGGATTTTGAGTTCGGCCTAATATGGTTCTCAATCAGAGGCAGCTGTCAATCGTTGTCCCTGATTGAGAATCATACTTAGGCACCCGGGGTTTCACGTTTGGTTTGTGGGTGTTTGTTTCCTGTGTCAGTGTTTGTGCCACACGGGACTGTTACGGTTCGTTTGTTTGTTATTTTGTATCGTGTATTGTTTTCGTGTTTATTAAATATCATGGAAACTTACCACTCTGCACATTGGTCCTCCGATCCTTCTCGCCTCTCCTCGTCCGATGAGGAGGACGAAATAGACTGCCGTTACAAGTTTCCTTTGTATGTTTCTATGTTTTGTTTGGTCAGGGTGTGATCTGAGTGGGCATTCTATGTTGTATGTCTGGTTTGTCTATTTCTATGTGTTTGGCCTGATATGGTTCTCAATCAGAGGCAGGTGTTTGTCATTGTCTCTGATTGGGAGCCGTATTTAGGTAGCCTGTTTTGTATTGTGGGTGATTGTTCCTGTGTTCCTATGTTTTGTGTTCACTATTTTTGGACTGTTGGGTCTTCGTTTATTTTGTTCAGTTTATTGTTATCGTTCTTGTTGAAAAGTATTTGAATAAATATGAATACTCACCACGCTGCGTATTGGTCCGACATTTCCTACTCCTCAGATGAGGAGGACGAAGACTATCGTTACAAAAATGCCATTTTATCTCTGTTCTTTTTTTAATCAGGTCAGTAAATCAATATAAATTACGGTCCCATTGTAATCCCGGTCCCTTCTAACAGAACCAAACATTAGAACAGGTCATGGTAGAAATAGTTTTAGTTACTCAGCACCGCCGTCCTGGAATTCTCTCCTGAACATTTTAAAATGTGATGATCTAGTTTCATTGGTGGAGTTTAAACACTTGATCGATGTATATATCATAGAAGAGTGTAATTGTCTTTAGGAGGGCTGTTTTTTAGTCAAGACTTGTGTTTTTTAACGTAATACTGTATGTAATTGTTGTACTGTATGTGTGTCTATAGTTTTGTTTAATGTTGTGTTAGTGTATGTAAGTGGTTTTGTCTGAAACTTTGTTGCCCCTTGTAACGCTCGTCCTCCTCCTCGTCTGAAGAGGAGTACGGATCGGACAAAAACGCAGCGTGAGTTGAATACATATTTGTTTATTTAAGAAAGACGAAGACGGAAAAACTCTTCAACAAACTACAAAACAATAAACGACGTGAACAGACCTGAACTTGTGAACATATAACATGAACGCACGAACAGGAAGGAACACACGAATGAAATAAACGAAACGAACGAAAACAGTCCCGTGTGGCACAAACACTGACACAGGAACAATCACCCACAAACAAACAGTGAGAACAGCCTAACTAAATATGGTTCTCAATCAGAGGAAACGTAAAACACCTGCCCCTGATTGAGAACCATATCAGGCTAGTTAACAACCCTAAACATAGAAACAAATAACATAGACTGCCCACCCCAACTCACGCCCTGACCATACTAAACAAAGACAAAACAAAGGAAATAAGGTCAGGAACGTGACACCCCTGCTAAAATTGGACCAGGTCTCTCTTGGAAAAGAGATGTTATCTCACTGAGAAAGATACTGTATAAATAAAGGTCAAATACATTTTAATTTTTTTTAAAGGAGTGGTCTGATATATGGCCAACATACCAAGACTAAGGACTGTTCTTAAAATGCCACGCCGTTTTAAAATCACTACACTAGTCCAGTTGTTGATAATCACTACACTAGTCCAGTTGTAGATAATCACTACACTAGTCCAGTTGTTGATAATCACTACACTAGTCCAGTTGTAGATAATCACTACACTAGTCCAGTTGTTGATAATCACTACACTAGTCCAGTTGTTGATAATCACTACACTAGTCCAGTTGTTGATAATCACTACACTAGTCCAGTTGTTGATAATCACTACACTAGTCCAGTTGTTGATAATCACTACACTAGTCCAGTTGTTGATAATCACTACACTAGTCCAGTTGTAGATAATCACTACACTAGTCCAGTTGTTGATAATCACTACACTAGTCCAGTTGTTGATAATCACTACACTAGTCCAGTTGTAGATAATCACTACACTAGTCCAGTTGTTGATAATCACTACACTAGTCCAGTTGTTGATAATCACTACGCTAGTCCAGTTGTTGATAATCACTACACTAGTCCAGTTGTTGATAATCACTACACTAGTCCAGTTGTAGATAATCACTACACTAGTCCAGTTGTAGATAATCACTACACTAGTCCAGTTGTTGATAATCACTACACTAGTCCAGTTGTAGATAATCACTACACTAGTCCAGTTGTAGATAATCACTACACTAGTCCAGTTGTTGATAATCACTACACTAGTCCAGTTGTTGATAATCACTACACTAGTCCAGTTGTAGATAATCACTACACTAGTCCAGTTGTAGATAATCACTACACTAGTCCAGTTGTTGATAATCACTACACTAGTCCAGTTGTAGATAATCACTACACTAGTCCAGTTGTTGATAATCACTACACTAGTCCAGTTGTTGATAATCACTACACTAGTCCAGTTGTAGATAATCACTACACTAGTCCAGTTGTTGATAATCACTACACTAGTCCAGTTGTTGATAATCACTACACTAGTCCAGTTGTAGATAATCACTACACTAGTCCAGTTGTTGATAATCACTACACTAGTCCAGTTGTTGATAATCACTACACTAGTCCAGTTGTTGATAATCACTACACTAGTCCAGTTGTAGATAATCACTACACTAGTCCAGTTGTTGATAATCACTACACTAGTCCAGTTGTTGATAATCACTACGCTAGTCCAGTTGTTGATAATCACTACACTAGTCCAGTTGTTGATAATCACTACACTAGTCCAGTTGTAGATAATCACTACACTAGTCCAGTTGTTGATAATCACTACACTAGTCCAGTTGTTGATAATCACTACACTAGTCCAGTTGTTGATAATCACTACACTAGTCCAGTTGTTGATAATCACTACACTAATCCAGTTGTTGATAATCACTACACTAGTCCAGTTGTTGATAATCACTACACTAGTCCAGTTGTTGATAATCACTACGCTAGTCCAGTTGTAGATAATCCCTACACTAGTCCAGTTGTTGATAATCACTACACTAGTCCAGTTGTTGAAAATCACTACACTAGTCCAGTTGTAGATAATCACTACACTAATCCAGTTGTTGATAATCACTACACTAGTCCAGTTGTTGATAATTACTACACTAGTCCAGTTGTTGATAATCACTACACTAGTCCAGTTGTAGATAATCACTACACTAGTCCAGTTGTTGATAATCACTACACTAGTCCAGTTGTTGATAGTCACTACACTAGTCCAGTTGTTGATAATCACTACTCTAGTCCAGTTGTTTCTAGTCACTACACTAGTCCAGTTGTTGATAATCACTACACTAGTCCAGTTGTTGATAATCACTACACTAGTCCAGTTGTTGATAATCACTACTCTAGTCCAGTTGTTTCTAGTCACTACACTAGTCCAGTTGCTGATAATCACTACACTAGTCCAGTTGTTGATAATCACTACACTAGTCCAGTTGTAGATAATCACTACACTAGTCCAGTTGTAGATAATCACTACACTAGTCCAGTTGTTGATAATCACTACACTAGTCCAGTTGTTGATAATCACTACACTAGTCCAGTTGTTGATAATCACTACACTAGTCCAGTTGTTGATAATCACTACACTAGTCCAGTTGTTGATAATCACTACACTAGTCCAGTTGTAGATAATCACTACACTAGTCCAGTTGTTGATAATCACTACACTAGTCCAGTTGTTGATAATCACTACACTAGTCCAGTTGTTGATAATCACTACACTAGTCCAGTTGTTGATAATCACTACACTAGTCCAGTTGTTGATAATCACTACACTAGTCCAGTTGTTGATAATCACTACACTAGTCCAGTTGTTGATAATCACTACACTAGTCCAGTTGTTGATAATCACTACACTAGTCCAGTTGTAGATAATCACTACACTAGTCCAGTTGTTGATAATCACTACACTAGTCCAGTTGTTGATAATCACTACACTAGTCCAGTTGTTGATAATCACTACGCTAGTCCAGTTGTTGATAATCACTACACTAGTCCAGTTGTTGATAATCACTACACTAGTCCAGTTGTTGATAATCACTACACTAGTCCAGTTGTAGATAATCACTACACTAGTCCAGTTGTAGATAATCACTACACTAGTCCAGTTGTTGATAATCACTACACTAGTCCAGTTGTTGATAATCACTACACTAGTCCAGTTGTTGATAATCACTACACTAGTCCAGTTGTAGATAATCACTACACTAGTCCAGTTGTTGATAATCACTACACCAGTCCAGTTGTTGATAATCACTACACTAGTCCAGTTGTTGATAATCACTACACTAGTCCAGTTGTTGATAATCACTACACTAGTCCAGTTGTTGATAATCACTACACTAGTCCAGTTGTTGATAATCACTACACTAGTCCAGTTGTTGATAATCACTACACTAGTCCAGTTGTTGATAATCACTACACTAGTCCAGTTGTTGATAATCACTACACTAGTCCAGTTGTTGATAATCACTACACTAGTCCAGTTGTTGATAATCACTACACTAGTCCAGTTGTTGATAATCACTACACTAGTCCAGTTGATGATAATCACTACACTAGTCCAGTTGTTGATAATCACTACACTAGTCCAGTTGAGTGCATGTTAAGTGCTTCATGTTTTCTGTTTTTGTCTGTTTCATATTTTATGGTTTTGTTTTGATTGTTATATTTTATTGATGTTTTATCACGGATGGGTTGTTGCAGTATTTTACCAGCATCCAAATGAGTTCAATAGGTCAGCTTGTCTTGTTGAGGACAGGACAACATAACAGATCAGTGGGTTAGTTATAGAGATCAGCGGGTTAGTTATACAGATCAGTGGGTTAGTTATACAGATCAGTGGGTTAGTTATAGAGATCAGCGGGTTAGTTATACAGATCAGTGGGTTAGTTATACAGATCAGTGGGTAGTTATACAGATCAATGGGTAGTTATACAGATCAATAGGTCAGCTTGTCTTGTTGAGGACAGGACAACATAACAGATCAGTGGGTTAGTGACACAGATCAGTGGGTTAGTTATACAGATCAGTGGGTTAGTTATACAGATCAGTAGGTTAGTTATACAGATCAGTGGGTTAGTGATACAGATCAGTGGGTTAGTGGTACAGATCAGTGGGTTAGTGATACAGATCCGTGGGTTAGTGATACAGATCAGTGGGTTAGTTATAGAGATCAGTGGGTTAGTTATAGAGATCAGTGGGTTAGTTATAGAGATCAGTGGGTTAGTGATACAGATCAGTGGGTTAGTTATACAGATCAGTAGGTTAGTTATACAGATCAGTGGGTTAGTGATACAGATCAGTGGGTTAGTTATAGAGATCAGTGGGTTAGTGGTACAGATCAGTGGGTTAGTGATACAGATCAGTGAGTTAGTTATACAGATCAGTGGGTTAGTGATACAGATCAGTGGGTTAGTTATAGAGATCAGTGGGTTAGTTATACAGATCAGTGGGTTAGTGATACAATCAGTGGGTTAGTTATACAGATCAGTGGGTTAGTTATAGAGATCAGTGGGTTAGTTATACAGATCAGTGGGTTAGTTATACAGATCAGTGGGTTAGTTATACAGATCAGTGGGTTAGTTATAGAGATCAGTGGGTTAGTGATACAGATCATTGGGTTAGTTATACAGATCAGTGGGTTAGTGGTACAGATCAGTGGGTTAGTTATAGAGATCAGTGGGTTAGTGATACAGATCATTGGGTTAGTGTTACAGATCAGTGGGTTAGTGATACTTCCTGTCTGGGTTGGCGCCCCCCCTTGGTTGTGCTGTGGTGGAGACCTTTGTGGGCTATACTCGGCCTTGTCTCAGGATTGTAAGTTGGTGGTTGAGGATATCCCTCTAGTGGTGTGGGGGCTGTGCTTTGGCAGAGTGGGTGGGGTTATATCCTTCCTGTTTGGCCCTGTCCGGGGGTTTCTTCGGATGGGGCCACAGTGTCTCCTGACCGCTCCTGTCTCAGCCTCCAGTATTTATGCTGCAGTAGTTTATGTGTCGGGGGGCTAGGGTCAGTTGGTTATACCTGGAGTACTTCTCCTGTCTTATCCAGTGTCCTGTGTGAATTTAAGTATGCTCTCTCTAATTCTCTCGTTCTCTCTTTCTCTCTGAGAACCTGAGCCCTAGGACCATACGTCAGGACTACCGGGCATGCTGACACCTTGCTGTCCCCAGTCCGCCCGGCCTTGCTGCTATTCCAGTTTCAACTGTTTCTGCCTGCGGTTACGAAACCCCTACCTGTCCCAGACCTGCTGTTTTCAAATCTTAATGATCGGCTATGAAAAGCCAACTGAGATTTATTCCTGATTATTATTTGACCATGCTTGTCATTTATGAACATTTTGAAAATCTTGGCTCTCTCTAATTTTCTCCTTCTCTCTTTCTTTCTCTCGGAGGACCTGGGCCCTAGGACCATGCGTCGGGACTGCCGCCCGTGGTGACTCCTTGCTGTCCCCAGTCCGCCTGGTCTTGCTGCTATTCCAGTTTCAGCTGTTCTGCCTGCGGTTATGGAACCGCCACCTGTCCCAGACCTGTTGTTTTTCAACTCTTAATGATCAGCTATGAAAAGCCAACTGAAAATTATTCATGATTATTATTTGACCATGCTTGTCACTTATGAACATTTTTGAACATCTTGGCATAGTTCTGTTATAATCTCCACCCGGCACAGCCAGAAGAGGACTGGCCACCCCTCATAGCCTGGTTCCTCTCTAGGTTTCTTCCTAGGTTTTGGCCTTTCTAGGGAGTTTTTCCTAGCCACCGTGCTTCTACACCTGCATTCTAGCTGTTTGGGGTTTTAGGCTGGATTTCTGTACAGCACTTCGAGATATTATCTGATGTACGAAGGGCTATATAAAATAAAATTGATTGATTGATTGATTGAGTGATACAGATCAGTGGGTTAGTGATACAGATCAGTGGGTTAGTTATAGAGATCAGTGGGTTAGTGACACAGATCAGTGGGTTAGTTTTACAGATCAATGGGTTAGTGATACAGATCAGTGGGTTAGTGGTACAGATCAGTGGGTTAGTTATACAGATCAGTGGGTTAGTGATAGAGATCAGTGGGTTAGTTATAGAGATCAGTAGGTTAGTTATAGAGATCAGTGGGTTAGTGATACAGATCAGTGGGTTAGTGATACAGATCAGTGGGTTAGTGATACAGATCAGTGGGTTAGTGACACAGATCAGTGGGTTAGTTATACAGATCGGTGGGTTAGTTATACAGATCAGTGGGTTAGTGATACAGATCAGTGGATTAGTGATACAGATCAGTGGGTTAGTTATAGAGATCAGTGGGTTAGTGATACAGATCAGTGGGTTAGTGGTACAGATCAGTGGGTTAGTTATACAGATCAGTGGGTTAGTGATAGAGATCAGTGGGTTAGTTATAGAGATCAGTGGGTTAGTTATAGAGATCAGTGGGTTAGTGATACAGATCAGTGGGTTAGTGATACAGATCAGTGGGTTAGTGACACAGATCAGTGGGTTAGTTATACAGATCGGTGGGTTAGTTATACAGATCAGTGGGTTAGTGATACAGATCAGTGGGTTAGTGACACAGATCAGTGGGTTAGTGATACAGATCAGTGGGTTAGTGATACAGATAGGTGGGTTAGTGATACAGATCAGTGGGTTAGTGATACAGATCAGTGGGTTAGTGATACAGATCAGTGGGTTAGTGATACAGATCAGTGGGTTAGTGATACAGATCAGTGGGTTAGTGATACAGATCAGTGGGTTAGTGATACAGATCAGTGGGTTAGTGATACAGATCAGTGGGTTAGTTATACAGATCAGTGGATTAGTGATACAGATCAGTGGGTTAGTGATACAGATCAGTGGGTTAGTGATACAGATCAGTGGGTTAGTGATACAGATCAGTGGGTTAGTGATACAGATCAGTGGGTTAGTGATACAGATCAGTGGGTTAGTGATACAGATCAGTGGTTTAGTTATGCAGATCAGTGGGTTAGTGACACAGATCAGTAATAATGAACTGAATTAGATTTATTTGTGCTGTTTATTATGACATTAACAGTGCTCTACATCAGACTTTATAAAACGTATTAATGCTTATAAAACCACGAGTCCCAAATAATATTCCCTACGTAAGTGCACTACTTTTGGCCTGTGGTTAAAAAGTATCACACTATAAAGGGAGTAGGGTGTCACGTTCCTGACCTATTTCTGTTAGTTTGTTGTATGTGTTAGTTGGTCAGGACGTGAGTTTGGGTGGGCATTCTATGTTTTCTGTTTCTATGTTGGTTTAAGGGTTGCCTGGTATGGCTCTTAATTAGAGGCAGGTGTTTGGCGTTCCTCTAATTAAGAGTCATATTTAGGTAGGTTGTTTCACAGTGTTCGTTGTGGGTGGTTGTCTCCTGTGTCAGTGTTTGTCGCACCATACGGGACTGTTCGGTATGTTTTTGTACATCGTCATTTTGTGTAGTCTATTTTCCCTGTTCATGCGTTCTTCGTGTTTAATGTAAGTTCGTCGTCCAGGTCTGTCTACTCCGTTTGTTGTTTTGTTAGTTTATTTTTATTTTATTTTTATTTTTTTTTACCGTTATTTTACCAGGTAAGTTGACTGAGAACACGTTCTCATTTGCAGCAACGACCTGGGGAATAGTTACAGGGGAGAGGAGGGGGATGAATGAGCCAATTGTAAACTGGGGATTATTAGGTGACCATGATGGTTTGAGGGCCAGATTGGGAATTTAGCCAGGACACCGGGGTTAACACCCCTACTCTTACGATAAGTGCCATGGGATCTTTAATGACCTCAGAGAGTCAGGACACCCGTTTAACGTCCCATCCGAAAGACGGCACCCTACACAGGGCAGTGTCCCCAATCACTGCCTTGGGGCATTGGGATCTTTGTTTAGACCAGAGGAAAGAGTGCCTCCTACTGGCCCTCCAACACCACTTCCAGCAGCATCTGGTCTCCCATCCAGGGACTGACCAGGACCAACCCTGCTTAGCTTCAGAAGCATGCCAGCAGTGGTATGCAGGGTGGTGAAGTTCGTGTTTTCGTCTTTTCTGTAAATAAATATGTCAACTTCAGAAGCTGCGTTTTGGTTCAATCCATGCTCCTCCTCTTCGGAGGAAGAGGAAGAGGACAACCGTTACATAGGGCGCCATCTGGAACCATAATAGTACCTTTAGGTTGTTTTTGATGCCAAATCTGGTGTCTCCATATTATTACATTTAACAATGATATCCCATCAGACTACCTCATCTCCATATTGTTACATTTAACCAATGATATCCCATCAGACTACCTCATCTCCATATTGTTACATTTAAACAATGATATCCCATCCGACTACCTCATCTCCATATTATTACATTTAACCAATGATATCCCATCAGACTACCTCATCTCCATATTATTACATTTAACCAATGATATCCCATCAGACTACCTCATCTCCATATTATTACATTTAACCAATGATATCCCATCAGACTACCTCATCTCCATATTATTACATTTAACCAATGATATCCCATCAGACTACCTCATCTCCATATTATTACATTTAACCAATGATATCCCATCCGACTACCTCATCTCCATATTATTACATTTAACCAATGATATCCCATCCGACTACCTCATCTCCATATTATTACATTTAACCAATGATATCCCATCCGACTACCTCATCTCCATATTATTACATTTAACCAATGATATCCCATCAGACTACCTCATCTCCATATTATTACATTTAACAATGATATCCCATCAGACTACCTCATCTCCATATTATTACATTTAACCAATGATATCCCATCCGACTACCTCATCTCCATATTATTACATTTAACCAATGATATCCCATCCGACTACCTCATCTCCATATTATTACATTTAACCAATGATATCCCATCCGACTACCTCATCTCCATATTGTTATTCATTTATTTTTTGCTAGTTGCACCCCATTATCTCTACTTGCACATTCATCTTCTGCACATCTGCCACTCCAGTGTTTAATTACTTCGCTACTACGGCCTATTAGTGCCTTACCTCCTTTTGTTTACCTCATTTGCACACACTGTATATAGACTTTTCTATTGTGTTATTGACTGTATGTTTGTTTTACTCCATGTGTAATTCTGTGTTGTTATTTGTGTCGCGCTGCTTTGCTTTATCTTGGCCAGGTCGCAGTTGTAAATGAGAACTTGTTCTCAACTGGCCTACCCGGTTAAATAAAGGTGAAATAAAATACATTTCAGTGTTTGGCAGGTGGTTGACTGGGGAAACATCCCAAAGGCCACCCTAGTGCACTATATATACAGAATAGGGTTCAATTTGGAACACAACCTAGGACAAACAAGAGTAAAATAACAAAATGGCAGTTTTTGCATCATGCTTATCTGTAGACTGTGACCCTCGATGTCTGGCTTTCTGAACCAGGAGATTAGATTAAATAGTACATGCTGCACGTTGGAAATGATAAATTGATCAGGTTTGAAGAAAAAAATATAATAGTTTTCTTATTGATGGAAAAGTAGACCTTACTAAGCATTCCCATATAACACATATCATAACATATAACACATCACCAGGACCATAAAGGAAAGAAGGCTTCAGGCTTTATTGTGTTTTAATCCTCATTATTTTTTTACATTTAAGGTATGTAATGTTGACGTTAAAAATCCAACGATGAACATAACTATTCAATGACTGATTAGTAGTAATGAACCAATTGATTGGCTCCAATCTGAACCAGAGAAGAACCATTTATATCACAAGAGTAAACCGGTTCTGTCACGTGATCAGTCAGCTGATCCCCGTACTGGCTCATAAAACAAGGCAGTCGTCGTTCATTCGTTCGTTTGTTTCTTGTTCAGCAGTTTTGGGGTGTTAGACCGAAGGTTTCTCTCTCGGTTCAGCAGCACACGAGTTTGTCACAAATCGATTATATTTATTGCTGCGCTGTAGACTTTTATAAAGAAGGAAACAAAGCTGTCATCACAGCGCTTCCTGTTTTTTATTTTGTTACATCGGTGTCGCAACCAAACAGAACACAACAGCTGCGAATGGGAACTTGGTTATTGTGTGATAGCTGACTAGCTAACTAAGCAACTAGAGGTTTTAGAAAAAGGCAATTTGAATCGTTTATTTTTGTAGTTTACTTATTTTTCAAATATTGGACTGAACATTTTTGAATCCCTTTCGGCGAGCTAACTTCGCTGTTGAGCAGAACAATGCGCTTCGCACCTATCCCCTGCGCCGTGGGGCTGCTGTGTTTTGTTCTGGTGTTGTGCTCGGTACCATTGGGGACCTCGTTCCCCGTTCAGGACGAGGGGAAACCGGGCATAACGTTTCTGGAAGAGGTCGGGCGTCTCCGGGTCGGGTTCAACTGGCGGAACCTGACCTGTCCGGTGTGTAAAGTCCTCTTCACCATACTGGATATCGCTCTGCTGGTAAGATGTGACCTTACTCACTATATAGGGTAGTATTGTTAATATACAAAGCCTAATGGGACCTGGTACCCTATTCCCTATATAGTGCACTACTTTAGGTAACATCTCTATGGCACGCCATTCCCTATATAGTGCACTAGTTTTGACGAGAACCTAATGGGCCCTATTCTCTACGGGCAGCCAGGGGGGCTCTTGAACTAACAACCTGCGCTAACAGGATTAGTACGCTGTAAACGCCTGGAGCGATTGGTGCATGTAGGGCAGGGAGAACGACAGCTTGTCTCTACTAACAGACGGGGCAGGGAGAACGACAGCTTGTCTCTACTAACAGACGGGGCAGGGAGAACGACAGCGTGTCTCTACTAACAGACGGGGCAGGGAGAACGACAGCTTGTCGGTACTAACAGACTGGGCAGGGAGAAGACAGCGTGTCGCTACTAACAGACGGGGCAGGGAGAACGACAGCTTGTCGGTACTAACAGACGGGGCAGGGAGAACGACAGCTTGTCTCTACTAACAGACGGGGCAGGGAGAACGACAGCTTGTCGCTACTAACAGACGGGGCAGGGAGAACGACAGCTTGTCTCTACTAACAGACGGGGCAGGGAGAACGACAGCTTGTCGGTACTAACAGACTGGGCAGGGAGAACGACAGCTTGTCGCTACTAACAGACGGGGCAGGGAGAACGACAGCTTGTCGGTACTAACAGACTGGGCAGGGAGAACGACAGCTTGTCTCTACTAACAGACGGGGCAGGGAGAACGACAGCTTGTCTCTACTAACAGACGGGGCAGGGAGAACGACAGCTTGTCTCTACTAACAGACGGGGCAGGGAGAACGACAGCTTGTCTCTACTAACAGACGGGGCAGGGAGAACGACAGCTTGTCTCTACTAACAGACGGGGCAGGGAGAACGACAGCTTGTCTCTACTAACAGACGGGGCAGGGAGAACGACAGCTTGTCTCTACTAACAGACGGGGCAGGGAGAACGACAGCTTGTAGCTACTAACAGACGGGGCAGGGAGAACGACAGCTTGTCTCTACTAACAGACGGGGCAGGGAGAACGACAGCTTGTCTCTACTAACAGACGGGGCAGGGAGAACGACGGCGTGTCGCTACTAACAGACGGGGCAGGGAGAACGACAGCTTGTCGCTACTAACAGACGGGGCAGGGAGAACGACAGCTTGTAGCTACTAACAGACGGGGCAGGGAGAACGACAGCTTGTCTCTACTAACAGACGGGGCAGGGAGAACGACAGCTTGTTGCTACAGGGAGAACGACAGCGTGTCGCTACTAAGACGGGGCAGGGAGAACGACAGCGTGTCGCTACTAAGACGGGGCAGGGAGAACGACAGCTTGTTGCTACAGGGAGAACGACAGCGTGTCGCTACTAAGACGGGGCAGGGAGAACGACGGCTTGTCTCTACTAACAGACGGGGCAGGGAGAACGACAGCTTGTCTCTACTAACAGACGGGGCAGGGAGAACGACAGCGTGTCGCTACTAACAGACTGGGCAGGGAGAACGACAGCGTGTCGCTACTAACAGACGGGGCAGGGAGAACGACAGCTTGTCTCTACTAACAGACGGGGCAGGGAGAACGACAGCTTGTCGCTACTAACAGACGGGGCAGGGAGAACGACAGCGTGTCTCTACTAACAGACTGGGCAGGGAGAACGACAGCTTGTCTCTACTAACAGACGGGGCAGGGAGAACGACAGCTTGTCGCTACTAACAGACGGGGCAGGGAGAACGACAGCTTGTCTCTACTAACAGACGGGGCAGGGAGAACGACAGCTTGTCGCTACTAACAGACTGGGCAGGGAGAACGACAGCTTGTCGCTACTAACAGACGGGGCAGGGAGAACGACAGCTTGTTGCTACAGGGAGAACGACAGCGTGTCGCTACTAACAGACGGGGCAGGGAGAACGACAGCTTGTCGCTACTAACAGACGGGGCAGGGAGAACGACAGCTTGTTGCTACAGGGAGAACGACAGCTTGTCTCTACTAACAGACGGGGCAGGGAGAACGACAGCGTGTCGCTACTAACAGACGGGGCAGGGAGAACGACAGCTTGTCGCTACTAACAGACGGGGCAGGGAGAACGACAGCTTGTCTCTACTAACAGACGGGGCAGGGAGAACGACAGCTTGTCGCTACTAACAGACTGGGCAGGGAGAACGACAGCTTGTCTCTACTAACAGACGGGGCAGGGAGAACGACAGCGTGTCGCTACTAACAGACGGGGCAGGGAGAACGACAGCTTGTCGCTACTAACAGACGGGGCAGGGAGAACGACAGCGTGTCGCTACTAACAGACGGGGCAGGGAGAACGACAGCTTGTCGCTACTAACAGACGGGGCAGGGAGAACGACAGCTTGTCTCTACTAACAGACGGGGCAGGGAGAACGACAGCGTGTCGCTACTAACAGACGGGGCAGGGAGAACGACAGCGTGTCGCTACTAACAGACGGGGCAGGGAGAACGACAGCTTGTCTCTACTAACAGACGGGGCAGGGAGAACGACAGCTTGTCTCTACTAACAGACGGGGCAGGGAGAACGACAGCTTGTCGCTACTAACAGACGGGGCAGGGAGAATGACAGCTTGTCGCTACAGGGAGAACGACAGCGTGTCGCTACTAACAGACGGGGCAGGGAGAACGACAGCGTGTCGCTACTAACAGACGGGGCAGGGAGAACGACAGCTTGTCTCTACTAACAGACGGGGCAGGGAGAACGACAGCTTGTCTCTACTAACAGACGGGGCAGGGAGAACGACAGCTTGTCGCTACTAACAGACGGGGCAGGGAGAATGACAGCTTGTCGCTACAGGGAGAACGACAGCGTGTCGCTACTAACAGACGGGGCAGGGAGAACGACAGCGTGTCGCTACTAACAGACGGGGCAGGGAGAACGACAGCTTGTCTCTACTAACAGACGGGGCAGGGAGAACGACAGCTTGTAGCTACTAACAGACGGGGCAGGGAGAACGACAGCTTGTAGCTACTAACAGACGGGGCAGGGAGAACGACAGCTTGTAGCTACTAACAGACGGGGCAGGGAGAACGACAGCTTGTAGCTACTAACAGACGGGGCAGGGAGAACGACAGCTTGTAGCTACTAACAGACGGGGCAGGGAGAACGACGGCTTGTAGCTACTAACAGACGGGGCAGGGAGAACGACAGCTTGTAGCTACTAACAGACGGGGCAGGGAGAACGACAGCTTGTAGCTACTAACAGACGGGGCAGGGAGAACGACGGCTTGTAGCTACTAACAGACGGGGCAGGGAGAACGACAGCTTGTCTCTACTAACAGACGGGGCAGGGAGAACGACAGCTTGTTGCTACTAACAGACGGGGCAGGGAGAACGACGGCTTGTCTCTACTAACAGACGGGGCAGGGAGAACGACAGCTTGTCTCTACTAACAGACGGGGCAGGGAGAACGACAGCTTGTCGCTACTAACAGACGGGGCAGGGAGAACGACAGCTTGTCTCTACTAACAGACGGGGCAGGGAGAACGACGGCTTGTAGCTACTAACAGACGGGGCAGGGAGAACGACAGCTTGTCTCTACTAACAGACGGGGCAGGGAGAACGACAGCTTGTCTCTACTAACAGACGGGGCAGGGAGAACGACAGCTTGTCTCTACTAACAGACGGGGCAGGGAGAACGACAGCTTGTCTCTACTAACAGACGGGGCAGGGAGAACGACAGCTTGTCTCTACTAACAGACGGGGCAGGGAGAACGACAGCTTGTCTCTACTAACAGACGGGGCAGGGAGAACGACAGCTTGTCTCTACTAACAGACGGGGCAGGGAGAACGACAGCTTGTCTCTACTAACAGACGGGGCAGGGAGAACGACAGCTTGTCGGTACTAACAGACGGGGCAGGGAGAACGACAGCTTGTCTCTACTAACAGACGGGGCAGGGAGAACGACAGCTTGTCGCTACTAACAGACGGGGCAGGGAGAAGACAGCGTGTCGCTACTAACAGACGGGGCAGGGAGAACGACAGCTTGTCGCTACTAACAGACGGGGCAGGGAGAACGACAGCTTGTCTCTACTAACAGACGGGGCAGGGAGAACGACAGCGTGTCGCTACTAACAGACGGGGCAGGGAGAACGACAGCTTGTCGCTACTAACAGACGGGGCAGGGAGAACGACAGCTTGTCTCTACTAACAGACGGGGCAGGGAGAACGACAGCTTGTCTCTACTAACAGACGGGGCAGGGAGAACGACAGCTTGTAGCTACTAACAGACGGGGCAGGGAGAACGACAGCGTGTCGCTACTAACAGACGGGGCAGGGAGAACGACAGCTTGTCGCTACTAACAGACGGGGCAGGGAGAACGACAGCTTGTCGCTACTAACAGACGGGGCAGGGAGAACGACAGCTTGTCGCTACTAACAGACGGGGCAGGGAGAACGACAGCTTGTCGCTACTAACAGACGGGGCAGGGAGAACGACAGCTTGTCGCTACTAACAGACGGGGCAGGGAGAACGACAGCGTGTCGCTACTAACAGACGGGGCAGGGAGAACGACAGCTTGTCGCTACTAAGACGGGGCAGGGAGAACGACAGCGTGTCGCTACTAACAGACGGGGCAGGGAGAACGACAGCTTGTCGCTACTAACAGACGGGGCAGGGAGAACGACAGCTTGTCTCTACTAACAGACGGGGCAGGGAGAATGACAGCTTGTCGCTACAGGGAGAACGACAGCTTGTCGGTACTAACAGACAGGGCAGGGAGAACGACAGCTTGTCGCTACTAACAGACGGGGCAGGGAGAATGACAGCTTGTCGCTACTAACAGACTGGGAAGTACAAAACAATTGTCTGAAACCTGTAGTATTCAACGCTTTCCCTGCGAGGTCCAGACCGGTGCTGTTTGTCTGTTCTACCGGAGCGTTAACTGCACCCACCTGCAGTTGGTCCTTGATCTAAAAGTGAAGGCAAACATCTGCAGAAGTGACTTTTCAGTGAGTTCAAACAAAAGTGTGCCAGGGAAGTTGTCTTCGTAAAACCACGACTCAGTTTTGAGACGTCGCGTTCCAGAAGTCACAAGGGTCTTGGCAATTACAGCTGATCATGTGACTTAGTGCAGCTGATCATGTGACTTAGTGCAGCTGATCATGTGACTTAGTGCAGCTGATCATGTGACTTAGTGCAGCTGATCATGTGACTTAGTGCAGCTGATCATGTGACTTAGTGCAGCTGATCATGTGACTTAGTGCAGCTGATCATGTGACTTAGTGCAGCTGATCATGTGACTTAGTGCAGCTGATCATGTGACTTAGTGCAGCTGATCATGTGACTTAGTGCAGCTGATCATGTGACTTAGTGCAGCACCTAGCCTTGACCCGGTTCTGTAAACCGTACAGTTTATCTATGTGACCTGGAGTTGGCAGAGCTTTATCAAACTAGCAATGCCAATGGGCAAGCAGTACTGGCCTACCAAGCAAAAAGACACTAACGGCTCATTTGTTCAAAAATGTGTTCATGTAATTTTTTTAAATACTTGCATAATCATGTGGACAAGTATTCTGCCTCTATTGTATTCAGGAGAAAATGTGGGTCCTGTTAGCAGTAACTGGATGAAGTTAATGTGAAACCAAGGTAAATGTGGGTCCTGTTAGCAGTAACTGGATGAAGTTAATGTGAAACCAAGGTAAATGAAAAAAGCCATTTATCGCAGTTCCACACTGTGAGCAGTTACTGCCTTTCTGCTTTGTAGGGCAGAATACAGGGGGGGGGGGGGGGGGGGCTACATGTGGTTTAACAGACAGGGTTGGTTGTTTAGCAACACAACTGATAGGGGGGGGGGGGGGGGGCTACATGTGGTTTAACAGACAGGGTTGGTTGTTTAGTAACACAACTGAATAGGGGGGGGGGGGGGGCTACATGTGGTTAAACAGACAGGGTTGGTTGTTTATTAACACAACTGATAGGGGGGGGGGGGGGGCTACATGTGGTTTAACAGACAGGGTTGGTTGTTTAGCAACAACTGATAGGGGGGGGGGGGAGGGCTACATGTGGTTTAACAGACAGGGTTGGTTGTTTAGTAACACAACTGATAGGGGGGGGGGGGGGGGGGCTACATGTGGTTTAACAGACAGGGTTGGTTGTTTAGCAACAACTGATAGGGGGGGGGGGGCTACATGTGGTTAAACAGACAGGGTTGGTTGTTTAGTAACACAACTGATGGGGGGGGGGGGGGCTACATGTGGTTTAACAGACAGGGTTGGTTGTTTAGTAACAACTGATAGGGGGGGGGGGGGGGGCTACATGTGGTTTAACAGACAGGGTTGGTTGTTTAGCAACACAACTGATAGGGGGGGGGGGGGCTACATGTGGTTTAACAGACAGGGTTGGTTGTTTAGTAACACAACTGATAGGGGGGGGGGGGGGGGGCTACATGTGGTTTAACAGACAGGGTTGGTTGTTTAGTAACACAACTGATAGGGGGGGGGGGGGGGGGCTACATGTGGTTTAACAGACAAGGTTGGTTGTTTAGTAACACAACTGATGGGGGGGGGGGCTACATGTGGTTTAACAGACAGGGTTGGTTGTTTAGTAACACAACTGATAGGGGGGGGGGCTACATGTGGTTTAACAGACAGGGTTGGTTGTTTAGTAACACAACTGATAGGGGGGGGGGGCTACATGTGGTTTAACAGACAGGGTTGGTTGTTTAGCAACACAACTGATAGGGGGGGGGGGGGCTACATGTGGTTTAACAGACAGGGTTGGTTGTTTAGCAACACAACTGATAGGGGGGGGGGGGGGGGTACATGTGGTTTAACAGACAGGGTTGGTTGTTTAGTAACAACTGATAGGGGGGGGGGGGGCTACATGTGGTTTAACAGACAGGGTTGGTTGTTTAGTAACACAACTGATAGGGGGGGGGGGGGGCTACATGTGGTTTAACAGACAGGGTTGGTTGTTTAGCAACACAACTGATGGGGGGGGGTACATGTGGTTTAACAGACAGGGTTGGTTGTTTAGCAACACAACTGATAGGGGGGGGGGGGGTACATGCCTATTTAAAACATAAATAATTTGCAGAATGAACACTTGATGTCTCAAATGAATCCTAAGCTAGCTAGAGAATTTGATCCATATTAGCTTTGACATGAAATCAGACAGAATAGCTCTACGAGACATGGTGTCAACAACGAGATAAAAACGAGCCACCTACGATTCCCCACAATGCAGCTTCCTGTCATTGTTTCCGGCTATCTGACCATTCAAAAGCATAACCCACAACTTCCGGCCACACCAATTTGCTCATCAATTTTGTGACGACAAACAACCATTTTGTGTTCCAAACGGTACCGTATTCCCTATATAGTGCACTACTTTAGACCAGAGCCCTATGGAACCCTATTCCCTATATAGTGCACTACTTTAGACCAGGGCCCTATGGAACCCTATTCCCTATATAGTGCACTACTTTAGACCAGAGCCCATAGGGCAGGGGTGTCAAACTCATTCCACGGAGGGCCTAGTGTCTGCAGGTTTTTGGTTTTTCTTTTCAATAAAGCCCTAGACAACCAGGTGTGGGGAGTTCCTAACTAATTATTGATGTTAATTCATCAATCAAATACAAGGGAGGAGCGAAAACCCGCAGACACTCGGCCCCCCGTGGAATGAGTTTGACACCTGTGCCATAGGGAATCAGGGGCCATTTGGGACATGGATGTCCCATGATACTTCATCCTAGTAGGAAGCACTCCAGGCCTATTCATCTGTCTGTCCACTAAGGTAAAATGACCAGCAACAAAGATCACACTTTTTTTTGTGTTTTTTTAAAAATGTATTTGTTAACCAGGGTATAAGGCGATCTCTTGTCTGAAGACAAAACCGAAAGTAACACAGATGAAAGAGGCCTGACTGGAAGACGGCTCTGTGGTTAGGCCTGGTGGTGAGCGAACGTCACTGAGGCCAACTGTGTGCCTTTTGGTTGATACTGCAGAGAGTCACATCTCAACGTCATGCTTCATCCCCATAACAACCAAGAAGGGTTGTGATAGGGTAACATTTCCGGTCTGCTTAGACGCCAAAGAGATAACAGCTGGGTCTGGTCTACTTAGTTCATTGACTGTATAATAGGAACCAGGTAACAGCTGGGTCTGGTCTACTTAGTTCATTGACTGTAGAGGAACCAGGTAACAGCTGGGTCTGGTCTACTTAGTCCATTGACTGTAGAGGAACCAGGTAACAGCTGGGTCTGGTCTACTTAGTCCATTGACTGTATAATAGGAACCAGGTAACAGCTGGGTCTGGTCTACTTAGTTCATTGACTGTATAATAGGAACCAGGTAACAGCTGGGTCTGGTCTACTTAGTTCATTGACTGTAGAGGAACCAGGTAACAGCTGGGTCTGGTCTACTTAGTTCATTGACTGTATAAAGGAACCAGGTAACAGCTGGGTCTGGTCTACTTAGTTCATTGACTGTAGAGGAACCAGGTAACAGCTGGGTCTGGTCTACTTAGTTCATTGACTGTAGAGGAACCAGGTAACAGCTGGGTCTGGTCTACTTAGTTCATTGACTGTAGAGGAACCAGGTAACAGCTGGGTCTGGTCTACTTAGTTCATTGACTGTAGAGGAACCAGGTAACAGCTGGGTCTGGTCTACTTAGTTCATTGACTGTAGAGGAACCAGGTAACAGCTGGGTCTGGTCTACTTAGTTCATTGACTGTAGAGGAACCAGGTAACAGCTGGGTCTGGTCTACTTAGTTCATTGACTGTATAATAGGAACCAGGTAACAGCTGGGTCTGGTCTACTTAGTTCATTGACTGTAGAGGAACCAGGTAACAGCGGGGTCTGGTCTACTTAGTTCATTGACTGTAGAGGAACCAGGTAACAGCTGGGTCTGGTCTACTTAGTTCATTGACTGTATAATAGGAACCAGGTAACAGCTGGGTCTGGTCTACTTAGTTCATTGACTGTATAATAGGAACCAGGTAACAGCTGGGTCTGGTCTACTTAGTTCATTGACTGTAGAGGAACCAGGTAACAGCTGGGTCTGGTCTACTTAGTTCATTGACTGTATAATAGGAACCAGGTAACAGCTGGGTCTGGTCTACTTAGTTCATTGACTGTAGAGGAACCAGGTAACAGCTGGGTCTGGTCTACTTAGTTCATTGACTGTATAATAGGAACCAGGTAACAGCTGGGTCTGGTCTACTTAGTTCATTGACTGTAGAGGAACCAGGTAACAGCTGGGTCTGGTCTACTTAGTTCATTGACTGTAGAGGAACCAGGTAACAGCTGGGTCTGGTCTACTTAGTTCATTGACTGTAGAGGAACCAGGTAACAGCTGGGTCTGGTCTACTTAGTCCATTGACTGTAGAGGAACCAGGTAACAGCTGGGTCTGGTCTACTTAGTTCATTGACTGTAGAGGAACCAGGTAACAGCTGGGTCTGGTCTACTTAGTTCATTGACTGTATAATAGGAACCAGGTAACAGCTGGGTCTGGTCTACTTAGTTCATTGACTGTAGAGGAACCAGGTAACAGCTGGGTCTGGTCTACTTAGTTCATTGACTGTAGAGGAACCAGGTAACAGCTGGGTCTGGTCTACTTAGTTCATTGACTGTAGAGGAACCAGGTAACAGCTGGGTCTGGTCTACTTAGTTCATTGACTGTATAATAGGAACCAGGTAACAGCTGGGTCTGGTCTACTTAGTTCATTGACTGTAGAGGAACCAGGTAACAGCTGGGTCTGGTCTACTTAGTTCATTGACTGTAGAGGAACCAGGTAACAGCTGGGTCTGGTCTACTTAGTTCATTGACTGTATAATATGAACCAGGTAACAGCTGGGTCTGGTCTACTTAGTTCATTGACTGTAGAGGAACCAGGTAACAGCTGGGTCTGGTCTACTTAGTTCATTGACTGTAGAGGAACCAGGTAACAGCTGGGTCTGGTCTACTTAGTTCATTGACTGTATAATAGGAACCAGGTAACAGCTGGGTCTGGTCTACTTAGTTCATTGACTGTATAATATGAACCAGGTAACTGCTGGGTCTGGTCTACTTAGTTCATTGACTGTAGAGGAACCAGGTAACAGCTGGGTCTGGTCTACTTAGTTCATTGGCTGTATAATTTGAACCAGGTAACTGCTGGGTCTGGTCTACTTAGTTCATTGACTGTATAATAGGAACCAGGTAACAGCTGGGTCTGGTCTACTTATTTCATTGACTGTAGAGGAACCAGGTAACAGCTGGGTCTGGTCTACTTAGTTCATTGACTGTATAATATGAACCCGGTAACAGCTGGGTCTGGTCTACTTAGTTCATTGACTGTGGATGAACCAGAAAAGAGGAGCCAATGAAATGTCTTTCTCTATCGTCTGTCAACCGAGGGTTGCAAAAACCTGGTTCGGAGATTCACCAAATCAGGAGGGAATAAGAATCTGGACTCCTCCCATCTGGGTTTTAATTATTATTAGTTTTTGCAACCTTAGTCTAAACTTGTATATATCGTATCTGAGGAAATTGGTGGTTCTCTCCTCTCCCATGTACAGTGATGTGATGAGCGGGCTGTGGGACAGGCCTGTATCATTCTGTCTAACCTCTCTCCTCACTACTTCCTGCCCCATGTACAGTGATGTGATGAGCGGGCTGTGGGACAGGCCTGTATCATTCTGTCTAACCTCTCTCCTCACTACTTCCTGTCCCATGTACAGTGATGTGATGAGCGGGCTGTGGGACAGGCCTGTATCATCCTGTCTAACCTCTCTGCTCACAACTTCCTGTCCCATGTAGAGTGATGTGATGAGCGGGCTGTGGGACAGGCCTGTATCACTTTGTCTAACCTCTCTCCTCACTACTTCCTGTCCCATGTAGAGTGACGTTAACGAGGAGCGGGTTGCGCGGGCCGTGGGTGAGGCCTGTATCCGTCTCCACCTGGCTGAAGAGCGGGTCTGTCGTCAAATCACAGAGCTGTTCAGAGATGACTTCATCAGGTAGGCTTGTGATTGGTCCTGATTTATCTGACGTTGTCCTCTTTTCATGAATAAATCATGTTTCCTGATGTTCTATCGTAAGTCTGC
Organism: Salvelinus fontinalis; assembly: GCF_029448725.1. Lineage (NCBI taxonomy): Eukaryota > Metazoa > Chordata > Actinopteri > Salmoniformes > Salmonidae > Salvelinus > Salvelinus fontinalis. The sequence continues at coordinate 42,328,009 of NC_074674.1, read as the reverse complement.
TGCGATGCATGGTGGGACAGTGAGTGAATACACCTATCCTCTGAAGAGACGCTGGTCCTCAGCATTTATTTAAAGAGGTGCTGTGTTCACAGCACCTGGACCATGTGCCTTTGTTTCCATGGAGACGGGTAGGTGTAAGTAATGGGTCTGTCCTTCCTGTTTTCAGCGCCTTGCAGCAGTCTCTGTTGTGGCCGTCGGAGGCCTGCGCTCTGCTGGTGGGGAGGTCATGTGGACGCTTCGATATCTATGCCCCCTGGAACGTAACCCTACCCCGGATCCCCAAACCTCCAGTCACCCCGCCTACACCCCCCAAGCCTGGAGCACCACAGAGCAGGGTTCTCTTCCTCACAGACATACACTGGGATCAGGTGAGTCAAAATGTGGTAGGGGAAGTTTTTCAGACCTCTCCTCAGTGAAGACGTTTCACTGTGGTTGTAGTCCTGAACTAGCTCATCTAATTCACTAATCATTAATATGTTGACCAGTTCTGTCGGGTGTGCTATAGAGTAGTGTCTACTCCCCTAGATCATTCCATTGATAAAGCAGTAGCTATATGTAACGGATGTGAAATGGCTAGCTAGTTAGCGGGTACGTGCTAGTAGCGTTTCAATCAGTTACGTCACTTGCTCTGAAACCTAGATGTAGTGTTGCCGCGGCTTTTGTGGAGTAATGGGTAACGATGCTTCGTGGGTGACCGTTGTTGATGTGTGCAGAAGGTCCCTGGTTCGCGCCCGTGTCGGGGCGAGGGGACGGTTTAAAGTTATACTGTTACGTATATAACATGTGCAGGAAAGACAAGAATGCCCGTTGGGGGGACGGGACGCTTTATGTTCAGAGCCAAATTTCTGTGACACGTATGTTAAGTGTTGCGGTTACAAGTTCACCTACCTCGTATGAAGGATCTTTATTTTGGGGTGCTGCTATAGGCCACCAAGTGTTAGTGTAACGGATGTGAAATGGCTAGCTAGTTAGCGGGTACGTGCTACTAGCGTTTCAATCAGTTACGTCACTTGCTCTGAAACCTACAAGTAGTGTTGACCCTTGCCCTGCAAGGGCCGCGGGTTTTGTGGTGCGATGGGTAACGACGCTTCGTGGGCGACCGTTGTTGTGTGCAGAGGGTCCCTGGTTCGCGCCCGTGTCGGGGCGAGGGGACGGTTTAAATTTATACTGTTACATTAAGTCAGTATTTGGATAATGTGTGCAATGCTTGATAGTGTATGATGTTAAGAGGTCTTTCTTTTCTGGGTGACCTGAACATTGACTGGTTAGTAAACTAGTTGTCCTAATGAAGAGGAAACTTCAAACTGTGACTAATGCTTGTAATATAACCCAGGTTTATTACGCAACCAACTCGAGTGCGTACCAATGGTGTTGGATCTGTGACGTCACTTGTATTGATCACGTCTTCACCTATGCGCCAGAGTTTTGTTCCAAAAGTAATATAATTTCCCATTGGCTGTAGTGACCATGGCAAGGCCAAGGGTTTGAGCCTAAAGTAATTCTTAAGAGGTCATACAAAATGTTTTTCTTCAGGACTCTGTTTCAACATGAAGAATAAAAACCATGTCTGTTGGTCTGTGTAGAATCCAGATTCACCACTGGAAGCGTTTGTTAAAAGGATTAATGTCAGTTGTTGACAAGCATGCCACCTACCGGTTTAGAAATGAACTGTACGAGCCCTCTGGATTCAACATGAATTGAAACCCGTTTTGGTTCAAAGAAATTTCGCGACAGAGGTGGCAATCAAGTCAGGCTGCTCAGCGGATTGGTTGAAATACTATACATTGAGATGTAACTAAACTAAACTCAACAAAAAAATAAGAAATTATTTTACCAAGATGAATGACAAACCCAATGAGGGAGGGGGGGGATACCTTAAATGATATCATGGGCAGAACTTAATTAGTCTGTTCATTGAAGTTGATGGGTCATTTTTAATAAAGGACTTTCAACCTTGCCAATCATTTTCAATGACTTTAACTAAACGTTGACAAACTCCGTGAAATGTCAACAGTGAACTACGGTTGAGTGGTATCCAGATTATCATGTCTCATCCTAGGATTTACAGTTACCGGTTTAGCGCGGCGCCAAAAACATTCCCAAAAGCCCATGGGGGCTGTCTGTCACCAAAATACTGTAACGACCCTGGGTTTGTAAGCGCGGATATCGACTACCGTTCCAGCGTGCTTTTGCGGCACCGTCGATAGCGCGCTGGACTTCGGGCTAGAAGGTGTGGGTTCGAGACCTGCTCACTGCCTGTTTCATTACCAAATTAGCACAAGTAATACTGGATTTCAATGGAGGCTGCTAGCTAAATATGCTAACGAGCACAAACACAAATTAATTGGAAAGACAGGCAATCCAGCTCATAAAGTTATGTTTTTGTATTTTGTGTGTAGGCGCTACCGAATGTCGTTTTCAGTGTGTTTGGACATTTTACAAGCGAATGTAAATGCATCCTTGTCTAACGGAGGGGGAGGGAATTCTGCCACTAATTTAGCAAGTTAAACTTGGGAGTCGCGTAGGCAATATCTTGCTGTGTTTTGTAAACGCAGATCTAAAATGCTTATTGTAATTTCTGCTCGGTTACGGATCCTGGACAAAACAAATATAAACGGAACAATGTTAATGAGCGCGTTCATGTAAGGAAATCAGTCAATGGAAATAAATTCATTAAGCCCAAATCTACGGATTTCACCTGACTAGGAATACAGATACATCTGTTGGTCGTGCTGTTTGCGGGTAGATGCACCGGATTCGGCTGCCGTGCGCGCCGGGTAGTAGGCGAACTGATCCCATTTAAGAACCAGTTCATGTGTCTGAAGGTACAAACTCTGTCGGCGGGCCCGGAGAACAAATCAAATGCATTATAGGGTTCCGCAGGTCCGTCGACTGGCTCATTTGACCGTGTCTGCAGTAACGTAGCAGGCATAAAAGAAAGCTACAGAAAAGTTAATGTGAGATTTCTAAACGTTTATAACCACGACTAGAGAGAGACGGCCAACGAATACAGCAACGAGAGTTTTTATGAGGGAGTTTAAGGTCTTACTCAGTAACACTCATAAGCCGTAAAATGCGCGTCCTTCCTAGTAATGAATGAGTAGGAAAGTGTATCGATAGGCTTGTGTATTTATTAGCGGCTTGCGTCTTAATATCGAGGACTATTTCACTTTCTCTGTTCATAGGAGTAACAACATGCATTTCTGCATAATGCGTCTCGTATTTCGCCATCAGCTGATAGACGGTGTCTCTTTGGTCAGTGGAGGAAAGGGAGGGCTGTTGAGGCGGACCCTCAGTCTGCTGCTCTCTCCCTCCGCAGACTGACCATCCGGTGCAGGCACCAACAGCCCACTTAAATAAACATGCACATTCAGCTGTGCTTTAAGTAATACAACGGAGCTATTACCGCTGTGTTCATATAGTCAGATGTCGAAATATATATATATATATATGTATAAATATATATATAAATTTATATAACCATAGTGTTATTATTGAAAATGGTCCATTTCACTTTTTCTTTTTACAAAGTGGATTTGTAATGTTAATGTAGATGCCAGGCTCTATTTAAGTGTATGAAAGGACATTAAAGAGCTTTAATTAACAAATAGTTTTTTTTTTCTAAATATATATATATAAATATATATCTAAATATATATATATATAAATATCTAAATATATATATATATATAAATATCTAAATATATATATATATATCTAAATATATCTAAATATATCTAAATATATCTAAATATATCTAAATATATCTAAATATATATTTATATTTAAGTATATATATATATTTAAATGGCCTGAACAACAATGCATTGGCAGGGCAGTTCAAGCATGGCCAGTATGCAGTGATAATGTATTGAGTCTATAGCTTACTGTACAAACCTCATTGATACAGTACTGTTTTTAATTGGTTAATGTTGCATAGGCTTTTTTCAAATATATATTTTGAATTATCTGCGCGGTAGATCACGGTTTGTATTTTGACTCGAAGGTTAGTGATCGCTGTTCTAGAGTTTTCCCTGCTATTGTGATCGAACGCAAAATGAGCCACTTCCAATGCAACATACCGAAACAACGAAGTCTGCCAGAGATTTTGTTGTAGGCAGAACGCATCGTATTGCGATGAGACGCATGACTCAGCCCGTACTCCACTGTGCTGCAGTAGGCCTATATGCAAATAGACCCTTGCCGTATATGGATCTGTGCCATTCATTTTGAACTGGACTGTGTTTACAACATGAGCAGTCGTGAGTAGATGCGCTTGTTTTGAGATCAAAGCGAAAGCTGCATGTAGCCACCTGTGTACATTTGTTCCTATTCGCTAGTTAGTGAGTTATTAGCCCAGTTAAAGATACTTTGTAGTCAGCAATAGGGGAGTGGTTGTTTCCTGCAAGAGAGTGTACATTTCTAGACATCTTTGAAAAAGCCTGTCAGGTAAAGAGCTTTTTTTTATGTCTTAAAGGGGCAGTGTTGCATTTTGAGAGGGGCTTGAATAAGCGAAGTAGCCAATAGGCAGAAAGTAGCATTTGTCTGATTCTATGTAATAATGGTATGGGAATAATGCATTTTATTTTGTAAAGTGGTTTCTTGCACCATACACATAAGCAATCGCCTTGTCTGAAGAACAAGAGGATTAACAGGTTGTCACACCCCGCCCCCCACACAAACGTCTCCTGTTATGTAGGACCTACATTGAACATCACACATTGGCTGCTACTGTAGGCTGAATGATAGAACAGCTGTTTCCATGTTAAAATGTTATGGGGGTGCATTTTCTCCATTGTTTTTGATGGTATGCCACTTTAGTAGACCTACATTACCTTTAATAAATCACCCATTTTAATAATAAACTGGTCCTTAAATGCATGTAAAAGCATTGTGTTGAGGGGGGGGGGGGGGGGTTACCTTTAGACCACCTATTACAGAAATAAGTTTAGCTTCACCTTCGGCTAACGCAAAATCGCTTCACGCATCATTCATTGTGGCAATCATTATTCCTGTTCTGTAATATGTTTTGTTTTGGACCCCAGGGAGAGTAGCTGCTGCTTTCGCCAACATAAAATACAACTCTAATGTCCATCCTGGTGTTATTTGTGAACAGGAGTATGCAGTGGGCAGCTCTGCCGACTGTAAGGACCCGCTGTGTTGTCGTAATGAGTCTGGATCTCCCAACTGGCGTCAGAGAGCGGCTGGGTTCTGGGGTTCCTACAGTAAATGTGACCTGCCCCTGAGAACCGTGGAGAACATGTTGGAGAATGCAGCTAGAACCGGTCCGTGGGACTGGGTCTACTGGACAGGAGACATACCCGCTCATAACATTTGGTCTCAAACCAGGAAGCAGCAACTGTCTGAACTCACCGTTATCACCAGACTGATACACAGGTACACAATCTCTCACACACACACACACACGCATGTTGAATGGTAACTGACCACCTTATCTTTCTCTCCGTAGTCACCTAGGTAACTTGAAGGTGTACCCGGCGATCGGTAACCACGAGAGCACCCCGGTCAACAGTTTCCCCCCGCCGTTCGTCCACGGCAACCGGTCGTCACGCTGGCTCTATGACACCATGGCCGAGGAGTGGGCGCCATGGTTACCAGAACAGGCCCTGAAGACCCTTAGGTATGATAATGAGTTTAAACTAGAGAATCTTCTAGTTCGCCGTAGTTCTTTTATTTAGGACTAATGGGCCTGCAGGGTTGGATAGACTACTAGATGCTGATCTTGGGTCAGTTTAGCATTTTCCGCTAGTAAAGCTGATCCCAGATTTGTACCTGGCGGAAACTGATCCCAGATGGGACGGGACGGGGCACTGGTTGGTAGGATCCAGACAGTCCTCTGTAGTGGTGAGTTAGTTCTGCTGAGGCAGTGTGGTTGGTAGGATTCAGACAGTTATCTGTAGTGGTGAGTTAGTTCTGCTGAGGCAGTGTGGTTGGATCCAGACAGTCCTCTGTAGTGGTGAGTTAGTTCTGCTGAGGTACTGGTTGGTAGGATCCAGACAGTCATCTGTAGTGGTGAGTTAGTTCTGCTGAGGTACTGGTTGGTAGGATCCAGACAGTCATCTGTAGTGGTGAGTTAGTTCTGCTGAGGCACTGGTTGGTAGGATCCAGACAGTCCTCTGTAGTGGTGAGTTAGTTCTGCTGAGGCACTGGTTGGTAGGATCCAGACAGTCATCTGTAGTGGTGAGTTAGTTCTGCTGAGGCAGTGTGGTTGGTAGGATCTAGACAGTCCTCTGTAGTGGTGAGTTAGTTCTGCTGAGGCAGTGTGGTTGGTAGGATCCAGACAGTCATCTGTAGTGGTGAGTTAGTTCTGCTGAGGCAGTGTGGTTGGTAGGATCTAGACAGTCCTCTGTAGTGGTGAGTTAGTTCTGCTGAGGCACTGGTTGGTAGGATCCAGACAGTCATCTGTAGTGGTGAGTTAGTTCTGCTGAGGCACTGGTTCTATTCACCTGCTCAGACGTTGCATGCGTCAGCCATTGGTTGTGTGCTACGTCAATGACTGCATTTGAACACGAGATTGATGTAGTTAATGTTAAACACCTGTCCAGGTATCAGATTGTTGTATGAAGTGGTTAGCTGATATGTTAAACTCTCATAATGTGGTTCGCTGTCGGGGGGGAAACTGAAAGACCCATTTGAGTTGAATGCATATAGTTGTCTGACTAGGTATGTCCTTCCCAGGCTGCGTTGCGGACGTATGTCCTTCCCAGGCTGCGTTGCGGACGTATGTCCTTCCCAGGCTGCGTTGCGGACGTATGTCCTTCCCAGGCTGCATTGCGGACGTATGTCCTTCCCAGGCTGCATTGCGGACGTATGTCCTTCCCAGGCTGCATTGCGGACGTATGTCCTTTCCAGACGTATGTCCTTCCCCGGCTGCGTTGCGGACGTATGTCCTTCCCCGGCTGCGTTGCGGACGTATGTCCTTCCCAGGCTGCGTTGCGGACGTATGTCCTTCCCCGGCTGCGTTGCGGACGTATGTCCTTCCCAGGCTGCGTTGCGGACGTATGCCAGATCTCACAATCCCTGGATCAGCTGAACTCATACATAGTGT
>NC_074674.1:42282938-42320440 GCF_029448725.1 Salvelinus fontinalis | reverse complement strand
TAACGGTAGGTGAGACGCCTGACTACGGAGACCGGGGTGAGAAGGTGATGAAGCGTACTTCATGACCTGTAACCGAAAAACAACTGACATTTGGAAAGTTTGAGGGAGAAAGTGTGGTGGAACAGGAATGTTAGCAGTAAGTATCTTGCTAGCTGGATCGATTTCTCCATTAGCTCATTTAGCCAGAGAAATGTTGAGAAACATTAGCCAACTTAGCTGATCAAATCATTTAGTTTATGGTGCGACAATTAGCTGGCTAATAGTCAGACAGCTAACGCTACATCATCAGATGAGCTAATGTTAGTAACCAAACCAAATCGCTATAGTATTAACTGGTAACGTTAACGTTATATGACTCCTTGCCGTTCCTCAAGTTATAAAGCGTTAACGTTAGTTGCTTTCCGGACCCTAGAAATCTGTAATGTTAACTAGCTAACAAACTAATGGTTTCCTTTTACAGTATGTGGTACATTTGAGAGAATTAGGTGAAAATGAGGCGTTGCTTGTTAAACAAGTGGATTCGGGGATCAAGTGTAGTTGGAGCTGGGCCTGACTTAATTAAACTGGGTCTGGCTTAATTAAACTGGGTCTGGCTTAATTAAACTGGGTCTGGATTAAACTGGGTCTGGCTTAAACTGGGTCTGGTTTAATTAAACTGGGTCTGGCTTAAGATGGATGCCTCTATAGAGGTGAAAGGAACACCACACACTTTCCCTCTTTCTCACTTCTTCAGTACAGTGGATAAAAGGGGTATGCCAGGTGTACTCTCTGCCTGACAGAGATCAATTATGCCAACTAGGAGTATCATGCTCTGCTGGCACATTGTAGAACAGATGTCCACAGGCAGAAAGTGTAATAATGTGCAGTGTAGCCCAAAGAGGTTGTGTGGAATTTGACAATAATACTTGTGAGGGTGAATGTTATTTTTGCACACATGTAGCCTTGTGCACCTGATCGATGTCTATAGTGGCCACATTCTATTTCTACTTTATGATGTTTTTTTCCCCCAGTGTAATATTTGTGCGGTCACGAGCGTTCTGTCGCGGTCACGAGCGTTCTGTCGCGGTCACGAGCGTTCTGTCGCGGTCACGAGCGTTCTGTCGCGGTCACGAGCGTTCTGTCGCGGTCACGAGCGTTCTGTCGCGGTCACGAGCGTTCTGTCGCGGTCACGAGCGTTCTGTCGCGGTCACGAGCGTTCTGTCGCGGTCACGAGCGTTCTGTCGCGGTCACGAGCGTTCTGTCGCGGTCACGAGCGTTCTGTTATAAAGGCTGTTCAGTGTGTGTATATATAACTTCAGGCTGGAACAATCTACTGTCGTGTGTGTGTAAATATAAATATATATATATATATATATATATATACTGCTCAAAAAAATAAAGGGAAGGACCGCTACCTCCGCCTTTGTGCAAGGAGGATTAGGAGGTGCACTGCCAGAGCCCTGCAAAATGACCTCCAGCAGGCCACAAATGTGCATGTCTGCTCAAACGGTCAGAAACAGACTCCATGAGGGTGGTATGAGGGCCCGACGTCCACAGGTGGGGGTTGTGCTTACAGCCCAACACCGTGCAGGACGTTTGGCATTTGCCAGAGAACACCAAGATTGGCAAATTCGCCACTGGGGCCCTGTGCTCTTCACAGATGAAAGCAGGTTCACACTGAGCACATGTGACAGACGTGACAGAGTCTGGAGACGCCGTGGAGAACGTTCTGCTGCCTGCAACATCCTCTAGCATGACCGGTTTGGCGATGGGTCAGTCATGGTGTGGGGTGGCATTTCTTTGTGGGGCCGCACAGCCCTCCATATGCTCGCCAGAGGTAGCCTGACTGCCATTAGGTACCGAGATGAGATCCTCAGAGCCCTTGTGAGACCATATGCTGACACATGCACATTTGTGGCCTGCTGGAGGTCATTTTGCAGGGCTCTGGCAGTGCACCTCCTTGCACAAAGGCGGGGGTAGCGGTCCTGCTGCTGGGTTGTTGCCCTCCTACGGCCTCCTCCACGTCTCCTGATGTACTGGCCTGTCTCCTGGTAGCGCCTCCATGCTCTGGACACTACGCTGACAGACACAGCAAACCTTCTTGCCACAGCTCGCATTGATGTGCCATCCTGGATGAACTGCACTACCTGAGCCACTTGTGTGGGTTGTAGACTCCGTCTCATGCTACCACTAGAGTGAGAGCACCGCCATCATTCAAAAGTGACCAAAACATCAGCCAGGAAGCATTGGAACTGAGAAGTGGTCTGTGGTCACCACCTGCAGAATCACTCCTGTTTTGGGGGTGTCTTGCTAATTGCCTATAATTTCCACCTTTTGTCTATTCCATTTGCACAACAGCATGTGAAATGTATTGTCAATCAGTGTTGCTTCCTAAGTGGACAGTTTGATTTCACAGAAGTGTGATTGACTTGGAGTTACATTGTGTTGTTTAAGTGTTCCCTTTATTTTTTTGAGCAGTGTGTGTGTATGTATGTATGTGTGTATATATATATATATATATATATATAAAATCCCAGACTGGTACCAATCTGTTAGTTCATGGTCTTTTATACAGTCATGTTGATTCCAGACTACATTCAGTTCTCTCACTGGTTCTCACACCTCTCCCCAGGGACCTCTTCCATGTTTTCTAGAGCTAACACCTGATTCAAATAACCAGCAAGCCCTTGACTAGATTAACCCGGTGGAGCTAGTTCAGGGCTTCAACAAAATAGTGAAGTCTTTTCCTGAGGGAGAGGTTTATGAACTAGTTCTTCCTGACTGTAGTTCAGGATCAGATCTGTTGTGTGTGGTTTTAATGTGTGTATCTTTCTGTGTCCAGGTATGAGGGTACAATCACGGGTCAGTTCTTCGGCCACACGCACATGGATGAGTTTCAGATGTTTTATGACGAGGCGACGATGACTAGGGCTGTGGGCGTGGCCTTCATCGCTCCCTCCATCACCACCTACGTCAACCTCAACCCAGGTCAGACACTCTATACCCACCGATTTGCCGATCCCAGCCCCCCCCCCCCCCCACACACACTTCACCCCCGCCCCCCACACTTCACCCCCGCCCCCCACACTTCACCCCCGCCCCCCACACTTCACCCCCGCCCCCCACACTTCACCCCCGCCCCCCACACTTCACCCCCGCCCCCCACACTTCACCCCCGCCCCCCACACTTCACCCCCGCCCCCCACACTTCACCCCCACACTTCACCCCCGCCCCCCACACACTTCACCCCCACACTTCACCCCCGCCCCCCACACTTGAATTTGTTGCCTCCCAATCAGAATGGATGGTCTCTTCTACTCTGTCAGAGGACACGATCTCAAACTGTTGTATGGTCATGTACTAGAGACAGAAAACAAAATCATAGAGCTTCTCTTATTGTTGTTTCCGGTTGCCAGGTTACCGGGTCTACCTGGTCGACGGTAACTACAAGGACAGTTCTCGGTTTGTTCTGGACCACGAGACGTACATCTTAAACCTTACAGAGGCTAACCGACAACCTGAAGGGGGCGTCTCCACCACCTCACAACACCCCATCTTCCACCCTGACCCGAACCCCAAATGGACCCTCCTCTACCGAGCTTCTGAAGCCTACGGCGTCTCCTCCCTGTTCCCGTCGGACTGGGACGGGCTGATCAGGACCTTCCTCCAGGACGACCGCGTGTTTCAGCGGTTCTGGTACCTCAGACATAAAGGCCACGTGTCAGAACCCTGTATAGATGCCTGTAAGGCGACCGTTGTCTGTTTCCTACGTTCAGGCAGATATGATGAGCTGAAGCAGTGTGATCTGTTGGCGTTCGGGGGGGATATGGTTACAGCTGTTAGGAAGACACTGTGTTGAACTGGGTTAGGGTGGGGGCTCTGTGTGGGGGGGGGGGGGGGTAAATTTAGTTTGAATGTCGGCCATGTTGTCACCAACTGTTTAAGACATTGAATGTGATTCTGGCTAAGTGAAACGTAATGAAACACTGGTTGATGGCCTGGTTCTTTTGTTCTGGACCTCAACCTGTCTAATCAGTATCTGCGTTGTCAGAGGACATTAAGATGTCAAAATAATGGAAATAAATAAAAAAAACGATGTTTGTTTTTTACAAAGACACCATGCAGAACATTGTGTCATGTTGAGTCTCTCTTCACTGAGTTGAGTCCTGAAGTGTTCATAGTAAAAGTCTCCCAAAGGGTTGCATTGATGGTGTTACTGCATTCATTTAGCCTAATGGATTTCATCACGTTGGCGACAAGAGTTGAAGGTGTCTATGCTGTTTTTAGTCCAGGGCGTTTTCAGAACGACTGGGCGACTCCGGGGCGTTTTCAGAACGACTGGGCGACTCCGGGGCGTTTTCAGAACGACTGGGCGACTCCGGGGCGTTTTCAGAACGACTGGGCGACTCCGGGGCGTTTTCAGAAGGACTGGGCGACTCTGGGGCGTTTTCAGACTGACTGGGCGACTCTGGGGCGTTTTCAGACTGACTGGGCGACTCTGGGGCGTTTTCAGACTGACTGGGCGACTCTGGGGCGTTTTCAGACTGACTGGGCGACTCTGGGGCGTTTTCAGACTGACTGGGCGACTCTGGGGCGTTTTCAGACTGACTGGGCGACTCTGGGGCGTTTTCAGACTGACTGGGCGACTCTGGGGCGTTTTCAGACTGACTGGGCGACTCTGGGGCGTTTTTCAGACTGACTGGGCGACTCTGGGGCGTTTTCAGACTGACTGGGCGACTCTGGGGCGTTTTCAGACTGACTGGGCGACTCTGGGGCGTTTTCAGACTGACTGGGCGACTCTGGGGCGTTTTCAGACTGACTGGGCGACTCTGGGGCGTTTTCAGACTGACTGGGCGACTCTGGGGCGTTTTCAGACTGACTGGGCGACTCTGGGGCGTTTTCAGACTGACTGGGCGACTCTGGGGCGTTTTCAGACTGACTGGGCGACTCTGGGGCGTTTTCAGACTGACTGGGCGACTCTGGGGCGTTTTCAGACTGACTGGGCGACTCTGGGGCGTTTTCAGACTGACTGGGCGACTCTGTGGCGTTTTCAGACTGACTGGGCGACTCTGGGGCGTTTTCAGACTGACTGGGCGACTCTGGGGCGTTTTCAGACTGACTGGGCGACTCTGGGGCGTTTTCAGACTGACTGGGCGACTCTGGGGCGTTTTCAGACTGACTGGGCGACTCTGGGGCGTTTTCAGACTGACTGGGCGACTCTGGGGCGTTTTCAGACTGACTGGGCGACTCTGGGGCGTTTTCAGACTGACTGGGCGACTCTGGGGCGTTTTCAGACTGACTGGGCGACTCTGGGGCGTTTTCAGACTGACTGGGCGACTCTGGGGCGTTTTCAGACTGACTGGGCGACTCTGGGGCGTTTTCAGAACGACTGGGCGACTCTGGGGCGTTTTCAGAACGACTGGGCGACTCCGGGGCGTTTTCAGAACGACTGGGCGACTCCGGGGCGTTTTCAGAACGACTGGGCGACTCCGGGGCGTTTTCAGAAGGACTGGGCGACTCCGGGGCGTTTTCAGAAGGACTGGGCGACTCCGGGGCGTTTTCAGAAGGACTGGGCGACTCCGGGGCGTTTTCAGAAGGACTGGGCGACTCCGGGGCGTTTTCAGAAGGACTGGGCGACTCCGGGGCGTTTTCAGAAGGACTGGGCGACTCCGGGGCGTTTTCAGAAGGACTGGGCGACTCCGGGGCGTTTTCAGAAGGACTGGGCGACTCCGGGGCGTTTTCAGAAGGACTGGGCGACTCCGGGGCGTTTTCAGAAGGACTGGGCGACTCCGGGGCGTTTTCAGAAGGACTGGGCGACTCCGGGGCGTTTTCAGAAGGACTGGGCGACTCTGGAGCGTTTTCAGAACGACTGGGGCGTTTTCAGAACGACTGGGCCACTCCGGGGCTGGTGTTGAAATCAACAGTCAGTATTTTGGTGTGAAGTATTCCCCAGAATGAGATTGACTTCAGTTGTTGCCTGTCACATCCACATAAACCTAGTTGGTTAGCTAGTGGCAACCAGTTTACATTGATTAACTGATTACTTAGAGGCCAGGATTCAATCCATTGTTGGCTATGTGCCATTTTTAAAGGTCATTTTCTCGATTTGAGCCGAGAAATGCAGCGTTTATGGTCAATGCGAACACGGGAACATTGCCATTTTTAAAAAGGTGCATAGCTGCCATTGTGATCAGAATCCTGGGTCTTTAATCTTCTGGTTTTGTGAAAGCTGTTTTAAAGAACCGTTAACGCACCTTGGTGTCCAGATTTTTGATTTCGTATCGAACCGTTTCAGCTCTGTATTTGTCTTCAGTGAGTTGTTTGCACATGATGTGAAATTACTAACTAGGTGGATTTTCAGAGTCTACACCGATACCTTCCACTCTCATTCAGCACTTTAATTTCTGGTGTGGATTGTCTTGTGTGTGACATGTCTGTAATTATTAAAAAGATGAACATTTTTTGTGAATAAAGATGCATTTTGAGATTTACTCAATTCGTTGCCCTTATCTTTCTGACCCAGTGAGTGGAGGGCACTCAACCGATGTGAATCGAGGTGCATTTAAAAATATATATATAATTGAAAAGGTGCAAAGCTAGCTCACCATTGTATAACTATTATGGTTGACGTTTCAGCCTTAATCAGAACTTGTGAGTCAAATAGTGGCTAGTTCATATGCCTTGACGCTAAGAGATATATGCCTAAAGGCAAGGACCGGAGAGAAACCTCTGTCATGTGGAGTTCACAAAGCATGTAACAAACAGTTACATGACCTACAGCATGGTCATGTTTCAGACGACCAGAAAAGAGCAAGTCGCAAAGAAAACGGGAGCTGCTTACAGCATTTCAACATCAAACTGACGTCTCTAAAAGATACCAAACGATTCAGTCCAATCAACATAAGCTTTATCACACAGTACAAGCTTTTTTAAATTTGTTGTCCTAGGCTACCTGGCTAAAATGCTTGCTCGCTAGCCTAACTTTAATGGGCAATAATGTGCCAGGCCAGCTAGTTAACATTTAGCTACATATTGAACTTCCATTCTCTGGGCAGAGGCACAACAATGTATGAATTAATGGTTGGATCAGAATCATTGGAGAACTAAGTAAAACCACAAGTCAAAATCCCTATCTCCATCCATGGCTAATTTAGGAAAGGGATGATTATTTTTTTAGCTAGCTAGCCACTGGAGGAGAACTCAATTGTCTTTTGGCTTCTGAGGTGATGTGATTGGTCTGAAGCCAAATCCAAACTGGCTTCCTATCCACAGCTGAGCTCACTCAGCTTAACTCTTTATTTTAACACGCGAGGCCAGATGCTCTCTGGCTTCCCTTGCATTCAACGTTATGGGGGACCGCTTCAGATACACAGAGGGGTGCTGATGCGTTCTCTGGTGAGATAAAGAACATTTAGCCTCTCGGGAATTGAAGGATATTAAATGAACAAAGATGAAAAAAGGCTCTTGGAGGCTCATGCCACTGTGAAACATTGAGAACTTTCCAGACCTTGTGGTATAGCTGTTCATTCCTGATTCCAGACCATGAATAAGGGGTCCTTGTGGTATAGCTGTTCATTCCTGATTTTAATTTTAGATTAATCTGATAGAGTTCACCAAATCTACGGACACAGTTTTGAAGTCCCGGGGCTATTGCAAGAAACTACATGAGAATGTTTCAGTTAATATCCATTATCACCTGTTTCCCCCCATTTTTAACACTTTTTGAGAGTTTGAAATTGGGATCCTTTGCTCTGGACAAGGGCATTTCCAGGCATAGAGCTCCCCAAACAAATATTTTGTCATATAATTTTGATTGTTCCGACATTAAAGAATCTCAGCTCATTTCCTGCTATTCTACACATTTTGCCATGAGGCGGAGAGCAAGTTTTAAAGCTAAAGCTGGCATGGGTCCTCAGATCCTCAAAAGGTTCTACAGCTGCACCATCGAGAGCATCCTGACCGGTTGCATCACTGCCTGGTACGGCAATTGCTCGGCCTCCAACCGCAAGGCACTACAGAGGACAGTGCGTACGGCCCAGTACATCACTGGGGCCAAGCTTCCTGCCATCCAGGACCTCTGTGGCACTATGAAGGGAATAGGAAGCCATTTGACCAGGGCCCTGTGGCACTATGAAGGGAATAGGAAACCATTAGACCAGGGCCCTGTGACGTCATCATTCGTCGCCCTTGTCACGAGACACACTACTTCCTGTCTGATAAGTTGTCATGGGAATGCATTTACAAACAGAACCCTTCAACCGAAGAATCTGAGTTTTGTAAAGTTGTGATACGGGTATAATTCTAGTTGTATAGTCATTACTGATCATCAAGTCTTTATATTACAGAAATGACATGTACAATTCATTACCATGCCTGTTGAGACTGGACATTGACAGTAAACTTAAAAATAAGGTATCATTACACTCATAAAGACTAGACTGCATTAAAAGTTAAGCCTAGATTCAATCTGGACCCGTGGAAGATCGTGGTTATAGCGAGATTGAAGTTTCCTATTGAGCCGACATATGCTGCGTTTACCGTGAATGTGGTCTCTGTGAACGCGGGAAAATTGCCTTTAAAACGTGCCGACAAAACGTCAAACGGATTGAATCCGGCCCTTAAATCCTTTGTCATCTACAATATGTACCAGTATAATTTGAGTAAAATATGAAGAAAAAACACATGACAAATGGAAATGTTTATTTTAAGTTGGAATACACTGATATTTTAGTGAAATAGAACCCCAGTCCTCCTCACCTACAGCCCAGTAACTATCTAGAGGGCTCTGCTACAATGCAGGATCAACAAGTTACCCAGCTAACTGATAAACAACAAATATCTATTGATTTTCTGATTCATTAATAAAGTTAAACTCAGAAATGTGTTTTTGGTTGTTGAGTCAATTCGACCATGCCTATTTCAAGTTTATCCTTACAAAAAAAAATTATACAAAAAATACAAAGTTATTTCAAAAATATTTAAGTTTAGTTTGCTAATTTATAGATCTTGCTCTGTAGTATACCCCTTTGGATTGACAGGAGAAAATTAGCATATAAAATTCAAAATTACATTTATAAGCCTGGTTTCAGATTATCCTAGTCCTGGACTAAAAAAACACTTTCAATTTAAATAGCTGTTTAGTCCAGGACTAGGCTTAATCTATGTCCGGGAAACTGGCCCATAAATCTTCCAAGGTCTCCACAACAATCATCTTTAAGGTTTTAGTAATGAACATCCCTCACATCCAAATGATCCCTTTTTCTTTTAACAGAAACGTATAAAATGTAAAAAAGGAAATCCACAGATTTGACCACAGAGGACTAATGATAAACTAATACAGGTCTAATGGTAAACTAATAACGGTCTAATGACCACAGAGGACTAATGATAAACTAATACAGGACTAATGGTAAACTAATACAGGTCTAATGATAAACTAATAACGGTCTAATGACCACAGAGGACTAATGATAAACTAATACAGGTCTAATGGCTCAGTGGACTAAATGGTAAACTAATAACGGTCTAATGACCACAGAGGACTAATGGTAACCTAATACAGGTCTAATGACCACAGAGGACTAATGATAAACTAATACAGGTCTAATGGCTCAGTGCAAACAGACACCAGGGACTCTGTCCCAATAATAAATCACCTTTCTCCTAAAAAGGTGTAGACACCTTCGCTGCTTCCCCAAGTTGGATTGGTGGGAGTTTCTACCATATGTATTCTACCAGTACTTATCAAATGATAAGGAAGTGAATGAGTGCACACTAGGAGAAAGGATAGATGATTGGGACATAGCCAGTCATTTCTGGTAGCGGAGTGTCTTTTTGGCTAGTTCAGGAGGTGCAGACCTTTCGGTCTGACAGGACTATCAAGGGGTCAGAGAAGGCATGAATCTCAAAATGGTACCCTATTCTCTATACAGTACTTTAGCTTTATACAGGCCTCAATTGGGGCTCTGGTCGGACAGTGCACTATATAAAGTGCTATTTGGTACACAGACAGTTTTGTTATCAGGGATAAGGGCTCAGAGTTGGACAGGGGTTAAAAGGTCAGAGGTCATGGTTCAGAGAAAGACAAGGTAACTCCGAAGTCCTCCTTGTAGAGATCCCAGGTCTTGGCTTTGTGGGGGTTGTCCAGTTCTTCTCTAGACAGGACCAGTCTGGGGGGGGGGGGGGGGGGGGGAATACAGGACAGAGAACAAAGGCATTAAAACACACAGGGTTTTAAAAGACTGAAGTACAGCAGCATTAGAAACGGCCTGGTGTCGTTGCCGTATCAGGGGCGCATTCCTACAGACAGCCTACCTGTTGTTCTCTATAAAGGAGGTGTTGAACCAGAAGTAGAAAGGACAGTCTTCGTATCCTTTAGGGAGACCCTGGAGAGGAAGATAAAGGAAGCAGTATTAGAAGCCAATATACTGAAGATAAAACACACACCAAAAAGGGGCTATGAGAGAGTGAATTGTATCTGTGTTACATTTTAAATATGTTCCTTAACACCAGCTTCCAATTACTTTTAAAATGTTCTCCTTAATAGCAGCTTTCATCAGTTGTGTTAAGTTTAAATTCTTCCCCCAAATACAAGCTCCAGTTAGTTGTGTTACGTCTAAAGTATTCCCCTGAAAGCAGGTACTCGTGTCACGTATAAATTCTTCCCCCCCATCCACAGGTACTCACAGCAGAGGACTCAAACATGATCTTAACGTCACCGTTGACAACAGGCCCCTCCTGCAGGCTGATCACCACCGAGTTGTTACCAGCATCAGGAAACACCTGGGACAGATCAATACATCATTTAATACACAAGGAAAACACCTGGAACAGATCAATACATCATTTAATACATGAGGAAAACACCTGGGACAGATCAATACATCATTTAATACATGAGGAAAACACCTGGAACAGATCAATACATCATTTAATACATGAGGAAAACACCTGGGACAGATCAATACATCATTTAATACATGAGGAAAACACCTGGGACAGATCAATACATCATTTAATACATGAGGAAAACACCTGGGACAGATCAATACATCATTTAATACATGAGGAAAACACCTGGGACAGATCAATACATCATTTAATACATGAGGAAAACACCTGGGACAGATCAATACATCATTTAATACATGAGGAAAACACCTGGGACAGATCAATACATCATTTAATACATGAGGAAAACACCTGGGACAGATCAATACATCAATCAATCAATCAATGTGTGTGTGCGCCTCACCGTGCAGTTCTCTTGTTTGGCACAGACACACAGGAACACCAGCTTCTTCTTTACAATGATCTTCACCTTCAAGTCACTACCGTTCCCTTTACCCACACCTAGAACACAGAGGGGGGAAATGATTCTCACTACCGTTCCCTTTACCCACACCTAGAACACAGAGGGGGGAAATGATTCTCACTACCGTTCCCTTTACCCACACCTAGAACACAGAGGGGGGGGGGGGGAGGATTCTCACTACGGTTCCCTTTACCCACACCTAGAACACAGAGGGGGGAAATGATTCTCACTACCGTTCCCTTTACCCACACCTAGAACACAGAGGGGGGGGGGGGAGGATTCTCACTACGGTTCCCTTTACCCACACCTAGAACACAGAGGGGGGAAATGATTCTCACTACCGTTCCCTTTACCCACACCTAGAACACAGAGGGGGGGGGGAAGGATTCTCACTACCGTTCCCTTTACCCACACCTAGAATACAGAGGGGGGAAATGATTCTCACTACCGTTCCCTTTACCCACACCTAGAACACAGAGGGGGGGAGGATTCTCACTACCATTCCCTTTACCCACACCTAGAACACAGAGGGGGGGGGAGGATTCTCACTACCGTTCCCTTTACCCACACCTAGAACACAGAGGGGGGGGAGGATTCTCACTACCGTTCCCTTTACCCACACCTAGAACACAGAGGGGGGGGGAGGATTCTCACTACCGTTCCCTTTACCCACACCTAGAACACAGAGGGGGGGGGGGGGGGGGAATTCTCACTACCGTTCCCTTTACCCACACCTAGAACACAGAGGGGGGAAATGATTCTCACTACCGTTCCCTTTACCCACACCTAGAACACAGAGGGGGGGGAGGATTCTCACTACCGTTCCCTTTACCCACACCTAGAACACAGAGGGGGGGGGAGGATTCTCACTACCGTTCCCTTTACCCACACCTAGAACACAGAGGGGGGGGGGGGGGGGAATTCTCACTACCGTTCCCTTTACCCACACCTAGAACACAGAGGGGGGAAATGATTCTCACTACCGTTCCCTTTACCCACACCTAGAACACAGAGGGGGGGGGGGGGATTCTCACTACCGTTCCCTTTACCCACACCTAGAACACAGGGGGGGGAAGGATTCTCACTACCGTTCCCTTTACCCACACCTAGAACACAGAGGGGGGGGGGGGAGGATTCTCACTACGGTTCCCTTTACCCACACCTAGAACACAGAGGGGGGAAATGATTCTCACTACCGTTCCCTTTACCCACACCTAGAACACAGAGGGGGGGGGGGGAGGATTCTCACTACGGTTCCCTTTACCCACACCTAGAACACAGAGGGGGGAAATGATTCTCACTACCGTTCCCTTTACCCACACCTAGAACACAGAGGGGGGGGGGAAGGATTCTCACTACCGTTCCCTTTACCCACACCTAGAATACAGAGGGGGGAAATGATTCTCACTACCGTTCCCTTTACCCACACCTAGAACACAGAGGGGGGGAGGATTCTCACTACCATTCCCTTTACCCACACCTAGAACACAGAGGGGGGGGGAGGATTCTCACTACCGTTCCCTTTACCCACACCTAGAACACAGAGGGGGGGGAGGATTCTCACTACCGTTCCCTTTACCCACACCTAGAACACAGAGGGGGGGGGAGGATTCTCACTACCGTTCCCTTTACCCACACCTAGAACACAGAGGGGGGGGGGGGGGGGAATTCTCACTACCGTTCCCTTTACCCACACCTAGAACACAGAGGGGGGAAATGATTCTCACTACCGTTCCCTTTACCCACACCTAGAACACAGAGGGGGGGGAGGATTCTCACTACCGTTCCCTTTACCCACACCTAGAACACAGAGGGGGGGGGAGGATTCTCACTACCGTTCCCTTTACCCACACCTAGAACACAGAGGGGGGGGGGGGGGAATTCTCACTACCGTTCCCTTTACCCACACCTAGAACACAGAGGGGGGAAATGATTCTCACTACCGTTCCCTTTACCCACACCTAGAACACAGAGGGGGGGGGGGGATTCTCACTACCGTTCCCTTTACCCACACCTAGAACACAGGGGGGGGAAGGATTCTCACTACCGTTCCCTTTACCCACACCTAGAACACAGAGGGGGGAAATGATTCTCACTACCGTTCCCTTTACCCACACCTAGAACACAGAGGGGGGAGAGGATTCTCACTACCGTTCCCTTTACCCACACCTAGAACACAGAGGGGGGAAATGATTCTCACTACCGTTCCCTTTACCCACACCTAGAACACAGAGGGGGGAGAGGATTCTCACTACCGTTCCCTTTACCCACACCTAGAACACAGAGGGGGGAGAGGATTCTCACTACCGTTCCCTTTACCCACACCTAGAACACAGAGGGGGGAAATGATTCTCACTACCGTTCCCTTTACCCACACCTAGAACACAGAGGGGGGAGAGGATTCTCACTACCGTTCCCTTTACCCACACCTAGAACACAGAGGGGGGAAGGATTCTCACTACCGTTCCCTTTACCCACACCTAGAACACAGGGGGGGGAAGGATTCTCACTACCGTTCCCTTTACCCACACCTAGAACACAGGGGGGGGAGGATTCTCACTACGGTTCCCTTTACCCACACCTAGAACACAGAGGAGGAAATGATTCTCACTACCGTTCCCTTTACCCACACCTAGAACACAGGGGGGGGAAGGATTCTCACTACCGTTCCCTTTACCCACACCTAGAACACAGGGGGGGGAAGGATTCTCACTACCGTTCCCTTTACCCACACCTAGAACACAGAGGGGGGAGAGGATTCTCACTACCGTTCCCTTTACCCACACCTAGAACACAGAGGGGGGAGAGGATTCTCACTACCGTTCCCTTTACCCACACCTAGAACACAGAGGGGGGAAATGATTCTCACTACCGTTCCCTTTACCCACACCTAGAACACAGAGGGGGGAAATGATTCTCACTACCGTTCCCTTTACCCACACCTAGAACACAGAGGGGGGAAATGATTCTCACTACCGTTCCCTTTACCCACACCTAGAACACAGAGGGGGGGGGGGGGATTCTCATTCAACAATCTGTCATTCTAAAAGGGTTAATAGCTTGTCTTGTGTTGCAGCAGGGATGAAAATAGCACACGTCCTGCCACCAAACATTAGAGTGGCCTTTTGAAAGTCAGTGAAATTATAACTATTTGGAAAATGGCATAAAAAGAACATGGCTGTCAATGGCAGACTAAAGTGTGGTCTCACCACCTGACGTTTACAACATGGCTGTCAATGGCAGACTAAAGTGTGGTCTCACCACCTGCCGTTTGCAACATGGCTGTCAATTGCAGACTAAAGTGTGGTCTCATCACCTGCCGTTTACAACATGGCTGTCAATGGCAGACTAAAGTGTGGTCTCATCACCTGCCGTTTGCAACATGGCTGTCAATGGCAGACTAAAGTGTGGTCTCACCACCTGCCGTTTGCAGTTCAATAAGTTGACTAAAGTGTGGTCTCACCACCTGCCGTTTGCAGTTCAATAAAGTTGTTTATCAATTACACCATTGTCAGAATGCGAGGACAAAAACCAGGTTAAGATGCTGCAACATAAGTCAACAGCCACACTAGTACAGAATCAATCAAATGTATTTATATAGCCCTTCTTACATCAGCTGATATCTCAAAGTGCTGTACAGAAACCCAGCCTAAAACCCCCAAACAGCAAGCAATACAGGTGTAGAAGCACGGTGGCTAGGAAAAACTCCCTAGAAAGGCCAGAACCTAGGAAGAAACCTAGAGAGGAACCAGGCTATGAGGGGTGGCCAGTCCTCTTCTGGCTGTGCCGGGTGGAGATTATAACAGAACATGGCCAAGATGTTCAAATGTTCATAGATGACCAGCAGGGTCAAATAATAATAATCACAGTGGTTGTCGAGGGTGCAACAGGTCAGCGCCTCAGGAGTAAATGTCAGTTGGCTTTTCATAGCCGATCATTCAGAGTATCTCTACCGCTCCTGCTGTCTCTAGAGAGTTGAAAACAGCAGGTCTGGGACAAGGTAGCATGTCCGGTGAACAGGTCAGGGATCCATAGCTGCAGGCAGAACAGTTGAAACTGGAGCAGCAGCACGACCAGGTGGACCGGGGACAGCAAGGAGTCATCAGGCCAGGTAGTCCTGAGGCAGAACAACATTGCCTGGACACTGATACGCCTGATTTTAAATGAGACTCCAAATAATACATTGGAGATATGGCCAAAGAGTAGCAAAATTATGATCAAGGTAAGAATAGACATACCGGTAGCTATAAAGTTCTGTTTAATGACACTGTAGTGGCATATGCTATTGTAATTTTAGAGCATTGCCGGTTTGATTAGCTAGCTAGCCAGGCTAGTGGGTTCACGTCTCGTCCGAGCAAGTCATCTATGACACATGTTAACCTAGTTAGCAACTACAAAGCCTTCAGAAGGTATTCACACCGCTTGACTTTTTACACATTATGTTACAAAGTGGGATTATTAAATGTACTATTTAACAATATACTCTAATGTCAAAGTGGAAGACAAATTCCATGATTTGTACAAATGGAATGAAAAATAAAACACTTTCCTTAATTTTTTGTATGTAAAAGATAGCAGGGAAAAGATGAGGTTTAATTCAAAATCAACAACACCTTCCTCAAATATTCCAATGGGAAGTATTTTTTATAATTTTCTCTGTGATTCTAGTGTCACTGTAGATAATCTCCCAAGAAACGCCACCGTTACTTCATAATGTCCCTATGGAACATGCAAAATATTATTCCCCTCCTTTAAAAATGTATACTAGCAATTGGACAGCAGCGCCATCTGCTGGCCCTTTAGGGAATTACCTTCTCAGATGGTGTGACAAATTTCACTCCAAAATATGGAGTATTGACGGAGAAATGACGCAGGGACAAAAATGTATGTTAATATGCATTTCCCAATCAAAACAGTGTATTATCTCTTTTCAGAGGACAACAATGGGCTAAATTGTGTTTCATCCTCAATAATGTTTTATGGTGAAGCCGTTTTTATCGAATAATTTACATTTTACATTTACATTATTTAGCAGACGCTCTTATCCAGAGCGACTTACAAATTGGAAAGTTCATACATATTCATCCTGGTCCCCCCGTGGGAATTGAACCCACAACCCTGGCGTTGCAAGCGCCATGCTCTACCAACTGAGCCACACGGGACATGTGTGGCTCAAACCTGCTATGGAGTGAATGTTATTATAGTGGACAGATATTCAATCAAACCTGCTATGGAGTGAATGTTATTATAGTGGACAGATATTCAATCAAACCTGCTATGGAGTGGATGTTATTATAGTGGACAGATATTCAATCAAACCTGTTATGGAGTTGATGTTATTATAGTGGACAGATATTCAATCAAACCTGCTATGGAGTGGATGTTATTATAGTGGACAGATATTCAATCAAACCTGCTATGGAGTGGATGTTATTATAGTGGACAGATATTCAATCAAACCTGCTATGGAGTGGATGTTATTATAGTGGACAGATATTCAATCAAACCTGCTATGGAGTGGATGTTATTATAGTGGACAGATATTCAATCAAACCTGCTATGGAGTGGATGTTATTATAGTGGACAGATATTCAATCAAACCTGCTATGGAGTGGATGTTTTTATAGTGGACAGATATTCAATCAAACCTGCTATGGAGTGGATGTTTTTATAGTGGACAGATATTCAATCAAACCTGCTATGGAGTTGATGCGGATGCTCTTGATCTTCAGGCTCTGTTCTGGAGGAAGTTGTCGGTTGAACTTAGTCTTCATCACTTCATAGTAACCCACGTACCTGCTCTGTAACACACACACACACCATCATCATCATCACCTCATAGTAACCCACGTACCTGCTCTGTAACACACACACACACACCATCATCATCATCACCTCATAGTAACCCACGTACCTGCTCTGTAACACACACACACACACCATCATCATCATCACCTCATAGTAACCCACGTACCTGCTCTGTACACACACACACCATCATCATCATCACCTCATAGTAACCCATCTACATGCTCTGTAACACACACACACACCATCATCATCATCACCTCATAGTAACCCACATACCTGCTCTGTAACACACACACACACCATCATCATCATCACCTCATAGTAACCCACATACCTGCTCTGTAACACACACACACACCATCATCATCATCACCTCATAGTAACCCACGTACCTGCTCTGTAACACACACACACCACCATCATCATCATCACCTCATAGTAACCCACGTACCTGCTCTGTAACACACACACACCATCATCATCATCACCTCATAGTAACCCACGTACCTGCTCTGTAACACACACACACACCATCATCATCATCACCTCATAGTAACCCACGTACCTGCTCTGTAACACACACACACACCATCATCATCATCACCTCATAGTAACCCACGTACCTGCTCTGTAACACACACACACACCATCATCATCATCACCTCATAGTAACCCACGTACCTGCTCTGTAACACACACACACACACCATCATCATCATCACCTCATAGTAACCCACGTACCTGCTCTGTAACACACACACACACACCATCATCATCATCACCTCATAGTAACCCACGTACCTGCTCTGTAACACACACACACACCATCATCATCATCACCTCATAGTAACCCACGTACCTGCTCTGTAACACACACACACACACCATCATCGTCACCTCATAGTAACCCACGTACCTGCTCTGTAACACACACACACACCATCATCATCATCACCTCATAGTAACCCACGTACCTGCTCTGTAACACACACACACACCATCATCATCATCACCTCATAGTAACCGACGTACCTGCTCTGTAACACACACACACACCATCATCATCATCACCTCATAGTAACCCACGTACCTGCTCTGTAACACACACACACACCATCATCATCATCATCACCTCATAGTAACCCACGTACCTGCTCTGTAACACACACACACACCATCATCATCATCACCTCATAGTAACCCACGTACCTGCTCTGTAACACACACACACACCATCATCGTCACCTCATAGTAACCCATCTACATGCTCTGTAACACACACACAAAACAAAAACACACACACACACAGAGACATGCCGGGCTAGCCCGAGGCCACCGCTCTTCAGGCCGGGCTAGCCCGAGGCCACCGCTCTTCAGGCCGGGCTAGCCCGAGGCCACCGCTCTTCAGGCCGGGCTTGCCCGAGGCCACCGCTCTTCAGGCCGGGCTTGCCCGAGGCCACCGCTCTTCAGGCCGGGCTAGCCCGAGGCCACCGCTCTTCAGGCCGGGCTAGCCCGAGGCCACCGCTCTTCAGGCCGGGCTAGCCCGAGGCCACCGCTCTTCAGGCCGGGCTTGCCCGAGGCCACCGCTCTTCAGGCCGGGCTAGCCCGAGGCCACCGCTCTTCAGGCCGGGCTAGCCCGAGGCCACCGCTCTTCAGGCCGGGCTAGCCCGAGGCCACCGCTCTTCAGGCCGGGCTTGCCCGAGGCCACCGCTCTTCAGGCCGGGCTTGCCCGAGGCCACCGCTCTTCAGGCCGGGCTTGCCCGAGGCCACCGCTCTTCAGGCCGGGCTAGCCCGAGGCCACCGCTCTTCAGGCCGGGCTTGCCCGAGGCCACCGCTCTTCAGGCCGGGCTTGCCCGAGGCCACCGCTCTTCAGGCCGGGCTAGCCCGAGGCCACCGCTCTTCAGGCCGGGCTAGCCCGAGGCCACCGCTCTTCAGGCCGGGCTAGCCCGAGGCCACCGCTCTTCAGGCCGGGCTTGCCCGAGGCCACCGCTCTTCAGGCCGGGCTAGCCCGAGGCCACCGCTCTTCAGGCCGGGCTAGCCCGAGGCCACCGCTCTTCAGGCCGGGCTTGCCCGAGGCCACCGCTCTTCAGGCCGGGCTAGCCCGAGGCCACCGCTCTTCAGGCCGGGCTTGCCCGAGGCCACCGCTCTTCAGGCCGGGCTTGCCCGAGGCCACCGCTCTTCAGGCCGGGCTAGCCCGAGGCCACCGCTCTTCAGGCCGGGCTAGCCCGAGGCCACCGCTCTTCAGGCCGGGCTAGCCCGAGGCCACCGCTCTTCAGGCCGGGCTAGCCCGAGGCCACCGCTCTTCAGGCCGGGCTTGCCCGAGGCCACCGCTCTTCAGGCCGGGCTTGCCCGAGGCCACCGCTCTTCAGGCCGGGCTTGCCCGAGGCCACCGCTCTTCAGGCCGGGCTAGCCCGAGGCCACCGCTCTTCAGGCCGGGCTTGCCCGAGGCCACCGCTCTTCAGGCCGGGCTAGCCCGAGGCCACCGCTCTTCAGGCCGGGCTAGCCCGAGGCCACCGCTCTTCAGGCCGGGCTAGCCCGAGGCCACCGCTCTTCAGGCCGGGCTAGCCCGAGGCCACCGCTCTTCAGGCCGGGCTAGCCCGAGGCCACCGCTCTTCAGGCCGGGCTAGCCCGAGGCCACCGCTCTTCAGGCCGGGCTAGCAGGTAAGGTGCTAAGTAGATCGGCGCCATGAAACTGCCTCATCAAACATTGCATGGCCCAGGTTTTGGACCCAAATGTTACCTGTGGCCTTGTTGAGTAACACTATGCACCACCTTTATGTCTATAACTGTGTTTTACACAGGCAGCCCAATTCTGTTCTTGTTATCACTAATTTGTCATCTTTTATTTTCCCTCACAAAGATCAGAATTGGGCTGCCTGTGTAAACGCAGCCCCAATGTACCAGACACTAAGCGTGAGTTAATATCCATGTACCTGGGACGGGGTCTCCACTCCCTGGAACTTGGAGCTGCGGCTCTTATCGGTTCTCCTCTCCCCGAAGTAGTCCAAGCTGTCCTGTAGGTATATAAACCATGTTATCCCCTGGTGCTCTGGGAGGGGTGCTTTTTTTGTGTTAAACTGTTTAAGTGTCATGCTGAAATACCTGAACAATTTCAGCTATTGCCCTACCTGAGCGCTCTCAAACTGGTCACTGTCAATCAGCCAGGTACACACCAGAGTTCCTGTACGTCCTGTAGGAACACACACACGCCACTGTTAAAATAGGGCCTATCTTCAGTTGCTTCAGCCATGTTTTGGACTTATTCAAATGATTGAAATGTAAAACATTGATTCTTGAAGAATATTACTTTTAAATGCCTCATGATCTTAACTGTCGTACCTCATCAGAACCCAAAACATAAGCTTGTTTCACTCCAATGTTGGTAAACAAACGTAAACAATAGGGCTGACCCCAATTAGTGGACTGGTCGATTTTTTAGACTGTTGGTCGACCAAGATTTTTTGAAGTCGTATGTGGACCCCTGCTAAAAGTTAATATGGAGTTGGTCCCCCTTCTGCTCCTATAACAGCCTCCACTCTTCTGGGAAGGCTTTCCACTAGATGTTGGAACATTGCTGCTATAACAGCCTCCACTCTTCTGGGAAGGCTTTCCACTAGATGTTGGAACATTGCTGCTATAACAGCCTCCACTCTTCTGGGAAGGCTTTCCACTAGATGTTGGAACATTGCTGCTATAACAGCCTCCACTCTTCTGGGAAGGCTTTCCACTAGATGTTGGAACATTGCTGCTATAACAGCCTCCACTCTTCTGGGAAGGCTTTCCACTAGATGTTGGAACATTGCTGCTATAACAGCCTCCACTCTTCTGGGAAGGCTTTCCACTAGATGTTGGAACATTGCTGCTATAATAACCTCCACTCTTATGGGAAGGCTTTCCACTAGATGTTGGAACATTGCTGCTATAATAACCTCCACTCTTATGGGAAGGCTTTCCACTAGATGTTGGAACATTGCTGCTATAACAGCCTCCACTCTTCTGGGAAGGCTTTCCACTAGATGTTGGAACATTGCTGCTATAACAGCCTCCACTCTTCTGGGAAGGCTTTCCACTAGATGTTGGAACATTGCTGCTATAACAGCCTCCACTCTTCTGGGAAGGCTTTCCACTAGATGTTGGAACATTGCTGTGGGGACGTACTTCCATTCTGCCACAAGAGCATTAGTGAGTTCGGGCACTGATGTTGGGCTCACAGTCGGTGTTCCAATTCATCCCAAAGGTGTTCGATGGGGTTGAGGTCAGGGCTCTGTGCAGGCCAGTCAAGTTCTTCCACATCTCGACAAACCATTTCTGTATGGACCTCGCTTTGTGCAAGGTAGCATTGTCAAGCTGAAACAGGAAAGGACCTTCCCTAAACTTTTGCCACAAAGTTGGAAGCACAGAATCGTCTAGAATGTCATTGTATTCTGTAGTGTTAAGAATTCTCTTCACTGGAACTAAGGGGCTCGAACCATGAAAAACAGCCCCAGATCATTATTCCTCTTCCAAACTTTACAGTTTGCACAATGTATTAGGGCAGGTAGCGTTCGCCTGGCATCTGCCAAACCCAGATTCGTCTGTCGGATGGTGAAGCGTGATTCATCACTCCAGACAACGCGTTTCCACTGCTCCAGATTCCAATGGCGGCGAGCTTTACACCACTCCAGCCGACGCTTGGCATTGCGCATGGTGATCTTAGGCTTGTGTGCGGCTGCTCTACCACTTCAGCGGCCCCGTTCTGTGAGCTTGTGTGGCCTACCACTTCAGCGGCCCCGTTCTGTGAGCTTGTGTGGCCTACCACTTCAGCGGCCCCGTTCTGTGAGCTTGTGTGGCCTACCACTTCAGCGGCCCCGTTCTGTAAACTTGTGTGGCCTACCACTTCAGCGGCCCCGTTCTGTGAGCTTGTGTGGCCTACCACTTCAGCGGCCCCGTTCTGTGAGCTTGTGTGGCCTACCACTTCAGCGGCCCCGTTCTGTGAGCTTGTGTGGCCTACCACTTCAGCGGTCCCGTTCTGTGAGCTTGTGCGGCCTACCACTTCAGCGGCCGAGACGTTTTTGTCCGAGACGTTTCCACTTCACAATAACAGTGTTTACAGTTGCCAAGGTCTGCCCTGCTAGAGCGGTCGTGTGACGTACCGACTCGTTGGAAAGGTGGCATCCTATGATGGTGCCACGTTGAAAGTCACTGAGCTCTTCAGTGTGGGCCATTCTACTGACAATGTTTGTCTATGGAGATTGCATGGCTGTGTGCTCGATTTTATACACCCGTCAGCAACGTGTGGCTGAAATAGGTTTTTATCCACATATATTGTATAGATAGTGTATCTTACCGTTCATTTCTAATCTACAAATGTCTGTTACGGTCATGTCTGTTACGGTCATGTCTGTTACGGTCATGTCTGTTACGGTCATGTCTGTTACGGTCATGTCTGTTAATCCATTCAATATATTATTACTCCAGTCTGTTACCGTGGTGATTGTCAGAGTGGACACGTTTACAGAGCATGCAACCTATGCTACACTTGTAAGAAACAAGTTTTGGTTTATTTTATTCAATTTACGAGTTTTGGTAATTTAGTCAGTCTTTTATTTGGATCGCTCCTGTCAGTGTTGAGAAAGGACACACACCTGATTACACATCTACGTAGGCCTATAGGCTACCTGGCCTGATTACACATCTATGTAGGCCTATAGGCTACCTGGCCTGATTACACATCTACGTAGGCCTATAGGCTACCTGGCCTGATTACACATCTACGTAGGCCTATAGGCTACCTGGCCTGATTACACATCTACGTAGGCCTATAGGCTACCTGGCCTGATTACACATCTACATAGGCCTATAGGCTACCTGGCCTGATTACACATCTACGTAGGCCTATAGGCTACCTGGCCTGATTACACATCTACGTAGGCCTATAGGCTACCTGGCCTGATTACACATCTACGCAGGCCTATAGGCTACCTGGCCTGATTACACATAGAAGTAGTCCTATAGGCTACCTGGCCTGATTACACATAGAAGTAGTCCTATAGGCTACCTGGCCTGCGCATAAATGTCGGCATATAAAATGTGCCCATTTGGGCATCTGATAGTATTTCTGATTGGCTTAACGCACCACCACTAATGACCTGTGGAGCTTTTCAAAGTAATGTTTTCTTCACCTCAATTAAACAAAGTCTGTTTTTACATCAATTGAGAATGATAATAGTTCCTCAATGTACATGAAAAATCTTTCCAGCTCTCTCCCTTTCCATAACCACTCAGCGTGAAAGAGAAATGTCATGCTCTGACACAGCTACATCCTGTTATCGCCACAGCTACATCCTGTTATCGCCACAGCTACATCCTGTTATCGCCACAGCTACATCCTGTTATCGCCACAGCTACATCCTGTTATCGCCACAGCTACATCCTGTTATCGCCACAGCTACATCCTGTTATCGCCACAGCTACATCCTGTTATCGCCACAGCTACATCC
Organism: Salvelinus fontinalis; assembly: GCF_029448725.1. Lineage (NCBI taxonomy): Eukaryota > Metazoa > Chordata > Actinopteri > Salmoniformes > Salmonidae > Salvelinus > Salvelinus fontinalis. The sequence goes on along the minus strand of NC_074674.1, from coordinate 42,296,856 downwards.
TGTTATCGCCACAGCTACATCCTGTTATCGCCACAGCTACATCCTGTAATCGTCACAGCTACATCCTGTAATCGTCACAGCTACATCCTGTAATCGTCACAGCTACATCCTGTAATCGTCACAGCTACATCCTGTAATCGTCACAGCTACATCCTGTAATCGTCACAGCTACATCCTGTAATCGTCACAGCTACATCCTGTAGTAATCGTCACAGCTACATCCTGTAGTAATCGTCACAGCTACATCCTGTAGTAATCGTCACAGCTACATCCTGTAGTTATCGTCACAGCTACATCCTGTTATCGTCACAGCTACATCCTGTTATCGTCACAGCTACATCCTGTTATCGTCACAGCTACATCCTGTTATCGTCACAGCTACATCCTGTTATCGTCACAGCTACATCCTGTTATCGTCACAGCTACATCCTGTTATCGTCACAGCTACATCCTGTTATCGTCACAGCTACATCCTGTTATCGTCACAGCTACATCCTGTTATCGTCACAGCTACATCCTGTTATCGTCACAGCTACATCCTGTTATCGTCACAGCTACATCCTGTTATCGTCACAGCTACATCCTGTTATCGTCACAGCTACATCCTGTTATCGTCACAGCTACATCCTGTTATCGTCACAGCTACATCCTGTTATCGTCACAGCTACATCCTGTTATCGTCACAGCTACATCCTGTTATCGTCACAGCTACATCCTGTTATCGTCACAGCTACATCCTGTTTTCATCACAGCTACATCCTGTTTTCATCACAGCTACATCCTGTTTTCATCACAGCTACATCCTGTTATCATCACAGCTACATCCTGTTATCATCACAGCTACATCCTGTTTTCATCACAGCTACATCCTGTTATCATCACAGCTACATCCTGTTATCATCACAGCTACATCCTGTTATCATCACAGCTACATCCTGTTATCATCACAGCTACATCCTGTTTTCATCACAGCTACATCCTGTTTTCATCACAGCTACATCCTGTTTTCATCACAGCTACATCCTGTTTTCATCACAGCTACATCCTGTTTTCATCACAGCTACATCCTGTTTTCATCACAGCTACATCCTGTTAACATCACAGCTACATCCTGTTATCACCACAGCTACATCCTGTTATCACCACAGCTACATCCTGTTATCACCACAGCTACATCCTGTTATCACCACAGCTACATCCTGTTATCACCACAGCTACATCCTGTTATCACCACAGCTACATCCTGTTATCACCACAGCTACATCCTGTTTTCATCACAGCTACATCCTGTTTTCATCACAGCTACATCCTGTTTTCATCACAGCTACATCCTGTTAACATCACAGCTACATCCTGTTATCACCACAGCTACATCCTGTTATCACCACAGCTACATCCTGTTATCACCACAGCTACATCCTGTTATCACCACAGCTACATCCTGTTATCACCACAGCTACATCCTGTTATCACCACAGCTACATCCTGTTATCACCACAGCTACATCCTGTTATCACCACAGCTACATCCTGTTATCACCACAGCTACATCCTGTTATCACCACAGCTACATCCTGTTATCACCACAGCTACATCCTGTTATCACCACAGCTACATCCTGTTATCACCACAGCTACATCCTGTTATCACCACAGCTACATCCTGTTATCACCACAGCTACATCCTGTTATCACCACAGCTACATCCTGTTATCACCACAGCTACATCCTGTTAACATCACAGCTACATCCTGTTATCATCACAGCTACATCCTACTATCACGTTATCACAGCTACATCCTACTATCACGTTATCACAGCTATATTGTTTGTAAAAGAATCTAAGCCAACCCAGTGTTAATCCATAATTGCGCAACATGTCAGTTTAGTTGCTAAACAACATTATTACAGCTGGCTGCTACTACAGTAGATTACCAGTAGATGGCGTAGTAGTTACCTTTTCCTCCTTTACAGTGTATGGCAATGATGTTGTTGGGATCAGCTGCCATCCACTCTCTCACACCGGCAGTGTACTTCAGCATGTCCCTGAGATGAACACACACACACACACACACACACACACACACACACACACACACACACACACACACACACACACACACACACACACGTCAAACACGTCAAAGTCCCTCCTGCTCTGAAGGAAGGTCCTCCTCATTGACCACTCTCCCTCCCAAAACTGACAGTTCCTGTATTCATACCAACAGGATGTAGTGACCATATATAGTAGCCATATCTAGGAAAACCAAAGTTCCAAAGGCGGGGCCTAATATAGTGTATAAGAGATCATGCAAAACTGTTTGTACTGATTCCGATGTTGAAGATAAACAAATATGTTTTGGTCTGATGTGAATGAGGAGCATCCAGACGCAGCACTTGATACATTTATGAAATAGTTTTTTTCCAGTTATTGATAAAAAAATGTAATAGAAAATGGACCTATTAAGAAACGGACTGTTAGAACTGTTAAGGCTCCATGGATTGATGAGGAATTGAAAACCTGTGTGGTTGAAAGAGAGAAAGAGATGGGCAAAAGGAGTGTTGAATAACTGGCTGGCTGACTTCCTGGAAAACTGAGAAATGCAGCGACTAAACTCAACAAAAAGAAGAATAAATTATTACCAAGATCAGTGATATAAAGAACAAATGGGAACAAAAATGACTTTAAATGAAATTATGGGCAGAAAGAAAAAATAAACTTAATCTTTTATCGAATCCGATGGCTTATTTATCAAAACTATTTGATGTTGCCAATTATTTGAATGATGACTTCATTGGCAAAGTGGGCAAACTTAGGACAGAAATGCCAACAACGAACAGAGATACATCGTATTCATGCATAAAAAAAATATTGCATTGCAAGTTAGAATTTTGTAAAGTCAGTGTGGGAGAGGTGGGACATCTTTTGTTAATGAATAATGTGACTTGAGAAAACTAAATTACTTGGTGACGCCTTGGATTGTAAAACTTTAATGTTAAAAACATATTAATTCAATGGTTGTAAAGATTGGGAGATGTCTGTCCGTCTCCTCCGACATCCAAACGGATAATATACAACCAAGCGTGTTGTACAGGTTTCTCAAGCAGATAGGAAGCGGGCTCTCTGGTAAGAGCGGTGGTCTCTGCTTTATGACTAACACACGGTGCGATAGGGGAAACATACAGGAACTTGCCTCTGCTCCCCCGACCTAGGACTACTTCGTCATCAAAACGTCACCCTTTTTTTAACCTTCCGAAAGAGTTCCCGGCCGACACAATTGTCACGACTACCACAGGGTGTACTCTACACACACACACACACACACACGCGGTAGGGTGTACTCTACACACACGGTAGGGTGTACTCTACACACACGGTAGGGTGTACTCTACACACACGGTAGGGTGTACTCTACACACACGGTAGGGTGTACTCTACACACACGGTAGGGTGTACTCTACACACACGGTAGGGTGTACTCTACACACACGGTAGGGTGTACTCTACACACACGGTAGGGTGTACTCTACACACACGGTAGGGTGTACTCTACACACACACGGTAGGGTGTACTCTACACACACACGGTAGGGTGTACTCTACACACACGGTAGGGTGTACTCTACACACACGGTAGGGTGTACTCTACACACACGGTAGGGTGTACTCTACACACACGGTAGGGTGTACTCTACACACACACGGTAGGGTGTACTCTACACACACGGTAGGGTGTACTCTACACACACGGTAGGGTGTACTCTACACACACGGTAGGGTGTACTCTACACACACGGTAGGGTGTACTCTACACACACGGTAGGGTGTACTCTACACACACGGTAGGGTGTACTCTACACACACGGTAGGGTGTACTCTACACACACGGTAGGGTGTACTCTACACACACACGGTAGGGTGTACTCTACACACACACGGTAGGGTGTACTCTACACACACACGGTAGGGTGTACTCTACACACACACGGTAGGGTGTACTCTACACACACGGTAGGGTGTACTCACTCTAGCGAAGGCACGTTGTGGTCGTCGATAAACACCCTCTCTACTCTGTAGTGGAAGAACTTGGGGTCGTAACCTTTCTCACCTGAAGAACAAACAGCATCATGTCAGAAATGGTTCCCCACCCTCTCCTCACACAGACTACACGGACTGTATACTCTGTAGTACACTGGAAGTAGTGTGCACTCACTGCAGAGGTTGTATACTCTGTAGTAGACTGGAAGTAGTGTGTACTCACTGCAGAGGGTGTATACTCTGTAGTACACTGGAAGTAGTGTGCACTCACTGCAGAGGTTGTATACTCTGTAGTACACTGGAAGTAGTGTGTACTCACTGCAGAGGTTGTATACTCTGTAGTAGACTGGAAGTAGTGTGTACTTACTGCAGAGGGTGTATACTCTGTAGTACACTGGAAGTAGTGTGCACTCACTGCAGAGGTTGTATACTCTGTAGTACACTGGAAGTAGTGTGTACTCACTGCAGAGGTTGTATACTCTGTAGTAGACTGGAAGTAGTGTGTACTCACTGCAGAGGTTGTATACTCTGTAGTAGACTGGAAGTAGTGTGTACTCACTGCAGAGGGTGTATACTCTGTAGTAGACTGGAAGTAGTGTGTACTCACTGCAGAGGTTGTATACTCTGTAGTAGACTGGAAGTAGTGTGTACTCACTGCAGAGGTTGTATACTCTGTAGTAGACTGGAAGTAGTGTGTACTCACTGCAGAGGTTGTATACTCTGTAGTAGACTGGAAGTAGTGTGTACTTACTGCAGAGGGTGTATACTCTGTAGTGGACTGGAAGTAGTGTGTACTTACTGCAGAGGTTGTATACTCTGTAGTAGACTGGAAGTAGTGTGTACTTACTGCAGAGGGTGTATACTCTGTAGTGGACTGGAAGTAGTGTGTACTTACTGCAGAGGGTGTATACTCTGTAGTAGACTGGAAGTAGTGTGTACTTACTGCAGAGGGTGTATACTCTGTAGTAGACTGGAAGCAGTGTGTACTCACTGCAGAGGTTGTATACTCTGTAGTAGACTGGAAGTAGTGTGCACTTACTGCAGAGGTTGTATACTCTGTAGTGGTCTTCATGTTTGGCATCTAGGAACCTGGCCACTTCCTGACAGAGAGAAGAGATATTATATCATTTGATTATTCTCTAAACAACTAACTGATATCTGGCCCTTTATCCTCTCTGGCCACCTTTAGGAGTCATGGTGTGTGTGTGTGTGTGTGTGTGTGTGTGTGTGTGTCTAGGAACCTAGCCACCTCATGAGAGGATCAGGGAGAGAGGCGATATTACTGACCTTTAGGAGTCAAGTTCCCTATTGACAATATCAGAACCTCCACTATAGTGTGTGTTACTGATATAAACATAAATCATTTAGTCATTATCTTACCATTACCTTAAACATATAAATCATATACATTTCTAAGGTAATGGTAAGATAATGACAGGGCTTGCCCTGACGGGGGTGTCTGTAGGGGGCTTGCCCTGACGGGGGTGTCTGTAGGGGGCTTGCCCTGACGGGGGTGTCTGTAGGGGGCTTGCCCTGACGGGGGTGTCTGTAGGGGGCTTGCCCTGACGGGGGTGTCTGTAGGGGGCTTGCCCTGACGGGGGTGTCTGTAGGGGGCTTGCCCTGACGGGGGTGTCTGTAGGGGGCTTGCCCTGACGGGGGTGTCTGTAGGGGGCTTGCCCTGACGGGGGTGTCTGTAGGGGGCTTGCCCTGACGGGGGTGTCTGTAGGGGGCTTGCCCTGACGGGGGTTTCTGTAGAGGGCTTGCCCTGACGGGGGTGTCTGTACAGGGCTTACCCTGACGGGGGTGTCTGTACAGGGCTTACCCTGACGGGGGTTTCTGTACAGGGCTTACCCTGACGGGGGTTTCTGTACAGGGCTTACCCTGACGGGGGTTTCTGTACAGGGCTTACCCTGACGGGGGTTTCTGTACAGGGCTTACCCTGACGGGGGTTTCTGTACAGGGCTTACCCTGACGGGGGTTTCTGTACAGGGCTTACCCTGACGGGGGTTTCTGTACAGGGCTTACCCTGACGGGGGTTTCTGTACAGGGCTTACCCTGACGGGGGTTTCTGTACAGGGCTTACCCTGACGGGGGTTTCTGTACAAGGCTTACCCTGATGGGGTTTCTGTACAAGGCTTACCCTGACGGGGGTTTCTGTACAGGGCTTACCCTGACGGGGGTTTCTGTACAGGGCTTACCCTGACGGGGGTTTCTGTACAGGGCTTACCCTGACGGGGGTTTCTGTACAAGGCTTACCCTGATGGGGTTTCTGTAGAGGGCTTGTTTCCCAGAGGAAGGGAACGACATGGCAATGACACGATCTGGAGAGAGGAGTAGAGATGGAGGACGAGAGAAGAAGAGGGAGAGATGAGAGGAGCTATAAAGTGCCACTCATATGGAATATACTATAAACATTCATGATACATTCCTAACATTAGTCTTTAATTTAAAACAGCTCATCTGTGACGTAGGTCAGGGTCAGGTGTGTGTGTGTGTGTGTGTGTGTGTGTGTGTGTGTGTGTGTGTGTGTGTGTGTGTGAGAGAGAGAGATAACCTGTGACGTAGGTGAGATCCAGGTCAAAGCCGTCTTTCTGGTAGCGACGCTTGTTCTCAGACACCTGACAGGAGAGAGGTCAGAAGGTAGAGTTTATATGAGGATCATGGATACTTTGGGCGTTTCTCAAAATGCATAATACCGTGTTCAGAGCACGGGAGGGTCGGAGCACGGGAGGGTCGGAGCACGGGAGGGTCGGAGCACGGGAGGGTCGGAGCACGGGAGGGTCGGAGCACGGGTCCATATCCGTTTGTACACATCCTTTCTCTGATCGATACTCAGCTTGTATATATTTTTAAGCATTGATGCAAGCTTCAACGGAAAGGGGATTGAAACCGCTAGGAGATGAAAGTGGAAGGCGTGACCAGACCCCTCTCAGGTACAGCCTATAGCCATTGTGCCGTTGAGCAAGGTACTTAAACCCCCCCACCCCCAAACGATTTGTATTAAAAATGACCTCAAAAAACATTGTGTTGCCATGGAGACGAACTCACCATCCTCCTGGTGACCTTCTCCAGTTCTTTCTTCTGGGAGGCTAATCTGAAGACCCTGACCAGGATTATAATCCTCAGAAAACGCAGGAACGTCACCGCCCTGAAAAAGAGTACAGTATACATCTTTCTATATATATATATATATATATATATATATATATATAAATCAAATGTATTTATAAAGTCCTTCGTACATCAGCTGATGTCTCAAAGTGCTGTACAGAAATCCAGCCTAAAACCCCAAACAGCAAGCAATGCAGGTGTAAAAGCACGGTGGCTTCTACACCAGCAGTACCAGTCAAAAGTTTGGACACACCTACACATTCAAGGTCGTCCTTTAATTTTTTACTATTTTCTACATTGTAGAATAATAGTGAAGACATCAAAACTATACAATAAGATATGGAATCATATAGTAACCAAAAAAAAGGGTTAAACAAATCAAAATATATTTTAGATTCTTCAAAGTAGCAAACCTTTGCCTTGAAAGCTTTGCGCACTTTGCATTCTCTCAACCAGCATCACCTGGAATGCTTTTCCAACAGTCTTGAAGGAGTTCCCACATACGCTGAGCACTTGTTGGCTGCTTTTCTTTTCACTCATCCCTAACCTTCTCAATTGGGTTGAGATCGGGGGATTGTGGAGGCCAGGTCATCTGATGCAGCACTGCATCACTCTCCTTCCGTTTGTACACATCCTTTCTCCTAGGTCAAATAGGTCAAATATACCTTACACAGCCTGGAGGTGTGTTAGGTCATTGTCCTGTTGAAAAACAGCGCAAAACGCAAACCCGATGGGATGGCCTATCGCTGCAGAATGCTGTGGTAGCCATGCAGGTTAACTGTGCCTTGAATTCAAAATAAATCAGTGACAGTGTCACAAGCAAAGCAACCCCACCTCCTCCTCCATGCTTCACGGTGGGAACCACACATGCAGAGATCATCCGTTCACCTACTCTGCGTCTCACAAAGACAAGCCGGTTGGAACCAAAAATATCAAATTTGGACTCAGACCAAAGGACAGATTTCCACTGGTCTAATGTTCATTAATCATGTTTCTTGGCCCAAGCAAGTCTCTTCTTATGATTGGTGCCCTTTAGTAGTGGTTTCTTTGCAGCAATTCAACCATGAAGACCTGATTCACGCAGTCTCCTCTGAACAGTTGATGTTGAGATGTGTCTGTTACTTGAACTCTGAGAAGCATTTCTTTGGGCTGCAATTTCTGAGGCTGGTAACTCTAATGAACGTATCCTCTGCAGCAGAGGTGACTCTGGGTCTTCCTGTCCTGTGGTGGACCTCATGAGAGCCAGTTTCATCATAGCGCTTGATGGTTTTTGCGACTGCACTTTCAAAGTTCTTGAAATATTCCTTATCGACTGACGTTCATGTCTTAAAGTAATGATGGACTGTCGTTTCTCTTTGCTTATTGGAGCTGTTCTTGCCATTATACGGACTTGGTCTTTTACCAAATAGGGCTATCTTCTTTATACCACCCCTACATTGTCACAACACAACTGATTACCTCAAACGCATTAAGGAGGAAAGAAATTCCACAAATTTACTTTAAGAAGGTACACCTGTTTATTGAAATGCATTCCAGTTGACCACCTCATGAAGCTGGTTGAGAGAATGCCAAGAGTGAGCAAAGCTGTCATCAAGGAATAGAGTGGCTACTTGGAAGAACCTCAAATATAAAATATATTGTGATTTGTTTAACAATTTCTTAGTTACTACATGATTCCAAATGTGTTATTTCATAGTGTTGATGACTTCACTATTATTATACAACGTAGAAAATAATAAAAATAAAGAAAAACCCTTGAATGAGTAGATGTGTCCAAACCTTTGACTGGTAGTGTATCAAAACAATCATGGAATAGTGTGTGTGTTAACCTGGGGTGAGTCTGGCCCCTGTAGTTACACCCACACCTGTACGTACCTGGCTATGAGGCCGGGCCCCTGTACGTACCTGGCTATGAGGCCGGGCCCCTGTGCGTACCTGGCTATGAGGCCGGGCCCCTGTGCGTACCTGGCTATGAGGCCGGGCCCCTGTGCGTACCTGGCTATGAGGCCGGGCCCCTGTGCGTACCTGGCTATGAGGCCGGGCCCCTGTACGTACCTGGCTATGAGGCCGGGCCCCTGTACCTACCTGGCTATGAGGCCGGGCCCCTGTACCTACCTGGCTATGAGGCCGGGCCCCTGTACCTACCTGGCTATGAGGCCGGGCCCCTGTACCTACCTGGCTATGAGGCCGGGCCCCTGTACCTACCTGGCTATGAGGCCGGGCCCCTGTACCTACCTGGCTATGAGGCCGGGCCCCTGTACCTACCTGGGTATGAGGCCGGGCCCCTGTACCTACCTGGGTATGAGGCCGGGCCCCTGTACCTACCTGGGTATGAGGCCGGGCCCCTGTACCTACCTGGGTATGAGGCCGGGCCCCTGTACCTACCTGGGTATGAGGCCGGGCCCCTGTACCTACCTGGGTATGAGGCCGGGCCCCTGTACCTACCTGGGTATGAGGCCGGGCCCCTGTACCTACCTGGGTATGAGGCCGGGCCCCTGTACCTACCTGGCTATGAGGCCGGGCCCCTGTACCTACCTGGCTATGAGGCCGGGCCCCTGTACGTACCTGGCTATGAGGCCGGGCCCCTGTACGTACCTGGCTATGAGGCCGGGCCCCTGTACCTACCTGGCTATGAGGCCGGGCCCCTGTACCTACCTGGCTATGAGGCCGGGCCCCTGTACGTACCTGGCTATGAGGCCGGGCCCCTGTACGTACCTGGCTATGAGGCCGGGCCCCTGTACGTACCTGGCTATGAGGCCGGGCCCCTGTACGTACCTGGCTATGAGGCCGGGCCCCTGTACGTACCTGGCTATGAGGCCGGGCCCCTGTACGTACCTGGGTATGAGGCCGGGCCCCTGTACGTACCTGGCTATGAGGCCGGGCCCCTGTACGTACCTGGCTATGAGGCCGGGCCCCTGTACGTACCTGGCTATGAGGCCGGGCCCCTGTACGTACCTGGCTATGAGGCCGGGCCCCTGTACGTACCTGGGTATGAGGCCGGGCCCCTGTACGTACCTGGGTATGAGGCTGGTCCCTGTACGTACCTGGGTATGAGGCTGGTCCCTGTCAGGTCAGAGAAGGTGTAGATCATAGTGACAACCAGGGTGATGACAACGATACAGGCATCTATGATATTCAGTCTGGAACTGAAGTACACCTTGAACCTGAAACACACAGGACAGTCAGTCAGTCATTCAGTCACACACGGACAGATCGACCAGTGCTTCCCCAACTGTGGGGGGCGTAAGGGGTTGGCCGGGGGGGGGGCTTTTACTCTTGAAAGTTGTCAACAGTAGAATGGACAAGGTGCAATATCTATATTAGATCGTGCATCATCAGTATTCCTCTTGTCAGTCATTACAGACCGTAGAGAGCCATTTATAATTTGTCAGTAATGTCCAGATCAACTAGTCCATCTCAGCTAAAGTTGTTTTTTTCATTTTTTTCCATTTCATAAGTGTCAAAGGCTTTTATTGACAATTACATGAAGTTGATGCAAAGAGTCAATATTTGCAGTGTTGACCCTTCTTTTTCAAGACCTCTGCAATCCGCCCTGGCATGCTGTCAATTAACTTCTGGGCCACATCCTGACTGATGGCAGCCCATTCTTGCATAATCAATGCTTGGAGTTTGTCAGAATTTGTGGGGTTTTGTTTGTCCACACGCCTCGAGGATTGACCACAAGTTCTCAATGGGATTAAGGTCTGGGGAGTTTCCTGGCCATGGACCCAAAATGTCGATGTTTGGTTCCCCGAGCCACTTAGTTATCACTTTTGCCTTTTGGCAAGGTGCTCCATCATACTGGAAAAGGCATTGTTCGTCACCAAACTGTTCCTGGATGGTTGGGAGAAGTTGCTCTCGGAGGATGTGTTGGTACCATTCTTTATTCATGGCTGTGTTCTAAGGCACAATTGTGAGTGAGCCCACTCCCTTGGCTGAGAAGCAACCCCACACATGAATGGTCTCAGGATGCTTTACTGTTTGCATGACACAGGACTGATGGTAGCGCTCACCTTGTCTTCTCCGGACAAGCTTTTTTCCGGATGCCCCAAACAATCGGAAATGGGATTCATCAGAGAAAAGGACTTTACCCCAGTCCTCAGCAGTCCAATCCCTGTACCTTTTGCAGAATATCAGTCTGTCCCTGATCTTTTTCCTGGAGAGAAGTGGCTTTTTTGCTGCCCTTCTTGACACCAGGCCATCCTTCAAGTCTTCGCCTCACTGTGCGTGCAGATGCACTCACACCTGCCTGCTGCCATTCCTGAGCAAGCTCTGTATTGGTGGTGCCCCGATCCCGCAGCTGAATCAACTTTAGGAGACGGTCCTGGCGCTTGCTGGACTTTCTTGGGCGCCCTGAAGCCTTCTTCACAACAATTGAACCGCTCTCCTTGAAGTTCTTGATGATCCGATAAATGGTTGATTTAGGTGCAATCTTACTGGCGGCAATATCCTTGCCTGTGAAGCCCTTTTTGTGCAAAGCAATGATGACGACACGTGTTTCCCTGCAGGTAACCATGGTTGACAGAGGAAGATCAATGATTCCAAACACCACCCTTCTTTTGAAGCTTCCAGTCTGTTATTCAAACTCAATAAGCATGACAGAGTGATCTCCAGCCTTGTCCTCGTCAACACTCACACCTGTGTTAACGAGAAAAATCACTGACATGATGTCAGCTGGTCCTTTTGTGGCAGGGCCGAAATGCAGTAGAAATGTTTTTGGGGGGATTCAGTTAATTTGCATGGTAAAGAGGGACTTTGCAATTTATCTGATCACTCTTCATAACATTCTGGAGTATATGCAAATTGCCATCATACAAACTGAGGCAGCAGACTTTGTGAAGATTTATATTCGTGTCATTCTCAAAACCTTTGGCCACCACTGTACACAGCTGTTTCAAAGAGTTTAACATTGATGAATCATCATAGAACTGTGTTCCAAGAAGGCCTACTGCCCAGTAAAATGGCAAACCACTTCCTGGAACCACTTCCTGCACATTACTTCCTGTTTAAACAGCTCATCATAGACAGTAGAGGTTCACAGCTCTCCCTCACTCAGGGGGGTCTTCATCCTGCGCTCTCTCTGTCCTAGTCTCACTTTTACTTCATGTACTCTGAGAACACACACACACATACTGTACACACTCTCGCTTACCCCTCTACATAGACCCGTAGCAGTACGTCGGTGAGGAAGAACAGAGAGATGACGAGAGAGACCGTCTCTAGAGCGTCCCCCACATCTCTGCTCCGCTTCATCAGAGACAGGTCTACTATCACCAACACTATATCCACTATGATCAGTATCACACCAAACATACTGGAATAGAGGAGACACAGAGATCAGTACCACACCAAACATACTGGAATAGAGACACAGAGACCAGTACCACACCAAACATACTGGAATACAGAGACCAGTACCACACCAAACATACTGGAATACAGAGACCAGTACCACACCAAACATACTGGAATACAGAGACACAGAGACCAGTACCACACCAAACATACTGGAATACAGAGACACAGAGACCAGTACCACACCAAACATACTGGAATACAGAGACCAGTACCACACCAAACATACTGGAATACAGAGACACAGAGATCAGTACCACACCAAACATACTGGAATACAGAGATCAGTACCACACCAAACACACTGGAATAGAGAGACACAGACCAGTACCACACCAAACATACTGGAATACAGAGACACAGAGACCAGTACCACACCAAACATACTGGAATACAGAGACCAGTACCACACCAAACATACTGGAATACAGAGACCAGTACCACACCAAACATACTGGAATACAGAGACCAGTACCACACCAAACATACTGGAATACAGAGATCAGTACCACACCAAACACACTGGAATAGAGAGACACAGAGACCAGTACCACACCAAACATACTGGAATACAGAGATCAGTACCACACCAAACATACTGGAATACAGAGACCAGTACCACACCAAACATACTGGAATACAGAGATCAGTACCACACCAAACATACTGGAATACAGAGACCAGTACCACACCAAACATACTGGAATACAGAGACAGAGATCAGTACCACACCAAACATACTGGAATACAGAGACACAGAGACCAGTACCACACCAAACATACTGGAATACAGAGACCAGTACCACACCAAACATACTGGAATACAGAGACCAGTACCACACCAAACATACTGGAATACAGAGACAGAGATCAGTACCACACCAAACATACTGGAATACAGAGACACAGAGACCAGTACCACACCAAACATACTGGAATACAGAGACACAGAGACCAGTACCACACCAAACATACTGGAATACAGAGACAGAGACCAGTACCACACCAAACATACTGGAATACAGAGACCAGTACCACACCAAACACACTGGAATAGAGAGACACAGAGACCAGTACCACACCAAACATACTGGAATAGAGAGACAGACCAGTACCACACCAAACATACTGGAATACAGAGACACAGAGACCAGTACCACACCAAACATACTGGAATACAGAGACACAGAGACCAGTACCACACCAAACATACTGGAATACAGAGACACAGAGACCAGTACCACACCAAACATACTGGAATACAGAGACACAGAGACCAGTACCACACCAAACATACTGGAATACAGAGACACAGAGACCAGTACCACACCAAACATACTGGAATACAGAGACACAGAGACCAGTACCACACCAAACATACTGGAATACAGAGACCAGTACCACACCAAACATAC
>NC_074674.1:42137938-42277938 GCF_029448725.1 Salvelinus fontinalis | reverse complement strand
GATGACCAGTTTTTTCAAACCAGGAAATAGCTGATGACATCAGCAGAATGTCAGAGTGACTTACAACACTACAGTAGTCTTAACTGACCATTCCTAGAGTTTATCCCAGATGGCACCGTCCCCTTTAGACCAGAGCCCTATGGCACCCTATTCCCTATATAGTGCACTACTTTAGACCAGAGCCCTATGGAACCCTATTCCCTATATAGTGCACTACTATAGACCAGAGTCCTATGGAACCCGATTCCCTATATAGTGCACTACTTTAGACCAGAGCCCTATGGAACTCTATTCCCTATATAGTGCACTACTATAGACCAGAGTCCTATGGAACCCGATTCCCTATATAGTGCACTACTTTAGACCAGAGCCCTATGGAACTCTATTCCCTATATAGTGCACTACTATAGACCAGAGTCCTATGGAACCCGATTCCCTATATAGTGCACTCCTTTTGACCAGGGTCCATAGTAACATTTGGGACACAGTCCTTCACTGCTCAGCATGTCATTGTAAAATAATGTCTCCTAACAGTAGCTACTTCTGTAGATGACTCATTAAAAGATAGTAAAGGTTGACAGTCAGTGTGTGTGTGTGAGTGTGAGAGTGAGAGTGAGAGTGAGAGTGAGAGTGAGAGTGTGTAAGTGAGAGTGTGTGAGTGAGAGTGTGTGAGTGAGAGTGTGTGAGTGTGTGAGTGTGTGAGTGTGTGAGTGTGTGAGTGTGTGAGTGTGTGAGTGTGTGAGTGTGTGAGTGTGTGTGTGTGTGTGTGTGTGTGAGTGTGTGAGTGTGTGAGTGTGTGAGTGAGTGAGTGTGAGTGTGTGTGAGTGTGAGTGTGTGAGTGTGTGAGTGTGTTAACTTACCCATTAACTTCTTTGGAATCCGACCCTGGATTGAAATGAACAGATGACATGATGGTTCTAGAATTGGCCTCTTATTTTCTCTTTCCTGTTCCTGTTATAGAGAAAGTATATCAACACATGCAGGGGCGGACTGGGAACAGAATTCGGCCTAGACATTTCTAACACACCGGCCCACTTTTTTCTTGAGGCCTCCATTATTACCTAAGTAATGATCATTTGTAGCAACAAAAACAACTAGTTAGACAGGCCCACTGGGCTAAAAATGGACCAGCCCATCAGTCATTTGCCCAAAATGTCAGAAGACCAGTCCGCCCCTGAAAACACAGAGATTTAAGTTTTCCCAGATGGCTTTGGTGACATGTTTCTGTCAAACACTTTTGAGTATCAAATGGCACCCTATTCCCTACACAGGACACAACTTTCGAAAAGTGCCCATAGAGCTCTGGTCAAACGTAGTGCACTATGTAGGGAATAGTGTGACATTTAGCCCATTTCTGCTGGTTACAATGTTTGGACAAGGAATAATACTACACAAGAGCACAGGCACTGCTTTCCCGATGTAACATAGGTGTACGGGTGTTTTAACATCTTTCCTACAACCGCCCGAAGGTGTAACATGCGTTTCCCGAAACACCACGGTGAGTGAACCGTCGCTGAGGCATGCGTCGATACTGATAGGATCGGAAAAAGGTAGAGCTGCTCTCTGGTTCAGCTTTCTCCATTCAACTCTTACTTTTAACGTTACAATTATTCCACAATACTGACAACGGATCAACTTCTAGCAAGAGATTACCACCTATGGATGCAAATATTGATCTACGGCTTAATTCTTACCCTATAATAAATGTACTAAATCAAGTCTAGTCACATCATTGCGCACATGTTGACTGTGGCCTATAATTAACAAAATACAGCTGAATTTAATTAACATGAAATTGCCTTCTATATTTTTGAATTACACAGTATCGGCTATTTATCTTGTAATGCAGTCCTCTCGGTTTTCATTTGAAGTATTTTTTTTTAATCGTTCGCTTGTTTGTAACAATTGTAAAGACGTAGTAACTATTTGTAGTCAACTTCACAACTAAGTTATCAGAGGTCACAGAAAGACAGATAAACATATTGATTCTATGTTTAGCCTAGATCTTCTGTGTATAATTTGACGCGGTATAAGGGGAAACAAACGTATCTTACGACGCACCGTTCTCCGTGTGGTCTGAAGCAGTCGGTAAAATAACGAGCGTTGTCAAGTACAACTTCAGTAAAGACGTTTTTTGGGGAAACAGCTCGGGAGATTTAAAGGACGCTCCGGCGACGGTTCCGTGGATGAACAGCGCCGTATTACGATGCTTCTGGGAAACCCTCCACTGTAACCGACACCCGCACACGGTCCGGCGGAAAACACCGCACACAATGAACAGGAGCTCTGCAGAACGTGTCGCCCGACCGAAACAAACATTCCAAAAACAAAGTCTGCACTTGAGCATATTCACTTGTTGCTGTATTTTCGTAAGAATGGATTAAAGGTTAACCACACATGATCTGGTAAGTTGTGGCTACAATGATACAAACCTAAACGACTCTCTTTTAGCAGCATAGAAGAGTACTGTGGCGCTCCTCTCTTCCCTTGTTTTCCGTTCGTTTTATTTTCGTAATCAAAACGAATCACTTTATCGCGATCCCATAGTGAACCGGGTTGTCTGCATCGGCATGTGTGATAGTCAATTCCGATTAGGAAGTATACGAGTCTTGTGACTAGTTCAATAAGACGGTTCAAGAGAGTCTTGTGACTAGTTCGAGAAGACGGTTCAAAGGTTCACGGAGATATTTTTTCCTTCCATCCCTCCTATTCCTCCACCAATCTGCAAACGTAGCGGTTTTCAACTTCCTGACAGGCAGATCGCTCAAGAGTGACTTCGAAATTGGACGTCTAACCATATTCTGAGGACGTCGAGAAATGCCTTCAAAAACCAGACACTAGGGCAAAAATCGGCGCTATTATCGTCAAGAAAGCTTGCGTTTTGCAATGGTGTGGCGGATGGGTGTAATCCCATTACTCTGGATCAGAAGGTCACTTGTTCAATCCCAGTGCTGGACACCAATTTTGTATGTTTTAACCCAAACCCTTACCTTAACCATTCGGACTGAATGCCTAAACTTAATGTTTTATAGTTTTTGCCGATTGCTTAAGTGAATACTTAGACAAAATCATCAAAACCTTAACTTTTGTAACCATGCCTTTAAACAAAGACACCAACAGCACAAACACATTTTCTGCTTTGCACTTTGTTTGCAATTCTGTAACACACAACACACTGTTTCTTACATCAGACACTTCGTTCAAGAATGAAATCTCTTGCCGTCACTTCTATTCAAAAAGCAAAACATACCTGAAATTGGCAACACACACACACACATGAAAACACTTATACAGTAATTGAACACCAATTAGTCAGAGCCTCAGCACTACAAATAGACCTCAGGTAAGATCACCTCTTTGGTGAGAACTTTGCAAACATGGAGGCGGTGAGAGGAAGAGAGGAGGAGAACTACAAGAACAACAAGAACAAAAAAAGGGGACATATTTCTGATGCCATTAGGGCCACTTTGGTGGACCGTGTCATAAATCATGGCCTGATGATGAGGGAGGCAGAGAGTCCAGTCCAACCTGAGTCGCTACACAACTGTGGGGGCACCTGCCTTGCCTGTAGCTTGTAGTTTTGACTGAATGTGTCTGACCCAACCCAGCCCCCAGCCCTTGTGTGTAAATGTAGACATTGTAGTCCTGTGTTTGGAGTTACACCGTATTCATGGTACAGTGTGCATGTATGTTCTGTTACAGACAGTCCTGGACTTTGATGCAACTGCACAGCCTCATGAGTTCATTTTCATTGATGACTCTGGATTCAATCTAAAAACCAGGCATAGAGGGAAGAAAATGTTATAGGACAAAGAGCCGTTGTGAATGTCCCTGAGTAGCGCCGGCGGGGGGAATATCCCCTTATATGCCGCCATTAGTCTGCAAGGAGTTCTCCATCACCACGCCACCCTGGGTCCATACAGTACTGCAACACATAGTTATATTTCTGGAAGCACTACATAATGTAGTTCTACAGGACGGATCAAAGCAGCCCGGGTTTGTTGTCATCTGGGATAATGGTAGTTTCCACCGGGCTGTGACGTTATGTGTATATGACCGCCAATCACATGCCCGTCTGTCTCTTCTGCAAACAATGGAAGAGGCATGCGGAGACGTTGAGGTGGGGATCAGTCCAGGGTTGGATACGGCACGCAAGGTGACATTTTCCCCGTTGCCTAGCCAGGGATGACATGGCTTGTGATGTGGCCAGACCCTAACAGAAGGCGGGATCCATAAACCATCCACTCCCTCCCTTACAATATTTTTGTTTTGTTTACCATTGCACTGTAATTACTTATTCTGTGAGTTTACAGTAACGTATTGAGTACTGTAATTACTTTGTTTTTGTTGTAAAAACTTAAGCTGTATATTTTTTTTCTGAAGCCTTTCTACTTTTGTGTTTATTAATTTTATCTTATTTTAACTAGGCAAATCAGTTAAGAACAAATTCTTATTTTCAATGACGGCGTACCGGGGAACAGTGGGTTAACTGCCTTGTTCAGGGGCAGAACGACAGATTTTTACCTTATCAGCTCAGGGATTCGATCTTGCAACCTTCCGGTTACTAGTCCAATGCTCTAACCCCTAGGAAACCTGCCGCCCCGGTGTGAGTAGATGTACGGGAGAAATCTTTCACAGAAGCTTGTATAACACAATTAAAAAGGTATACAATGTACTAAAGACGTCAGTATTCTGTATAAAGTACGTCCGTGTGTTACTGCTTTGAAAGAGGAATTCAGATGGGACATTTTTGAAAAAGGATTGTTAAGTTTTGAGTTTCATTTTGACAGAAGTGAGACGTTTATCCCCGAGTGTTGTCTTGTGTGTTACGTTGACACAACGAGCCAAATTCCACAACAAGAAGTGTAAACGATCGCAAAAAACTGTAACCCTAACTATTTACTTCAAAATTTGACGTTTGGAGAAACGTGGATTAAAAATTGAATTCTACAGTGCTTTTGAGTGAACCGAGTTCAGTCTGCAATGCTCCTCTCTCCTGCTGTAGTCCCCCCCTCCTTGCCATAATAAGTTAGGGTGCTGAGGCACACCCTGAGAAGTAGTGCACTGGGCCATTTAATAGTCCTGTATTATCAGAAAGGTATTCTAGTGGCTATGCCCCTCACTGCACTGTCTGCTGGTCAGTCAATCAATGACCTTGTTTTATTCCACTTCATGTACAAACTTATATTCACTTTAATACAATGAATATGCCAATAATTTTGTGCACCAATCTTTCACAAAAATGTCCTGTTGCAAAAGGTAAAGCTTCTGAGAAACATCTGGAATCAACGGGAATTAATTGCACTGCCACCAGCTCTTCATGAGGAACAAATTAGACTTTAAGTGAATCCTAAAACGTACCCGATGACCGTTATCTAAAAATAATACATGCTATTTCAGATGTAGGAATCAGACGATGTACAATGTTGCAGATGTTTTTCCCCCCAGGACCAGCAAGAAGAGCGGGGTAGGCGAAGAATGGAGCATCAAACACCGGAAGGGTTCCAAATGGCACCCTGTTCCCTGTGTAGTGCACTATGGGCCTTGGTCAAATGTAGTGCACTGCATTGGGAATAGGCTGCCATTTGGGACAACGGTCACACATCTATCCACTGGGGTTGGATCATAGGTACAGATCCAGGATCAGCTTATCCATACTAATTCCCTACCTTGACCACCAGGGGGGGAACAAGACAAACTGATCTGGGATTTGGGATTTCAGGGAACGATGCTGAGCCGGGTTGACTGGATCACGCTGATAAAACAGGCATGATATCGGACACACACTGCACCCAGACCTTCCTCGACTCACAACGGACGAAACACGGGCGAAATTAAGGTAGGCTGCTATATCCATCTCTGTTGTTTAAAAATAAGCTTTATGTTATATACAAATATTTGTTTATTTTGGTATTCCATTCAATGTAATGCAGCCTAATATTGAGAGGGACTCCACTCTTTCTGTGGCTATCGTCAACTGTTACAAAATGTATGTATTTCACCTTTTATTTAAAACGAGTGTCAGGCTGTGTCAACTGTCAGTCCAAGTGTCAGGTTGAGTGTCGACTTTTCAGGCTTTTGACACATCAGCTTGGTCCACTTTCCCAACGTGTTAGAGGGTATGAAATCCGGGTTAGACGTGTTAGAGGGTATGAAATCCTCCTCTCCTTCTCTGCTACTGAAAATGTAAAAATCAGAACAAGAATAACTTTTACCGATCAAGAATGACACCCGTTTTGAGTTACCGAACCAACTACTTTTCTTCCAGACTTTTTGAAAACGGCCATTTTGACCACTTTCCCAATAAGACAAACACTGAAGAGTGTGAAACTCTTCCACAACTTTTCCCTTCTTCTGCCATTCAAATCTAAAATCAGAACCCTTCTTCTGCCATTCAAATCTAAAATCAGAACCCTTCTTCTGCCATTCAAATCTAAAATCAGAACCCTTCTTCTGCCATTCAAATCTAAAATCAGAACCCTTCTTCTGCCATTCAAATCTAAAATCAGAACCCTTCTTCTGCCATTCAAATCTAAAATCAGAACCCTTCTTCTGCCATTCAAATCTAAAATCAGAACCCTTCTTCTGCCATTCAAATCTAAAATCAGAACCCTTCTTCTGCCATTCAAATCTAAAATCAGAACCCTTCTTCTGCCATTCAAATCTAAAATCAGAACCCTTCTTCTGCCATTCAAATCTAAAATCAGAACCCTTCTTCTGCCATTCAAATCTAAAATCAGAACCCTTCTTCTGCCATTCAAATCTAAAATCAGAACCCTTCTTCTGCCATTCAAATCTAAAATCAGAACCCTTCTTCTGCCATTCAAATCTAAAATCAGAACCCTTCTTCTGCCATTCAAATCTAAAATCAGAACCCTTCTTCTGCCATTCAAATCTAAAATCAGAACCCTTCTTCTGCCATTCAAATCTAAAATCAGAACCCTTCTTCTGCCATTCAAATCTAAAATCAGAACCCTTCTTCTGCCATTCAAATCTAAAATCAGAACCCTTCTTCTGCCATTCAAATCTAAAATCAGAACCCTTCTTCTGCCATTCAAATCTAAAATCAGAACCCTTCTTCTGCCATTCAAATCTAAAATCAGAACCCTTCTTCTGCCATTCAAATCTAAAATCAGAACCCTTCTTCTGCCATTCAAATCTAAAATCAGAACCCTTCTTCTGCCATTCAAATCTAAAATCAGAACCCTTCTTCTGCCATTCAAATCTAAAATCAGAACCCTTCTTCTGCCATTCAAATCTAAAATCAGAACCCTTCTGCCATTCAAATCTAAAATCAGAACCCTTCTTCTGCCATTCAAATCTAAAATCAGAACCCTTCTTCCACGACCACAAGAGCAACATTTAAGAGCCCCTCAACTTGACTTTACGTAAAGTTACAATCTACTGGTTGTTTTTCCGTCTTTTGTCCAGGTCTTTGTAAATATATTGAAAGTTAAACTCTTTCCAGTTTGATGGTGTAGTTGACACATGAAGCTCACAGCAGGGGAATGGTAGTTCAGACGTTTATCATACCAACTAAAAATGTATTTTACAATAATAAACCAGCATTATAAACTAAAAACACAGCTCCCTGATGTTCATAGATGATCCTGATATTCTAATAAATCACTAATACTGCAGTAGAAACAGTATTATACATAGGTGTACAGTCTGTGTTGTATACAAAAGCAATGAAGCAGTGCATATAAAATATGAAAATGCAAGCCTCCAGCTTGTAAAAAGGTGTGAAGTGAAAGTTCTTTGGGTAAAAGCTTAGAATACAAACACATCTCTCATAACACTAATGAGCAATACAAACACACATCTCTCATAACACTAATGAACAACACATTCACAGCAATCATAACGCTAATGAGCAATAAACACATGTAATAGTGACATATGGCCTCAGTAGACAGGACACAGTGCAGGACAGTAGTGATACATGTTGGCATCCCTTAAACAGACAGTAGGGGCTGAAAAGAGAACAGCTTTGATTGACCTTTGGCAGAACATGTAACAGTGTTTTGGTAACATTCTAACACGTGGTAACATTCTAACACGTGGTAACATTCTAACACGTGGTAACATTCTAACACGTGGTAACATTCTAACACGTGGTAACATTCTAACACGTGGTAACATTCTAACACGTGGTAACATTCTAACACGTGGTAACATTCTAACACGTGGTAACATTCTAACACGTGGTAACATTCTAACACGTGGTAACATTCTAACACGTGGTAACATTCTAACACATGGTAACATTCTAACACGTGGTAACATTCTAACACGTGGTAACATTCTAACATGTGGTAACAGTTCTTGTCATTTAAAACCAAAAATTGCATCCATCTGAGAAGCTCACACACAGAAGGACGGACAGACAGTTCCTTTATGGCAGGAACGGTAACATTATTTGTACAAAATTGTAGCAGTCCTGTAGGAATGAATGCAAAGACAATCTGGTGTGACTAACATCATCGCTCTAATATCCCAATGGTGGTGACATTTGACTCCCAGCATCATAATACGTATGTCATAAAATATTACATTTATTTACCCTGGCAAGTCAGTTAAGAACAAATTATTATTTACAATGACGGCTTATTGGGGGAACAGTGGGTTAACTGGTCTAGGAACAGTGGGTTAACTGGTCTAGGAACAGTGGGTTAACTGGTCTAGGAACAGTGGGTTAACTGGTCTAGGAACAGTGGGTTAACTGGTCTAGGAACAGTGGGTTAACTGGTCTAGGAACAGTGGGTTAACTGGTCTAGGAACAGTGGGTTAACTGGTCTAGGAACAGTGGGTTAACTGGTCTAGGAACAGTGGGTTAACTGGTCTAGGAACAGTGGGTTAACTGGTCTAGGAACAGTGGGTTAACTGGTCTAGGAACAGTGGGTTAACTGGTCTAGGAACAGTGGGTTAACTGGTCTAGGAACAGTGGGTTAACTGCCTTGTTCAGGGGCAGAACGACAGATTTTCACCTTGTCAGCTCGGGGGATTCCATCTAGCAACCTTTCGGTTACTGGCCCAACCTACCGCTCTCATAACTTGTCACGACACACATTTTAGACCTGTTGTGACACACATTGCATTATTTCATGGCTGGTTATAACACCTACATAAGTGTCAAAGGCCACAACAGTAGTTGTTTCATGGCTGGTTATAACACCTACGAAAGTGTCAAAGGCCACAAAACCTACCCCACGAGGCAAAACATTCCATTACACCATGGCCTGTGTGTCAACAGTATGTTGATGTTATATAACATTTTCTGAAATTAACCATATTAAAATGATCCTTGTATATTTGCTCACACATTGATGTCAGACATGCACCTGCCCCAGTGCTCTGTTGCTGATGACTGGGATGAATGTAGGAGCAGAGAGCAGGAGCAGGACTAGACACCCTCTATGTGACTGGGATGAATGTAGGAGCAGGACCAGACATCCTCTATGTGACTGATGACTGGGATGAATGTAGGAGCAGGACCAGACATCCTCTATGTGACTGATGACTGGGATGAATGTAGGAGCAGGACCAGACACCCTCTATGTGACTGATGACTGGGATGAATGTAGGAGCAGGACCAGACACCCTCTATGTGACTGATGACTGGGATGAATGTAGGAGCAGGACTAGACACCCTCTATGTGACTGATGACTGGGATGAATGTAGGAGCAGGACCAGACACCCTCTATGTGACTGATGACTGGGATGAATGTAGGAGCAGGACTAGACACCCTCTATGTGACTGATGACTGGGATGAATGTAGGAGCAGGACCAGACACCCTCTATGTGACTGATGACTGGGATGAATGTAGGAGCAGGACTAGACACCCTCTATGTGACTGATGACTGGGATGAATGTAGGAGCAGGACCAGACACCCTCTATGTGACTGATGACTGGGATGAATGTAGGAGCAGGACTAGACACCCTCTATGTGACTGATGACTGGGATGAATGTAGGAGCAGGACCAGACACCCTCTATGTGACTGATGACTGGGATGAATGTAGGAGCAGGACTAGACACCCTCTATGTGACTGATGACTGGGATGAATGTAGGAGCAGAGAGCAGGAGCAGGACCAGACACCCTCTATGTGACTGATGACTGGGATGAATGTAGGAGCAGGACCAGACACCCTCTATGTGACTGATGACTGGGATGAATGTAGGAGCAGGACTAGACACCCTCTATGTGACTGATGACTGGGATGAATGTAGGAGCAGGACTAGACACCCTCTATGTGACTGGGATGAATGTAGGAGCAGGACCAGACATCCTCTATGTGACTGATGACTGGGATGAATGTAGGAGCAGGACCAGACATCCTCTATGTGACTGATGACTGGGATGAATGTAGGAGCAGGACCAGACACCCTCTATGTGACTGATGACTGGGATGAATGTAGGAGCAGGACCAGACATCCTCTATGTGACTGATGACTGGGATGAATGTAGGAGCAGGACCAGACACCCTCTATGTGACTGATGACTGGGATGAATGTAGGAGCAGGACCAGACACCCTCTATGTGACTGATGACTGGGATGAATGTAGGAGCAGGACCAGACACCCTCTATGTGACTGATGACTGGGATGAATGTAGGAGCAGAGAGCAGGAGCAGGACCAGACACCCTCTATGTGACTGATGACTGGGATGAATGTAGGAGCAGGACCAGACACCCTCTATGTGACTGATGACTGGGATGAATGTAGGAGCAGGACTAGACACCCTCTATGTGACTGATGACTGGGATGAATGTAGGAGCAGGACTAGACACCCTCTATGTGACTGGGATGAATGTAGGAGCAGGACCAGACATCCTCTATGTGACTGATGACTGGGATGAATGTAGGAGCAGGACCAGACATCCTCTATGTGACTGATGACTGGGATGAATGTAGGAGCAGGACCAGACACCCTCTATGTGACTGATGACTGGGATGAATGTAGGAGCAGGACCAGACATCCTCTATGTGACTGATGACTGGGATGAATGTAGGAGCAGGACCAGACACCCTCTATGTGACTGATGACTGGGATGAATGTAGGAGCAGGACCAGACACCCTCTATGTGACTGATGACTGGGATGAATGTAGGAGCAGGACCAGACACCCTCTATGTGACTGATGACTGGGATGAATGTAGGAGCAGGACCAGACACCCTCTATGTGACTGATGACTGGGATGAATGTAGGAGCAGGACTAGACACCCTCTATGTGACTGATGACTGGGATGAATGTAGGAGCAGGACCAGACACCCTCTATGTGACTGGGATGAATGTAGGAGCAAGACCAGACACCCTCTATGTGACTGATGACTGGGATGAATGTAGGAGCAGGACCAGACATCCTCTTTGTGACTGATGACTGGGATGAATGTAGGAGCAGGACTAGATACCCTCTGACTGGGATGTATGTAGGAGCAGGACCAGACACCCTCTATGTGACTGATGACTGGGATGAATGTAGGAGCAGGACTAGACACCCTCTATGTGACTGGGATGAATGTAGGAGCAGGACTAGACACCCTCTATGTGACTGGGATGAATGTAGGAGCAGGACTAGATACCCTCTGACTGGGATGAATGTAGGAGCAGGACCAGACACCCTCTATGTGACTGATGACTGGGATGAATGTAGGAGCAGGACTAGACACCCTCTATGTGACTGGGATGAATGTAGGAGCAGGACTAGACACCCTCTATGTGACTGATGACTGGGATGAATGTAGGAGCAGGACCAGACACCCTCTATGTGACTGATGACTGGGATGAATGTAGGAGCAGGACTAGACACCCTCTATGTGACTGATGACTGGGATGAATGTAGGAGCAGGACTAGACACCCTCTATGTGACTGATGACTGGGATGAATGTAGGAGCAGGACTAGACACCCTCTATGTGACTGATGACTGGGATGAATGTAGGAGCAGGACTAGACACCCTCTATGTGACTGATGACTGGGATGAATGTAGGAGCAGGACTAGACACCCTCTATGTGACTGGGATGAATGTAGGAGCAGGACTAGACACCCTCTATGTGACTGATGACTGGGATGAATGTAGGAGCAGGACCAGACACCCTCTATGTGACTGATGACTGGGATGAATGTAGGAGCAGGACCAGACACCCTCTATGTGACTGATGACTGGGATGAATGTAGGAGCAGGACTAGACACCCTCTATGTGACTGATGACTGGGATGAATGTAGGAGCAGGACTAGACACCCTCTATGTGACTGATGACTGGGATGAATGTAGGAGCAGGACTAGACACCCTCTATGTGACTGATGACTGGGATGAATGTAGGAGCAGGACTAGACACCCTCTATGTGACTGATGACTGGGATGAATGTAGGAGCAGGACTAGACACCCTCTATGTGACTGATGACTGGGATGAATGTAGGAGCAGGACCAGACACCCTCTATGTGACTGGGATGAATGTAGGAGCAGGACTAGACACCCTCTATGTGACTGATGACTGGGATGAATGTAGGAGCAGGACCAGACACCCTCTATGTGACTGATGACTGGGATGAATGTAGGAGCAGGACCAGACACCCTCTATTAGACTGATGACTGGGATGAATGTAGGAGCAGGACCAGACATCCTCTATGTGACTGATGACTGGGATGAATGTAGGAGCAGGACCAGACACCCTCTATGTGACTGATGACTGGGATGAATGTAGGAGCAGAGAGCAGGAGCAGGACTAGACACCCTCTATGTGACTGATGACTGGGATGAATGTAGGAGCAGGACTAGATACCCTCTATGTGACTGATGACTGGGATGAATGTAGGAGCAGGACCAGACACCCTCTATGAGACTGATGACTGGGATGAATGTAGGAGCAGGACTAGACACCCTCTATGTGACTGGGATGAATGTAGGAGCAGGACCAGACATCCTCTATGTGACTGATGACTGGGATGAATGTAGGAGCAGGACCAGACATCCTCTATGTGACTGATGACTGGGATGAATGTAGGAGCAGGACCAGACACCCTCTATGTGACTGATGACTGGGATGAATGTAGGAGCAGGACCAGACATCCTCTATGTGACTGATGACTGGGATGAATGTAGGAGCAGGACCAGACACCCTCTATGTGACTGATGACTGGGATGAATGTAGGAGCAGGACCAGACACCCTCTATGTGACTGATGACTGGGATGAATGTAGGAGCAGGACCAGACACCCTCTATGTGACTGATGACTGGGATGAATGTAGGAGCAGGACCAGACACCCTCTATGTGACTGATGACTGGGATGAATGTAGGAGCAGGACTAGACACCCTCTATGTGACTGATGACTGGGATGAATGTAGGAGCAGGACCAGACACCCTCTATGTGACTGGGATGAATGTAGGAGCAAGACCAGACACCCTCTATGTGACTGATGACTGGGATGAATGTAGGAGCAGGACCAGACATCCTCTTTGTGACTGATGACTGGGATGAATGTAGGAGCAGGACTAGATACCCTCTGACTGGGATGTATGTAGGAGCAGGACCAGACACCCTCTATGTGACTGATGACTGGGATGAATGTAGGAGCAGGACTAGACACCCTCTATGTGACTGGGATGAATGTAGGAGCAGGACTAGACACCCTCTATGTGACTGGGATGAATGTAGGAGCAGGACTAGATACCCTCTGACTGGGATGAATGTAGGAGCAGGACCAGACACCCTCTATGTGACTGATGACTGGGATGAATGTAGGAGCAGGACTAGACACCCTCTATGTGACTGGGATGAATGTAGGAGCAGGACTAGACACCCTCTATGTGACTGATGACTGGGATGAATGTAGGAGCAGGACCAGACACCCTCTATGTGACTGATGACTGGGATGAATGTAGGAGCAGGACTAGACACCCTCTATGTGACTGATGACTGGGATGAATGTAGGAGCAGGACTAGACACCCTCTATGTGACTGATGACTGGGATGAATGTAGGAGCAGGACTAGACACCCTCTATGTGACTGATGACTGGGATGAATGTAGGAGCAGGACTAGACACCCTCTATGTGACTGATGACTGGGATGAATGTAGGAGCAGGACTAGACACCCTCTATGTGACTGGGATGAATGTAGGAGCAGGACTAGACACCCTCTATGTGACTGATGACTGGGATGAATGTAGGAGCAGGACCAGACACCCTCTATGTGACTGATGACTGGGATGAATGTAGGAGCAGGACCAGACACCCTCTATGTGACTGATGACTGGGATGAATGTAGGAGCAGGACTAGACACCCTCTATGTGACTGATGACTGGGATGAATGTAGGAGCAGGACTAGACACCCTCTATGTGACTGATGACTGGGATGAATGTAGAAGCAGGACTAGACACCCTCTATGTGACTGATGACTGGGATGAATGTAGGAGCAGGACTAGACACCCTCTATGTGACTGATGACTGGGATGAATGTAGGAGCAGGACCAGACACCCTCTATGTGACTGATGACTGGGATGAATGTAGGAGCAGGACTAGACACCCTCTATGTGACTGATGACTGGGATGAATGTAGGAGCAGGACCAGACACCCTCTATGTGACTGGGATGAATGTAGGAGCAGGACTAGACACCCTCTATGTGACTGATGACTGGGATGAATGTAGGAGCAGGACCAGACACCCTCTATGTGACTGATGACTGGGATGAATGTAGGAGCAGGACCAGACACCCTCTATTAGACTGATGACTGGGATGAATGTAGGAGCAGGACCAGACATCCTCTATGTGACTGATGACTGGGATGAATGTAGGAGCAGGACCAGACACCCTCTATGTGACTGATGACTGGGATGAATGTAGGAGCAGAGAGCAGGAGCAGGACTAGACACCCTCTATGTGACTGATGACTGGGATGAATGTAGGAGCAGGACTAGATACCCTCTATGTGACTGATGACTGGGATGAATGTAGGAGCAGGACCAGACACCCTCTATGAGACTGATGACTGGGATGAATGTAGGAGCAGGACTAGACACCCTCTATGTGACTGATGACTGGGATGAATGTAGGAGCAGGACCAGACACCCTCTATGTGACTGATGACTGGGATGAATGTAGGAGCAGGACCAGACACCCTCTATGTGACTGATGACTGGGATGAATGTAGGAGCAGGACCAGACACCCTCTATGTGACTGATGACTGGGATGAATGTAGGAGCAGGACTAGACACCCTCTATGTGACTGATGACTGGGATGAATGTAGGAGCAGGACCAGACACCCTCTATGTGACTGATGACTGGGATGAATGTAGGAGCAGGACCAGACACCCTCTATGTGACTGATGACTGGGATGAATGTAGGAGCAGGACCAGACACCCTCTATGTGACTGGGATGAATGTAGGAGCAGGACTAGACACCCTCTATGTGACTGATGACTGGGATGAATGTAGGAGCAGGACCAGACACCCTCTATGTGACTGATGACTGGGATGAATGTAGGAGCAGGACCAGACACCCTCTATGTGACTGGGATGAATGTAGGAGCAGGACCAGACATCCTCTATGTGACTGATGACTGGGATGAATGTAGGAGCAGGACCAGACACCCTCTATGTGACTGATGACTGGGATGAATGTAGGAGCAGAGAGCAGGAGCAGGACTAGACACTTTCTATGTGACTGATGACTGGGATGAATGTAGGAGCAGGACCAGACACCCTCTATGTGACTGATGACTGGGATGAATGTAGGAGCAGGACCAGACACCCTCTATGTGACTGATGACTGGGATGAATGTAGGAGCAGGACTAGACACCCTCTATGTGACTGATGACTGGGATGAATGTAGGAGCAGGACCAGACACCCTCTATGTGACTGATGACTGGGATGAATGTAGGAGCAGGACCAGACACCCTCTATGTGACTGATGACTGGGATGAATGTAGGAGCAGGACCAGACACCCTCTATGTGACTGGGATGAATGTAGGAGCAGGACTAGACACCCTCTATGTGACTGATGACTGGGATGAATGTAGGAGCAGGACCAGACGACACACTTTTACCTTGTCAGCTCGGGGGATTCCATCTAGCAACCTTTCGGTTACTATGTGACTGATGACTGATATAAGGACATGTACGTGATAGGCCTTTCTGGCTTATATGATTATGATGGTCATAATGCTTCTTGGGTACGAGACGGAGCCGCTGAGGTCATGGGTACGAGACGGAGACGCTGTGCTGTGGTCATAGGTACGAGACGGAGCCACTGTGGTCATAGATACGAGACGGAGCCGCTGTGGTCATAGATACGAGACGGAGCCGCTGTGGTCATAGGTACGAGACGGAGACGCTGTGGTCATTGGTACGAGACGGAGCCGCTGAGGTCATGGGTACGAGACGGAGACGCTGTGCTGTGGTCATAGGTACGAGACGGAGCCACTGTGGTCATAGATACGAGACGGAGCCGCTGTGGTCATAGATACGAGACGGAGCCGCTGTGGTCATAGGTACGAGACGGAGACGCTGTGGTCATTGGTACGAGACGGAGCCGCTGCGGTCATAGGTACGAGACGGAGCCGCTGTGGTCATAGGTACGAGACGGAGCCGCTGTGCTGCGGTTATAGGTACGAGACGGAGCCACTGTGCTGCTGTCATAGGTACGAGACGGAGCCGCTGTGGTCATAGGTACGAGACGGAGCCGCTGTGCTGCGGTCATAGGTACGAGACGGAGCCACTGTGCTGCTGTCATAGGTACGAGACGGAGCCGCTGTGCTGCGGTCATAGGTACGAGAGGGAGCCACTGTGCTGCGGTCATAGGTACGAGAGGGAGCCACTGTGCTGCTGTCATAGGTACGAGAGGGAGCCGCTGTGCTGCTGTCATAGGTACGAGAGGGAGCCACTGTTAGCATGGCTGCGGTCATAGGTACGAGAGGGAGCCGCTGTGCTGCTGTCATAGGTACGAGAGGGAGCCGCTGTGCTGCTGTCATAGGTACGAGAGGGAGCCGCTGTGCTGTGGTCATAGGTACGAGACAGAGCCACTGTTAGCATGGTTGTGGTAAATATGATAAAACAATTATTCATTGCAACAACAAAGGATTTTAAGAAACAAACTTTCAAACAAAACTAATTTGAATAAATGTAGGTTTTGACACTTATGTAGGAGGTGTTATAACCAGCCATAAAATAACAGGTGTGACGCAAAGGATTTACTGCCGATACCGGACCAGGCCCAAATCCCCGTCCTTCGCCGATACAGGGGACGCAGATCCGGGAGCCTTGTGAGAATTTGTTTGGCGAGTGGGTAACCAACCAACGTGGAATCATTGGAGAATAAACTGGATGAGCTCCGTTCGAGACTATCCTACCAACCCACAGTGACCGTACGTACACACCCCAACCAGAAGCCATGGATTACAGGCAACATCCACACTAAGATAAAGGGTAGAGCTGCTGCTTTCAAGGAGCGGGACTGGGCGCTTATAAGAAATCCTGCTTTGCCCTTCGACAAACCATCCAACAGGGAAAAATCAATACAGGACTAAGACTGAATCCTTCTACACCGGCTCTGACACTCGTTGGATGTGGCAACGCTTGCAAACTATTACGGACTACAAATGGAAGCCCAGCCGCGAGCTGCCCAGTGACACGAGCCTACCAGATGAGCTAAATGACTTGTGCGCGCTTCAAGGCAAGCAACACTGAAGCATGCATGAGAGCATCAGCTGTTCCAGGCAACTGTGTGATCACGCTCTCCGTAGCCGATGTGATTTAAGACCTTTAAACAGGTCAACATTACCAGGACGTGTACTCAGAGCATGTGCTGACCAACTGAGTCTGTAATACCTACATGTTTAAAGCAGACCACCATAGTCCCTGTGCCCAAGAACACCAAGGTAACCTGCCTAAATGTCTACCAACCCGTAGCACTCAGTCCTGAAGCCATGAAGTGCTTTGAAAGGCTGGTCATGGCTCACATCAACACCATCATCCCATCATCCCGGCAACCCTAGACCCACTCCAATTTGCATACCGCCCAAACAGATCCACAGATGACACAATCTCTATTGCGCTCTACACTGCCCTTTCCCACATGTACAAAAGGAACACCTACGTGAGAATGCTATTTATTGACTACAGCTCAGCGTTCAACATCATAGTACCCTAAAAGCTCATCACTAAGCTAAGGACCCTGGGGTTAAACCCCTCCATCTGCAACTGGATCCTGGATTTCCTGACGGGCCGCCCCCAGGTGGTAAGGGTGGGTAACAACACATCTGCCTCGCTGATCCTCAACATGGAGGCCCCTCAGGGGTGCGTGCTTAGTCCCCTCCTGTACTCCCTGTTCCCCCACGACTGTGTGGCCAAGCACGACTCCAACACCATCATTAAGTTTGCTGACGACACAACGGTGGTAGGCCTGATCACCGACAACGATGAGACAGCCTATAGGGAGGAGGTCAGAGACCTGGCCAGTGTGGTACCAGGACAAAAACCTCTCCCTCAACATGATCAAGACAAAAGGAGATGATCGTGGACTACAGGAAAAGGAGGTCTGAGAACGCCCCCATTCTCATCGACGGGGCTGTAGTGGAGCAGGTTGAGAGCTTCAAGTTCCTTGGCGTCCACATCACCAACAAACTAGCATGGTCCAAACACACCGAGACAGTCTTTAAGAGGGCATTTCAAAAACTATTCCTCCTCAGGAGACTGAAAAGATTTGTCATGGGTCCTCAGATTCTCAAGAGGTTCCACAGCTGCACCATCGAGAGCATCCTGACTGGTTGCATCACCGTGTGCGCCATCACATGCATGTTGATTTTGTCCATCCGCACCAGACGCGATCAGGACACTCAAGTTGAAATATCAACACAAACTCTGAACCAACTATATTAATTTGGGGACAAATAGAAACACATGAAACATTCACGACAACTGCTCAACCTCTGATCGCAAGGCACTACAGAGGGTAGTGCGTACGGCCCAGTACATCACTGGGGCCAAGCTTCCAGCCTTGCAAGACCTCTATACCAGGCGGTGTCAGAGGAAGGACCTTTAAATTGTCAAAGACACCAGCCACCTTAGTCATAGACTGTTCTCTCTGCTACCGCACGGCAAGCAGTACCGGAGCACCAAGTCTAGGACCAAAAGGCTTCTAAACAGCTTCTACCCCCAAGCCATTAGACTCCTGAACATCTAATCAAAATGGCTACCCAGACTATTTGCATTAACCCCTCTTTTTTTACACTGCTGCTACTCTCTGTTTATTATCTATGCATAGTCACTTTACCTACATGTACACATTGGTGGAAAAAGTAACCAATTGTCATACATACCTTAATAGAAAGTTACTCAAGGAAAATTGAAAGTCACCCAGTAAAATACTACTTGAGTAAAAGTCTAAAAGTATTTGATTGTAAATATACTTGCAGTAAGTATCAAAAGTAAATGTAATTGCTCAATTTTACTTAAGTATGCAAAAGTAAAAAATATTTTCAAATTCCTTATATTAAGGAAAGCAGATGGCACCATTTTGT
The DNA here is from genome assembly GCF_029448725.1 of Salvelinus fontinalis. Taxonomy (NCBI): domain Eukaryota; kingdom Metazoa; phylum Chordata; class Actinopteri; order Salmoniformes; family Salmonidae; genus Salvelinus; species Salvelinus fontinalis. The sequence goes on along the minus strand of NC_074674.1, from coordinate 42,258,392 downwards.
CTTTTTTTAAATTCACAGATAGCCAGGGGCACACTACGACACTCTGACACCCAGACATCATTACAGATAGCCAGGGGCACACTACGACACCCTGGGGCACACTACGACACCCAGGGGCACACTACGACACCCGGACACTACGACACCCAGGGGCACGCTACGACACCCAGACACCCAGACATCATTACAGATAGCCAGGGGCACACTACGACACCCAGGGGCACGCTACGACACCCAGACACCCAGACATCATTACAGATAGCCAGGGGCACACTACGACACTCTGACACTACGACACCCAGACACGCTACGACACCCAGGGGCACGCTACGACACGCTACGACACCCAGACACTACGACACCCAGGGGCACGCTACGACACCCAGGGGCACACTACGACACGCTACGACACCCAGGGGCACGCTACGACACCCAGGGGCACGCTACGACACCCAGGGGCACGCTACGACACCCAGGGGCACGCTACGACACCCAGGGGCACGCTACGACACCCAGGGGCACGCTACGACACCCAGGGGCACGCTACGACACCCAGGGGCACGCTACGACACCCTGACACCATTACAGATAGCCAGGGGCACACTACGACACCCGGACACCCTGACACCCTGACACCCTGACACCCTGACACCCTGACACCCTGACACCCTGACACCCTGACACTCTGACACTCTGACACTCTGACACTCTGACACTCTGACACTCTGACACTCTGACACTCTGACACTCTGACATCATTTACGAAAGATGTATTTGTGTTTATTGAGTCCGCCAGTAGGGATGTAGGGACGACCACGTGTTCTCTTGATAAGTGCGTGAATTGGACCATTTTCCTGTCCTGCTAAGCATTCAAAATGTAACGAGTACTTTTTGGATATAAAAAGTACTATTTATTTTTTAGGAATGTAGTGAAGTCAAAGTAATACTTGTTAAAAATATCAAAAGTAAAAGTACAGATACCCCAAAAAACTACTTAAGTAGTACTTTAAAGTACCTCAACTAACCTGTACCCCCGCACATTAACTCGATACCGGTACCCCCTGTATATAGCCTCCACATTAACTCAATACCGGTACCCCCTGTGTATAGCCTCCACATTAACTCAATACCGGTACCCCCTGTGTATAGCCTCCACATTAACTCAATACCGGTACCCCCTGTGTATAGCCTCGTTATTGTTATTTTATTGTTACTTTTTTTTATTTTTTTATTTTATTATTTTTTTTATCCCCTTTTCTCCCCAATTTTCGTTGTATCCAATCGCTAGTAATTACTATCTTGTCTCATCGCTACAACTCCCGTACGGGCTCGGGAGAGACGAAGGTCGAAAGCCATGCGTCCTCCGAAGCACAACCCAACCAGCTGTACTGCTTCTTAACACAGCGCGCCTCCAACCCGGAAGCCAGCCGCACCAATGTGTCGGAGGAAACACTGTGTACCTGGCCCCCCTTGGTTAGTGCGCACTGCGCCCGGCCCGCCACAGGAGTCGCTGGAGCGCGATGAGACAAGGATATCCCTACCGGCCAAACCCTCCCTACCCCGGACGACGCTAGCCCAATTGTGCGTCGCCCCACGGACCTCCCGGTCGCGGCCGGCTGCGACAGAGCCTGGGAGCGAACCCAGAGACTCTGGTGGCGCAGTTAGCACTGCGATGCAGTGCCCTAGACCACTGCGCCACCCGGGAGGCCCTTAATTGTTACTTTTTACAAAAGTATTATTCTTTTGCTTTTATTTTATTTAGTAAATATTTCCTTAACTCTTTTCTTCTAACTGCATTGTTGGCTAAGGGCTTGTAAAGTAAGCATCTCACGGTAAGGTCATTTGACGAATACAATTTGATTTGATGACACTTATGACCATATTATGATAAGTTATAACTTATGTCAGCTGTTATGACATATTGTGACATGGTTATAACTGTGTCATAACGTTATGATGCTGGTGTCAAGCGTTACCCAAAGGGTTTTCAGTCATGTCTTTACAACTTTCTCCTCTTCCTCCTCTGGGCACCTTCTAGGCAACAAGACTTCTTCCTCCCCTCCAGGTGTGTACAGGTCAGAACTCATCCTCTCCAGGTGTGTACAGGTCAGAACTCATCCTCTCCAGGTGTGTACAGGTCAGAGCTCATCCTCTCCAGGTGTGTACAGGTCAGAACTCATCCTCTCCAGGTGTGTACAGGTCAGAACTCATCCTCTCCAGGTGTGTACAGGTCAGAACTCATCCTCTCCTCCCCTCTAGGTGTGTACAGGTCAGAACTCATCCTCTCCAGGTGTGTACAGGTCAGAACTCATCCTCTCCAGGTGTGTACAGGTCAGAACTCATCCTCCCCTCTAGGTGTGTACAGGTCAGAACTCATCCTCTCCAGGTGTGTACAGGTCAGAACTCATCCTCTCCAGGTGTGTACAGGTCAGAACTCATCCTCTCTAGGTGTGTACAGGTCAGAACTCATCCTCTCCTCCCCTCTAGGTGTGTAAAGGTCAGAACTCATCCTCTCCTCTCTAGGTGTGTACAGGTCAGAACTCATCCTCTCCTCTAGGTGTGTACAGGTCAGAACTCATCCTCTCCTCCCCTCTAGGTGTGTACAGGTCAGAACTCATCCTCTCCCAGGTATAGCGAGGTCATATCTAGATCCAGCATGCATTGCTCTGCCTCAGTCAGTCCATAGGGGGAGTCTCCAGACAGAGGAAGAGACCTGCACCTCCCCTTCCTTTGTTCACTGGCAGACACGCTAAATGTGGAGCTGCGCTGCCTCTGCTGCTGTGGGTTATGGCGCCCCTGCTGGTCGGAGGCGGTGTTGCAGGACTGAGCTTCTCTCAGCTTCCTGGCCAGGATATTTCTCTGAATCGGGGAAGGGCCTCGACGGTTCCAGTTATGTTCAGCCCGCTCCGCCCGGTCCGGGGTGAGGTAAGCAGTGCAGCCACGAGACCCCACCCCTGGTCCACCTATACCTGAAGTCCCACCTCTCTCTCCTCTATCTTCACCTCCTTCTCTTCTATCGCCAATCCTCCGCCTCTCCCTCTCCAGGGTGAGTTCCGGGTTGCTAAGCAGCTCAGATCCTAACATGGCCGCCGTTGTAGTGTTGGTCTCTGTGTGTTCGGGGTCAGAGATCAAGTAGGTGGTGTTGTTTTCAGCGTGTTTGGGTTTGTTACTGAAACACGGAGGACATCCAGTCTCCACCCAGGGTCTTCTCCTGTCGTCCCCAGGCCAAAGGGGTCGCGGTTTGGGCCTGGCCCAGTCAGGGGTGCTCTGCTCTGGGATGGGATAGGGTGGGTAGGCCGGGTTCTGGGTCTCCGAGGTTCCTCGGATCCTACAGCTGCCCTCGGGGAGGGTCCTGGTGCGGGGACCCACCTGAATTAATGAATGGCTGAATTAATCATTAATTGTGCATATGTACACTGTCATTTGAGTACAACAATACATACATTAAATATTATCAAGGAGTAAAAACACAAAGCCTACTGACTTATTTCCATTGTGGGGTTATAACCTCCCCGGGTGTTATTGGTTATTACCTCCCCGGGTGTTATTGGTTATTACCTCCCCGGGTGTTATTGGTTATTACCTCCCCGGTTGTTATTGGTTATTACCTCCCCGGGTGTTATTGGTTATTACCTCCCCGGGTGTTATTGGTTATTACCTCCCCGGGTGTTATTGGTTATTACCTCCCCGGGTGTTATTGGTTATTACCTCCCCGGTTGTTATTGGTTATTACCTCCTCGGTTGTTATTGGTTATTACCTCCTCGGTTGTTATTGGTTATTACCTCCCCGGTTGTTATTGGTTATTACCTCCCCGGGTTGTTATTGGTTATTACCTCCCCGGTTGTTATTGGTTATTACCTCCCCGGTTGTTATTGGTTATTACCTCCCCGGGTTGTTATTGGTTATTACCTCCCCCGGTGTTATTGGTTATTACCTCCCCGGGTTGTTATTGGTTATTACCTCCCCGGGTGTTATTGGTTATTACCTCCCCGGGTGTTATTGGTTATTACCTCCCCGGGTGTTATTGGTTATTACCTCCCCGGGTGTTATTGGTTATTACCTGGGTCTGACTCCTCTCCCTGTGGGGGCGACATGGGGCTGCTGGGGGAGGTGGGGGCTTGGTGACGTGAAAGCTGGATGTCCGTCTACAGTTTGGGTTTTTCTGGTACGAGTTGGAGGGAACGCCTCCTCCTCCCATCCCTCCTAACCCAGTCCTCTCCACCATCTCCACCCAGTCTGCCGTGCGGTCTCGTCGTTTGGAGCTCCCGCCACCTCCTCCCCCGCCTTCTCTCATGTATCCGGCCACGGGAGGCCCCAGGACGAGCTCCACCCTGGGGCTCAGTCTGTCTGGCAGAGTAACCGAGCTGCGCTGTGGGACCCTGGGCTCGGGGAAGGGGGCGGTGATACGAAACCGGCTCAGATTAGAATCCTCTTCCTGGAGGTCCAGGGGGCTGGGGTTGGGGCTGAGCCCAGGGAAGGTGAACCCTGGCTGGGTAGGGGTGGAGGTGGGGGAGTCCTCCAGAAGAGTGTCGTGGACAGGGCTCTGTGAGACATGATAGAGCTGGGTGGCTTCCTTTAAACCTCTCTTCTTCATCTCTTTTAACTGCTGCTGGGCCAGACGGTACCTGGAGAATACAGTCATATAGTTAACCCTTCAGCTGCTGCTGAACCAGACGATACCTGGAGAATACAGTCATATAGTTAACCCTTCAGCTGCTGAACCAGACGATACCTGGAGAATACAGTCATATAGTTAACCCTTCAGCTGCTGCTGAACCAGACGATACCTGGAGAATACAGTCATATAGTTAACCCTTCAGCTGCTAAACCAGACGGTAACTTGAGAGTACAGTCATATAGTTAACCCTTCAGCTGCTGAACCAGACGATACCTGGAGAATACAGTCATATAGTTAACCCTTCAGCTGCTGAACCAGACGGTACCTGGAGAATACAGTCATATAGTTAACCCTTCAGCTGCTGCTGAACCAGACGATACCTGGAGAATACAGTCATATAGTTAACCCTTCAGCTGCTGAACCAGACGGTACCTGGAGAATACAGTCATATAGTTAACCCTTCAGCTGCTGCTGAACCAGACGATACCTGGAGAATACAGTCATATAGTTAACCCTTCAGCTGCTGAACCAGACGATACCTTTAAGGTGCATTACCACCACCAACTGGACTGGAGTGTGGACCTCAGTTCATCTTTCAATCACCCACGTGGGTATATGCTCCTAAAAACCAATGAGGAGATGGGAGAGGCGGGACTTGCAGCACGTCAAGTGTAAAAAAAAAATAGAACAAAGTTCTATTTTGTCGCCTGGCTTCGCAGATGCTTGTTGGCGCGCGCCCAGTTTGGATAAAATGATTGAAAAACATGTGTACATTTATTTTGCAACATTCGCACACTTAACGCAAGCGGTGTGGTCAGCATCTAATACTACAGTTATTCCCAGTACTTCAGCTGGAACACAGTTATTCCCCGTACTTCAGCTGGAACACTACAGTTATTCCCCGTACTTCAGCTAGAACACTACAGTTATTCCCCGTACTTCAGCTGGAACACTACAGTTATTCCCCGTACTTCAGCTGGAACACTACAGTTATTCCCCATACTTCAGCTGGAACACTACAGTTATTCCCCATACTTCAGCTGGAACACTGCAGTTATTCCCCGTACTACAGTTATTCCCCGTACTTCAGCTGGAACACTGTAGTTATTCCCCGTACTTCAGCTGGAACACTGCAGTTATTCCCCGTACTTCAGCTGGAACACTACAGTTATTCCCCATACTTCAGCTGGAACACTACAGTTATTCCCCGTACTTCAGCTGGAACACTGCAGTTTTTCCCCGTACTTCAGCTGGAACACTACAGTTATTCCCCGTACTTCAGCTGGAACACTACAGTTATTCCCCGTACTACAGTTATTCCCCGTACTTCAGCTGGAACACTACAGTTATTCCCTGTACTTCAGCTGGAACACTGCAGTTATTCCCCGTACTTCAGCTGGAACACTACAGTTATTCCCCATACTTCAGCTGGAACACTGCAGTTATTCCCCGTACTACAGTTATTCCCCGTACTTCAGCTGGAACACTGTAGTTATTCCCCGTACTTCAGCTGGAACACTGCAGTTATTCCCCGTACTTCAGCTGGAACACTACAGTTATTCCCCATACTTCAGCTGGAACACTACAGTTATTCCCCGTACTTCAGCTGGAACACTACAGTTATTCCCCGTACTTCAGCTGGAACACTACAGTTATTCCCCGTACTTCAGCTGGAACACTACAGTTATTCCCCGTACTACAGTTATTCCCCGTACTTCAGCTGGAACACTACAGTTATTCCCTGTACTTCAGCTGGAACACTGCAGTTATTCCCTGTACTTCAGCTGGAACACTGCAGTTATTCCCTGTACTTCAGCTGGAACACTACAGTTATTCCCAGTTCTTCAGCTGGAACACTACAGTTATTCCCCGTACTACAGTTATTCCCCGTACTTCAGCTGGAACACTACAGTTATTCCCCGTACTTCAGCTAGAACACTACAGTTATTCCCCGTACTTCAGCTGGAACACTACAGTTATTCCCCGTACTACAGTTATTCCCCGTACTTCAGCTGGAACACTACAGTTATTCCCCGTACTTCAGCTAGAACACTACAGTTATTCCCCGTACTTCAGCTGGAACACTACAGTTATTCCCCGTACTTCAGCTGGAACACTACAGTTATTCCCCGTACTTCAGCTGGAACACTACAGTTATTCCCCGTACTTCAGCTGGAACACTACAGTTATTCCCCGTACTACAGTTATTCCCCGTACTTCAGCTGGAACACTACAGTTATTCCCCGTATTTCAGCTAGAACACTACAGTTATTCCCCGTACTTCAGCTGGAACACTACAGTTATTCCCCGTACTTCAGCTGGAACACTACAGTTATTCCCCGTACTTCAGCTGGAACACTACAGTTATTCCCCGTACTTCAGCTGGAACACTGCAGTTATTTCCCATACTTCAGCTAGAATACTACAGTGTACATCAAATTGTCAGTTATGAGATGGTTAGTCCCAGCCAAGCAATCTGATTGGTCAAAATAGGGACTTGACTGTCAAAGTGTATTTGTGGAGCACCCAGTATTTTGTGAACATATATTAATTATAGTAATACATTAAATTGAAATAAACAAACAAACTCTACCTACCCAAAGATTGGCGGTAGCACCTTCTGTCCCGATGGAGACAGTCTATCTGGGTCCTGATCCAGGGGAATAACCAGAGGAGGGGGCTGAGGCAGAGGCTTGCACCCCGGGTTAGGCCTTTCGTTCTGGGCTAGCCCTGGCCCTGTGCCCCCGTGGTTCCCCTGGCTGTCGGAGAGGCTGGGTCTCTGGAGGCTGTTCCCACAGATGGAGGCCTCGTCAGAGAGTTTACGTCCCCCAGGTGAGTGCATAGATCCGCTGCGGACCGAGTTACACTGAGGTGTCCGGCAGAGTTTACGCCACAGGGTGACCAGGATGGTAGCTAGGATGACCGCCAGACACAGGGATATACCTGCCACGACCACCAGGTTACCACCAAGAAAGGAGGAGGCTGGAGGAGGGGGGAGGGACGGAGAGGGAGCGGGGTGGACTGGAAGACAGAAAGAGGAAGTGAGAAGGGAATAGGGAGAGAGAGAAATAGATGAGGGGGCGGGGACAAGAGAAACAACGTTAGATGATTGAGGAAATCAATATGACATCATTGAGTATAAGCCTATGAGCACAAGACAATAAAAAGATGTTTTTCTAGTTAAAGAGACTTCTTTTCACGTCTTGTGCTGATGGGGAAGTAACATTACTGGGGATAAAAATAAAAGAGAAAAGAGAGAGAGTTGGAGGGAGATACTGCATGACTGAAGATATGAGGAAATGACAGAAAAAGAGTGGAAAGGAGAGAGAGTTGACAGATGATGTTAAGAAAGGACAAAGTACCTGTACAGTCTTCCAGTGAGCAGAGAGACTGTTCCTTGACCATGCCGGTGCACTGCATACTTCCACCACCGGAGGGCAGCAGACACTCTCGCACTCTCTCCCTCACCCCCTCTCCACAGCTCACACTGCACACACTCCACGCCTGCCACACACCCCATGACTCTACAGAGAGAGGAGAGAGGGGGGGGGGGGGGGGAGTGAGAGGGAGGAGGAGAGAGCAAGAGTTTTTGGGGGATCGAGAGAGCGAGCGAGAGATGTCACATACAGTAGCTATCTAGCTGCTGAAAAATGCTGGTCAGTGCTGGTCTGATGCTGGTCAAGTTGGTATGATGCTGGTCAGTGCTGGTATGATGCTGGCCAAGTTGGTTTGATGCTGGCCAAGTTGGTCTGATGCTGGTCAGTGCTGGTCTGATGCTGGTCAATGCTGGTCTGATGCTGATCAATGCTGGTCTGATGCTGGTCTGATGCTGATCAATGCTGGTCAGTGCTGGTCTGATGCTGGTCAGTGCTGGTCTGATGCTGGTCAATGCTGGTCAGTGCTGGTCTGATGCTGGTCAGTGCTGGTCTGATGCTGGTCAGTGCTGGTCTGATGCTGGTCAATGCTGGTCAGTGCTGGTCAGTGCTGGTCTGATGCTGGTCTGATGCTGGTCTGATGCTGGTCTGATGCTGGTTAGTGCTGGTCTGATGCTGGTTAGTGCTGGTCTGATGCTGGCCAAGTTGGTTTGATGCTGGCCAAGTTGGTCTGATGTTGGCCAAGTTGGTCTGATGCTGGACTGATGCTGGTCAAGCTGGTCTGATGTTGGCCAAGTTGGTCTGATGCTGGTCAGTGCTGTCTGATGCTGGTCAAGCTAGACTGATGCTGGTCAGTGCTGGTCAAGCTTTTTCTGATGATGTCCAATCTAGCGTTGAGTTAGGGTTAAGGTTAGTGCTAGAATATAGCAGTTAGGGTTTGCGGTCAGGGTTAGGGGTGTAGGGTCAGGGTTGGGTCAGGGGTGTAGGGTCAGGGGTGTAGGGTCAGGGTCAGGGGTGTAGGGTCAGGGGTGTAGGGGTGTAGGGTCAGGGTCAGGGGTGTAGGGTCAGGGTTGGGTCAGGGGTGTAGGGTCAGGGTCAGGGTTGGTCAGGGGTGTAGGGTCAGGGTCAGGTCAGGGGTGTAGGGTCAGGGTCGGGTCAGGGGTGTAGGGTCAGGGTTGGGTCAGGGGTGTAGGGTCAGGGTTGGGTCAGGGTTAGGGGTGTAGGGTCAGGGTCAGGGGTGTAGGGTCAGGGTTGGGTCAGGGTTAGGGGTGTAGGGTCAGGGTTGGGTCAGGGTTAGGGGTGTAGGGTCAGGGTTGGGTCAGGGTTAGGGGTGTAGGGTCAGAGTTAGGGGTGTAGGGTCAGGGCTAGGTCAGGGTTAGGGGTGTTGGGTCATGGTTAGGGGTGTAGGGTCAGGGGTGTAGGGTCATGGTTGGGTCAGGGTCAGGGGTGTAGGGTCAGGGTTGGGTCAGGGGTGTAGGGTCAGGGTTGGGTCAGGGGTGTAGGGTCAGGGTCAGGGTTGGGTCAGGGGTGTAGGGTCAGGGGTGTAGGGGTGTAGGGTTGGGTCAGGGGTGTAGGGTCGGGTCAGGGGTGTAGGGTCAGGGTTGGGTCAGGGTTAGGGGTGTAGGGTCAGGGTTGGGTCAGGGTTAGGGGTGTAGGGTCAGGGGTGTAGGGTCAGGGTTGGGTCAGGGTTAGGGGTGTAGGGTCAGGGGTGTAGGGGTGTAGGGTCAGGCTTGGGTCAGGGTTAGGGGTGTAGGGTCAGGGTCAGGGGTGTAGGGTCAGGGTTGGGTCAGGGTTAGGGGTGTTGGGTCAGGGTTAGGGGTGTAGGGTCAGGGTTAGGGGTGTAGGGTCAGGGTTAGGTCAGGGTTAGGGGTGTTGGGTCATGGTTAGGGGTGTAGGGTCAGGGGTGTAGGGTCATGGTTGGGTCAGGGTTAGGGGTGTAGGGTCATGGTTGGGTCAGGGTTAGGGGTGTAGGGTCAGGGTCAGGGGTGTAGGGTCAGGGTTGGGTCAGGGGTGTAGGGTCATGGTTTGGTCAGGGGTGTTGGGTCATGGTTAGGGGTGTAGGGTCAGGGGTGTAGGGTCATGGTTGGGTCAGGGTCAGGGGTGTAGGGTCATGGTTGGGTCAGGGTTAGGGGTGTAGGGTCATGGTTGGGTCAGGGTTAGGGGTGTAGGGTCATGGCTGGGTCAGGGTTAGGGTTAGGGGTGTAGGGTCATGGTTAGGGGTGTAGGGTCATGGTTGGGTCAGGGTTAGGGGTGTAGGGTCATGGTTGGTTCAGGGTTAGGGTTAGGGGTGTAGGGTCATGGTTGGGTCAGGGTTAGGGTTAGGGGTGTAGGGTCATGGTTGGGTCAGGGTTAGGGGTGTAGGGTCATGGTTGGGTCATGGTTGGGTCAGGGGTGTAGGGTCATGGTTGGGTCAGGGGTGTAGGGTCATGGTTGGGTTAGGGGTGTAGGGTCATGGTTGGGTTAGGGGTGTAGGGTCATGGTTGGGTCAGGGGTGTTGGGTCATGGTTGGGTCAGGGGTGTTGGGTCATGGTTGGGTCAGGGGTGTGTTCCTACCTGCGTTCCTGTGCACCACCAGGCAGGTCTGAGCTGGACTCGGAGAGCGGCTGAAGTTGAGCACAAATCTGAAGCAGTATTTATTCCTTCCTGGGTCAAACACCGAACAGTTGAATTCTGTCTCGTTCTCCCCCTGTGTCAGCCAATTAAACGCCAGTGGAACGGAGGGGAGCGGGCCCTCTGCCCCTACACCCCCTTCCACCCCTCCACCTGCTCCCCACACCCCTGTGCCCCCCTTTCCCTCTGACCCCACACCTCCGTCCCGGAATAAGAGGACCTTGCCGTTGATCAGAGCACAGGGAGGGGTCACCAGACGTACAGATACCGTTCCCTCACAGCCTGACCTGGAGGAGGAGGAGGAGGATCATTACAAAACTACATCTACAATTTCTAACTGGCTAGCAGAAGTTGTACCAGGAAGTAATCACTGCCACCTGGTGAGGTTAGCATAGGGCTAACATGTGCCATGTTATCTTATGGGACCGGCTACAATTTCGCTTTCTGTCACATGCAAGTAAATCGACAATTTTAATTGGCTGATACGCAGAGCTTAATTGGCTGATACGCAGAGCTCATCTCAGCCTATGCGTCCCTCCAGTCCCTCGACTTCTTGGCACTGACGGAAACATGGCTCACCACAGATAACACTGCTACTCCTACTGCTCTCTCTTCGTCTGCCCACGTGTTCTCGCACACCCCGAGAGCTTCTGGTCAGCGCGGTGGTGGCACCGGGATCCTCATCTCTCCCAAGTGGTCATTCTCTCTTTCTCCCCTTACCCATCTGTCTATCGCCTCCTTTGAATTCCATGCTGTCACAGTTACCAGCCCTTTCAAGCTTAACATCCTTATCATTTATCGCCCTCCAGGTTCCCTTGGAGAGTTCATCAATGAGCTTGATGCCTTGATAAGCTCCTTTCCTGAGGACGGCTCACCTCTCACAGTTCTGGGTGACTTTAACCTCCCCATGTCTACCTTTGACTCATTCCTCTCCGCCTCCTTCTTTCCACTCCTCTCCTCTTTTGACCTCACCCTCTCACCTTCCCCCCCTACTCACAAGGCAGGCAATACGCTTGACCTCATCTTTACTAGATGCTGTTCTTCCACTAACCTCATTGCAACTCCCCTCCAAGTCTCCGACCACTACCTTGTATCCTTTTCCCTCTCGCTCTCATCCAACACTTCCCACACTGCCCCTACTCGGATGGTATCGCGCCGTCCCAACCTTCGCTCTCTCTCCCCCGCTACTCTCTCCTCTTCCATCCTATCATCTCTTCCCTCTGCCCAAACCTTCTCCAACCTATCTCCTGATTCTGCCTCCTCAACCCTCCTCTCCTCCCTTTCTGCATCCTTTGACTCTCTATGTCCCCTATCCTCCAGGCCGGCTCGGTCCTCCCCTCCCGCTCCGTGGCTCGACGACTCATTGCGAGCTCACAGAACAGGGCTCCGGGCAGCCGAGCGGAAATGGAGGAAAACTCGCCTCCCTGCGGACCTGGCATCCTTTCACTCCCTCCTCTCTACATTTTCCTCTTCTGTCTCTGCTGCTAAAGCCACTTTCTACCACTCTAAATTCCAAGCATCTGCCTCTAACCCTAGGAAGCTCTTTGCCACCTTCTCCTCCCTCCTGAATCCTCCTCCCCCTCCCCCCCCCCTCCTCCCTCTCTGCAGACGACTTCGTCAACCATTTTGAAAAGAAGGTCGACGACATCCGATCCTCGTTTGCTAAGTCAAACGACACCGCTGGTTCTGCTCACACTGCCCTACCCTGTGCTTTGACCTCTTTCTCTCCTCTCTCTCCAGATGAAATCTCGCGTCTTGTGACGGCCGGCCTCCCAACAACCTGCCCGCTTGACCCTATCCCCTCCTCTCTTCTCCAGACCATTTCCGGAGACCTTCTCCCTTACCTCACCTCGCTCATCAACTCATCCCTGACCGCTGGCTACGTCCCTTCCGTCTTCAAGAGAGCGAGAGTTGCACCCCTTCTGAAAAAACCTACACTCGATCCCTCCGATGTCAACAACTACAGACCAGTATCCCTTCTTTCTTTTCTCTCCAAAACTCTTGAACGTGCCGTCCTTGGCCAGCTCTCCTGCTATCTCTCTCAGAATGACCTTCTTGATCCAAATCAGTCAGGTTTCAAGACTAGTCATTCAACTGAGACTGCTCTTCTCTGTATCACGGAGGCGCTCCGCACTGCTAAAGCTAACTCTCTTTCCTCTGCTCTCATCCTTCTAGACCTATCGGCTGCCTTCGATACTGTGAACCATCAGATCCTCCTCTCCACCCTCTCCGAGTTGGGCATCTCCGGCGCGGCCCACGCTTGGATTGCGTCCTACCTGACAGGTCGCTCCTACCAGGTGGCGTGGCGAGAATCTGTCTCCTCACCACGCGCTCTCACCACTGGTGTCCCCCAGGGCTCTGTTCTAGGCCCTCTCCTATTCTCGCTATACACCAAGTCACTTGGCTCTGTCATAACCTCACATGGTCTCTCCTATCATTGCTATGCAGACGACACACAACTAATCTTCTCCTTTCCCCCTTCTGATGACCAGGTGGCGAATCGCATCTCTGCATGTCTGGCAGACATATCAGTGTGGATGACGGATCACCACCTCAAGCTGAACCTCGGCAAGACGGAGCTGCTCTTCCTCCCGGGGAAGGACTGCCCGTTCCATGATCTCGCCATCACGGTTGACAACTCCATTGTGTCCTCCTCCCAGAGCGCTAAGAACCTTGGCGTGATCCTGGACAACACCCTGTCGTTCTCAACTAACATCAAGGCGGTGGCCCGTTCCTGTAGGTTCATGCTCTACAACATCCGCAGAGTACGACCCTGCCTCACACAGGAAGCGGCGCAGGTCCTAATCCAGGCACTTGTCATCTCCCGTCTGGATTACTGCAACTCGCTGTTGGCTGGGCTCCCTGCCTGTGCCATCAAACCCCTACAACTCATCCAGAACGCCGCAGCCCGTCTGGTGTTCAACCTTCCCAAGTTCTCTCACGTCACCCCGCTCCTCCGCTCTCTCCACTGGCTTCCAGTTGAAGCTCGCATCCGCTACAAGACCATGGTGCTTGCCTACGGAGCTGTGAGGGGAACGGCACCTCAGTACCTTCAGGCTCTGATCAGGCCCTACACCCAAACAAGGGCACTGCGTTCATCCACCTCTGGCCTGCTCGCCTCCCTACCACTGAGGAAGTACAGTTCCCGCTCAGCCCAGTCAAAACTGTTCGCTGCTCTGGCACCCCAATGGTGGAACAAACTCCCTCACGACGCCAGGACAGCGGAGTCAATCACCACCTTCCGGAGACACCTGAAACCCCACCTCTTCAAGGAATACCTAGGATAGGATAAAGCAATCCTTCTGCCCCCCCCCCCCCCCCTTAAAAGATTTAGATGCACTATTGTAAAGTGGCTGTTCCACTGGATGTCATTAGGTGAATGCACCAATTTGTAAGTCGCTCTGGATAAGAGCGTCTGCTAAATGACTTAAATGTAAATGATTATGTGCGTTAGAACCTGTTTATTAACTTTAAATGCTTGCTTATGTTCGCAAAGTATGGCCCCCACTGCATTTTGGTTCAATACAATACTTTGCAAAAGTGCGTGTGAGATTCTGTGTACCTGTAAGAGTTGATGTTGTCCACCAGTAGCTTATAGGAGAAGATCCTAGACAGGTAGAGCGGGCCAGATGACTTTACATCCTGGTTTGTGTGAGGGGAGCGCAGCGCCACCCTGTGGTCAAATAAAATACAACTTTATTTATACCACACATTTACAACAATAAATTGCAGCGCTTCACACTCACATAAAGACAGATACAAATATAATAATTTTTTTAGACAAGAAGTAAATAGATGACACAGGTAAAATGGGGATAATATGGTATGGGGATAATATGGTATGGTGATAATATGGTATGGTGAGGTCTCTCAGTATGGTGATAATATGGTATGGTGATAATATGGTATGGTGAGGTCTCTCAGTATGGTGGTAATATGGTATGGTGATAATATGGTATGGTGGTAATATGGTATGGTGATAATATGGTATGGTGAGGTCCCTCAGTATGGTGATAATATGGTATGGTGGTAATATGGTATGGTGATGATAATATGGTATGGTGATAATATGGTATGGTGATAATATGGTATGGTGGTAATATGGTACGGTGATAATATGGTACGGTGATAATATGGTACGCTGATAATATGGTATGGTGATAATATGGTATGGTGAGGTCTCAGTATGGTGATAATATGGTATGGTGATAATATGGTATGGTGAGGTCTCTCAGTATGGTGATAATATGGTATGGGGATAATATGGTATGGTGATAATATGGTATGGGGATAATATGGTATGGGGATAATATGGTATGGGGATAATATGGTATGGTGATAATATGGTATGGTGATAATATGGTATGGTGATAATATGGTATGGTGAGGTCTCAGTATGGTGATAATATGGTATGGCGAGGTCTCAGTATGGTGATAATATGGTATGGCGAGGTCTCAGTATGGTGATAATATGGTATGGCGAGGTCTCAGTATGGTGATAATATGGTATGGTGGTAATATGGTATGGTGAGGTCTCAGTATGGTGATAATATGGTATGGTGAGGTCTCAGTATGGTGATAATATGGTGTGGTGATAATATGGTGTGGTGATAATATGGTATGGTGATAATATGGTATGGTGATAATATGGTATGGTGAGGTCTCAGTATGGTGATAATATGGTATGGTGAGGTCTCTCAGTATGGTGATAATATGGTATGGCGAGGTCTCAGTATGGTGATAATATGGTATGGTGATAATATGGTATGGTGATAATATGGTATGGTGATAATATGGTATGGTGATAATATGGTATGGTGATAATATGGTATGGTGAGGTCTCAGTATGGTGATAATATGGTATGGTGATAATATGGTATGGTGATAATATGGTATGGTGAGGTCTCTCAGTATGGTGATAATATGGTATGGTGATAATATGGTATGGTGAGGTCTCAGTATGGTGATAATATGGTGTGGTGATAATATGGTATGGTGATAATATGGTATGGTGGTAATATGGTATGGTGAGGTCTCAGTATGGTGATAATATGGTATGGTGATAATATGGTATGGTGAGGTCTCAGTATGGTGATAATATGGTATGGTCTCAGTATGGTGATAATATGGTATGGTGATAATATGGTATGGTGAGGTCTCAGTATGGTGATAATATGGTATGGTGATAATATGGTATAGTGATAATATGGTATGGTGATAATATGGTATGGTGATAATATGGTATGGTGATAATATGGTATGGTGATAATATGGTATGGTGATAATATGGTGTGGTGATAATATGGTATGGTGATAATATGGTATGGTGATAATATGGTATGGTGAGGTCTCAGTATGGTGATAATATGGTGTGGTGATAATATGGTATGGTGATAATATGGTATGGTGATAATATGGTATAGTGATAATATGGTATGGTGATAATATGGTATGGTGAGGTCTCTCAGTATGGTGATAATATGGTATGGTGAGGTCTCAGTATGGTGATAATATGGTATGGTGAGGTCTCTCAGTATGGTGATAATATGGTATGGTGAGGTCTCAGTATGGTGATAATATGGTATGGCGAGGTCTCAGTATGGTGATAATATGGTATGGTGATAATATGGTATGGTGAGGTCTCAGTATGGTGATAATATGGTGTGGTGATAATATGGTATAGTGATAATATGGTGTGGTGATAATATGGTATGGTGATAATATGGTATGGTGATAATATGGTATGGTGAGGTCTCTCAGTATGGTGATAATATGGTATGGTGAGGTCTCAGTATGGTGATAATATGGTATGGTGATAATATGGTATGGTGAGGTCTCAGTATGGTGATAATATGGTATGGTGATAATATGGTATAGTGATAATATGGTATGGTGATAATATGGTATGGTGATAATATGGTATGGTGATAATATGGTATGGTGAAGTCTCAGTATGGTGATAATATGGTGTGGTGATAATATGGTATGGTGATAATATGGTATGGTGATAATATGGTATGGTGATAATATGGTATGGTGAGGTCTCAGTATGGTGATAATATGGTATGGTGATAATATGGTAGTGATAATATGGTATGGTGATAATATGGTATGGTGATAATATGGTATGGTGATAATATGGTATGGTGAGGTCTCTCAGTATGGTGATAATATGGTATGGTGTGGTGATAATATGGTATGGTGATAATATGGTATGGTGATAATATGGTATGGTGAAGTCTCAGTATGGTGATAATATGGTGTGGTGATAATATGGTATGGTGATAATATGGTATGGTGATAATATGGTATGGTGATAATATGGTATGGTGATAATATGGTATGGTGATAATATGGTATGGTGATAATATGGTATGGTGATAATATGGTATGGTGATAATATGGTATGGTGAGGTCTCTCAGTATGGTGATAATATGGTATGGTGATAATATGGTATGGTGATAATATGGTATGGTGAGGTCTCAGTATGGTGATTATATGGTATGGTGATAATATGGTATGGTGATAATATAGTATGGTGATAATATGGTATGGTGATAATATGGTATGGTGATAATATGGTATGGTGATAATATGGTACGGTGATAATATGGTATGGTGAGGTCTCTCAGTATGGTGATAATATGGTATGGTGTGGTGATAATATGGTATGGTGATAATATAGTATGGTGATAATATGGTATGGTGATAATATGGTATGGTGATAATATGGTATGGTGATAATATGGTATGGTGATAATATGGTATGGTGAGGTCTCAGTATGGTGATAATATGGTATGGTGATAATATGGTATGGTGATAATATGGTATGGTGATAATATGGTATGGTGATAATATGGTATGGTGATAATATGGTATGGTGATAATATGGTATGGTGATAATATGGTATAGTAGTAGTATAATTCCCAGCCCTATTAGTCAGGTGATAATATCATATAGTATAGTAGTATAGTAGTAGTATAATTCCCAGCCCTATTAGTCAGGTGATAATATCATATAGTATAGTAGTAGTATAATTCCCAGCCCTGGCAGTCAGGTGATAATATCATATAGTATAGTAGTATAGTAATAGTATAATTCCCAGCCCTATTAGTCAGGTGATAATATCATATAGTATAGTAGTATAGTAGTAGTATAATTCCCAGCCCTATTAGTCAGGTGATAATATCATATAGTATAGTAGTATTATAATTCCCAGCCCTATTAGTCAGGTGATAAAATTGAATTTATTATTTATTTCAGACGCTTGACGCGCTGCAAGTCCCACCTCTCCAATCTCCTCATTGGTTTCCACAAGCATACGTGGGTGATTGAAAGCTGAACAAGGAGAGACTAATCCAACAGGAAGAGAGACTAATCCAACAGGAAGAGAGACTAATCCCAAAGGAGAGAGACTAATCCCAAAGGAGAGAGACTAATCCCAAAAGGAGAGAGACTAATCCCAAAAGGAGAGAGACTAATCCCAAAGGAGAGAGACTAATCCCAAAGGAGAGAGACTAATCCCAAAGGAGAGAGACTAATCCCAAAGGAGAGAGACTAATCCCAAAGGAGAGAGACTAATCCCAAAGGAGAGAGACTAATCCCAAAGGAGAGAGACTAATCCCAAAGGAGAATGACTCATCCAAAAGGAGAGAGACTAATCCCAAAAGAGAGAGACTAATCCCGAAGGAGAGAGACTAATCCCGAAGGAGAGAGACTAATCCCGAAGGAGAGAGACTAATCCCAAAGGAAGAGAAACTAATCAAAAGGAGAGACTAATCAAAGAAAACTAACTAGGTTTCCCCTTTCCCTTTTGGGTAGGTTTTATCTTTGGGTAGAAAACACATGATTTTGTACCACTCAAAATGTGTAAGAATACTACAAAGATCCAGTTTACAAAAAGGACCATATTCATTTCAGGTCAAATAATATGCCAGGACAAATTAGCTAGCAACAGAATGCTAGCTAAATCTCCATGAACGTTTCATGTGTCTTTCGACCTGTCTCCTAATTAATACAGTGGGTTTTGGTATTTTATTCTGCGTGTCATGTCTTGTGGGTGTAACCGATGTGAAATGGCTAGCTAGTTAGCGGTGGTGGTGCGCGCTAATAGCGTTTCAAATCGGTAACGTTACTCGCTCTGAGACCTTGAAGTTATTTTTCCCCTTGCTCTGCAAGGGCCGCGGCTTTTGTGGCCCGATCTGTAACGATGCTTTGAGGGTGGCTGTTGTTGATGTGTGCAGAGGGTCCCTGGTTCGAGCCCAGGTTGGGGCGAGGAGAGGGACGGAAGCTAAACTGTTACATGTGGGATAGACAAAAATCAACATGCACACGATGGCGCGCAGGCCGGTTTGATCAAGGTGTAAAAGCTGCGTTTACACACATTTGATTCACTAATTGATCTTTTGGCCAATCACATCTGATCTGATTGGTCAAAAGACCAATTAGTGGGGGGGGGGGGGGGAGATCAGAATTGTGCTGCTTGTGTAAACGCAGCCCAACTCTCTCTATCCAAGAAACTGCCCCGCTCTCTCTATCCAATAAACTGCCCCGCTCTCTCTATCCAATAAACTGCCCCGCTCTCTCTATCCAATAAACTGCCCCGCTCTCTCTATCCAATAAACTGCCCCGCTCTCTCTATCCAATAAACTGCCCCGCTCTCTCTATCCAATAAACTGCCCCGCTCTCTCTATCCAATAAACTGCCCCGCTCTCTCTATCCAATAAACTGCCCCGCTCTCTCTATCCAATAAACTGCCCCGCTCTCTCTATCCAATAAACTGCCCCACTCTCTCTATCCAATAAACTGCCCCACTCTCTCTATCCAATAAACTGCCCCACTCTCTCTATCCAATAAACTGCCCCACTCTCTCTATCCAATAAACTGCCCCACTCTCTCTATCCAATAAACTGCCCCACTCTCTCTATCCAATAAACTGCCCCACTCTCTCTATCCAATAAACTGCCCCACTCTCTCTATCCAATAAACTGCCCCACTCTCTCTATCCAATAAACTGCCCCACTCTCTCTATCCAATAAACTGCCCCACTCTCTCTATCCAATAAACTGCCCCACTCTCTCTATCCAATAAACTGCCCCACTCTCTCTATCCAATAAACTGCCCCACTCTCTCTATCCAATAAACTGCCCCACTCTCTCTATCCAATAAACTGCCCCACTCTCTCTATCCAATAAACTGCCCCACTCTCTCTATCCAATAAACTGCCCCACTCTCTCTATCCAATAAACTGCCCCACTCTCTCTATCCAATAAACTGCCCCACTCTCTCTATCCAATAAACTGCCCCACTCTCTCTATCCAATAAACTGCCCCACTCTCTCTATCCAATAAACTGCCCCACTCTCTCTATCCAATAAACTGCCCCACTCTCTCTATCCAATAAACTGCCCCACTCTCTCTATCCAATAAACTGCCCCACTCTCTCTATCCAATAAACTGCCCCACTCTCTCTATCCAATAAACTGCCCCACTCTCTCTATCCAATAAACTGCCCCACTCTCTCTATCCAATAAACTGCCCCACTCTCTCTATCCAATAAACTGCCCCACTCTCTCTATCCAATAAACTGCCCCACTCTCTCTATCCAATAAACTGCCCCACTCTCTCTATCCAATAAACTGCCCCACTCTCTCTATCCAATAAACTGCCCCACTCTCTCTATCCAATAAACTGCCCCACTCTCTCTATCCAATAAACTGCCCCACTCTCTCTATCCAATAAACTGCCCCACTCTCTCTATCCAATAAACTGCCCCACTCCTTCATATATTGTTTTTTAAAGATGGTAAAACAACAAAATACCTGATGAAGTCTCGCTCTGTGAAATGGAATGCACACGACAGATCCACCGTCTGAGAACGCAGCTCTTTGATTGGGTGCCGGGTGCGAGCGCGGACCTTGTCGATGCTATTTCGACCAATCTGGTTGAACTCCAGGTAGCTGACCTCCAGGAAGAGGGCGGGACCAAGGCCAGAGGAGCAGGGCTGGAACAGCTCATTGGTCGAGATACCCACCTGGGAGAGGCAAAAGGGGACGAGGGATAGACAGTGGCTCACTTGAATGATACCTAAGGTGATAAATAGCAGCTATTGTGTTACTATCATTAAGTTAAACAACCAACCATCCACACATCTCCTCACCAACCATCCAACCAACCAACCAACCACACATACAGACCCTCTCCTCACCTGGAAGGATCCTGACTGGTTGCTGGCTCGGTCCACGGCAATGTGAAAGGTCGGCCACTCCACCCGAAGCTCCGAACTCCACCACCAGGTGGCAGTAGTCGTAACAACCCCATTCCCATCTCTATCCGTTACGCTAGCATTAGCATTAGCATTAGAATTGGCGGTTGCGTAGTCAATCTGCTCCAGGCGGAAGCGGAATGTTCCAGCGTACAGGAAGCAGGAGCAGTTTAACTCTAAAATCAAGTCAGATCAAAGTGTATTTGTAATATGGGATACAGCGTAGTGTACATAGTTCAATGAGATGTTTTGGCCAGCTTTTAGAATGAATACCATGATAGCGTTTTACAGCATTCTATTTAACCATTCATGACGACAATTTGGAACCTTGTACAAAGTCAGAAAATTCAGTGAACTGCTATTGGTCAATATTGCCCACGGGGAGCCAACATGGCTGCCATGAAATGTAGTTTCCTGTAAATGCATCATAACGCAGAAACCACAATGTCCTCGCTAAAATACACGGCTCTGACATTCAGTTCAAAAAATAAGTAAAGGCTGATTTCATCTAACGACATTGTCCGTAGACCATTAGAACGAGACAAGTGTTGTCTACAGACAATGTCGTTAGACCAGAGCACTAACCTAATCTCCCCTCTGATTGGTTGGCTGGCAGGGTTCTGGTGAGCAGGGTGGCGTTAGTTTCCGTGTCAACCAGAGTTAGGGTCATGTTCCGGATGTCGGAGGAAGCGTTGCCGTCTGCGGTGTCGTAGTCGAGGAACACACTGCTGTTACTAAGGGCAACATGGACGGAGGGCCACAGGTGGAGACCAGCCATCGCTATACAGTCAGAGAGGGGGGCAGATTTATTTAAATAGCAGGTAGTTAGGTAGACAGTAAGAAAAATCATGTAGATTTTAGTCCATTTCATCAATTATGGTATCTCTGTGTTTGTTTGTCCGTCTACCTCTAAGTCTCGGTCTCTGTCTGCCTCTCTCTGTCAGTCTGTCTGTCCGAGTTTGTCTCCGCGTGTCTCTCTCTCTGCCTGGCTCTGTGTCTCTGTCTGTCTCTCTCTCTGCCTGTCTCTGTCTGTCTCTCTCTCTGCCTGCCTGTCTCTGTATCTCTCTCTGCCTGTCTCTGTGTATCTGTCTGTCTCTCTCTGCATGTCTCTGTGTATCTGTCTGTCTCTTTCTCTGCCTGTCTCTCTCTCTGCCTGTCTGTGTATCTGTCTGTCTCTCTCTCTGCCTGTCTGTGTATCTGTCTGTCTCTCTCTATTTCTGTCCGTCTCTGTGTCTTTGTAGTACAGGGCTGCAGTGGCATTGTGATGTGTGAATGCCGCTGTGCATCGGTCACATCCTGTCACACCCTACAAAGGGAAGAGGGTGGAGGAACAGACTGCCCCTCCCTTCAACCGTCTCCCTCCATCTCTTCAACACTCTCTCTCCCCCCCTTCCCCTCTCTCCCTTCCTCTCTCTCTCCCTTCCCCTCTCTCTCTCCATCTCTTCAACACTCTCTCCCTTCCCCTCTCTCTCCCTTTATTTCCTGTCCCAGTGGTCTTTCCTCTCTCAGCAGGTTTGAATGGGTTTGGTTGACCTTCATACTAAAAAATGTATGTCCCTATTGGCACCCTATTCCCTATTTAGTGCACTACTTTAGACCAGATGGCACCCTATTCCCTATTTAGTGCACTACTTTAGACCAGATGGCACCCTATTCCCTATTTAGTGCACTACTTTAGACCAGATGGCACCCTATTCCCTATTTAGTGCACTACTTTAGACCAGATGGCACCCTATTCCCTATTTAGTGCACTACTTTTGACCAGTGCCCATAGGGAATAGGGTGCCATCACAAGAGGTAGAGTAGAACAAAGGGAACTGAGATTTTAAAAAGTGTGTATTTATAGAAATCAACTTTGTTGTGTGCCTTCAGAAAGTCACACCCATTGACTTTTTCCAGATTTTGTTGTGTTACAAATTGGGATTAAAATGGATTAATTGTACTTTATTTTTTTAACGATCTACACAAAATACTGTAATGTCAAAGTAGAAGAAAAATTCTAAAATAAAAAGTATATATGTGTAATATATGTATGTACATATGTGGCAGGTAGCCTAGTTGTTCGAGTGTTGGGCCAGTAACCAAAAGGTTGCAAGATCGAATCCACGAGCTGACAAGGTAAAAATCTGTCTTTCTGCCCCCGAACAAAGAAAGAAATAATATCTGAAATAAATCATTCTCTCTGCTATTATTTTGACATTTCACATTCTTAAAGTGGTGATCCTAACTGACCTAAGACAGGGAATTGTTACTCTGATTAAATGTCAGGAATAGAGATAAAAAAAAAACAGATTTTAAATGTATTTGGCTAAGGTGTATGTAAACTTCCAACTTCAACTGTACATATATACACATTAACAAAATATGTTTTTAAACTTCATTTAACTAGGCAAGTCAGTTAAGAACAAATTCTTATTTACAATGACAGCCTAGGAACAGTGAGTTAGGCTGTTCCTAGGCTGTCATTGTAAATAAGAATTTGTTCTTAACTGACTTTGAGTCAATACATGTTAGAATAATCTTTGGCAGCCATTACAGCGGTGAGTCTTTCTGGGTAAGTCTCTAAGAGCTGTGAGTCTCTTTCTGGGTCAGTCTCTAAGAGATGTGAGTCTCTTTCTGGGTCAGTCTCTAAGAGCTGTGAGTCTCTTTCTGGGTCAGTCTCTTTCTGGGTAAGTCTCTAAGAGCTGTGAGTCTCTTTCTGGGTCAGTCTCTAAGAGCTGTGAGTCTCTTTCTGGGTCAGTCTCTAAGAGCTGTGAGTCTCTTTCTGGGTCAGTCTCTAAGAGCTGTGAGTCTCTTTCTGGGTAAGTCTCTAAGAGCTGTGAGTCTTTCTGGGTCAGTCTCTAAGAGCTGCGAGTCTCTTTCCGGGTCAGTCTCTAAGAGCTGTGAGTCTTTCTGGGTCAGTTTCTAAGAGCTGTGAGTCTTCTCTGGGTCAGTTTCTAAGAGCTGTGAGTCTTTCTGGGTCAGTCTCTAAGAGCTGTGAGTCTTTCTGGGTCAGTTTCTAAGAGCTGTGAGTCTTTCTGGGTCAGTCTCTAAGAGCTGAAGAGCTGTGAGTCTTTCTGGGTAAGTCTCTAAGAGCTTTACACACATGGATTGTGCAACATTTACACATTATTCTTTTTTAAAATATTCAAGCTCTGTTTAATTGGTTGTTGATCATTGCTAGACAACCATTTTCAAGTCTTGCCATAGATTTTAAAGTACATTTAAGTCAAAACTGTAACTTGGCCACTCAGGAACATTCAATGTCGTCTTGGTCAGCAACTCCAGTGTAGATTTGGCCTTGTGTTTTAGGTTATTGTCCTGCTGAAAGGTGAATTCCTCTCCCAGTGTCTGGAGGAAAGCAGACTGAACCAGGTTTTCCTCTTGTCGTTATGGGATATTGTGATGTCATTATGGGGTATTGTGATGTCATTATGGGGTATTGTGTGTAGATGGGTGAGAAAAAACAAATTGAATCCATTATGAATTCAGGCTGTAATACTTTCTGAATGCGGTGTGTGTGTGTGTGTGTGTGTGTGTGTGTCAAAAGGTAAATATGCGAAACAAAGAAAGTACATATCTACTGACATTAAAAGACAACATTGATAACGATCACATTTGGGAAAGAGGAAACAGTACCCGGCATAATTTATTGTCATTGTTTTGGATCCCGCTACCGGGCATCAGATCCCGCTACCGGGCATCAGATCCCGCTACCGGGCATCAGATCCCGCTACCGGGCATCAGATCCCGCTACCGGGCATCAGATCCCGCTACCGGGCATCAGATCCCGCTACCGGGCATCATATCCCGCTACCGGGCATCATATCCCGCTACCGGGCATCAGATCCCGCTACCGGGCATCAGATCCCGCTACCGAGCATCAGATCCCGCTACCGAGCATCAGATCCCGCTACCGAGCATCAGATCCCGCTACCGAGCATCATATCCCGCTACCGAGCATCATATCCCGCTACCGAGCATCAGATCCCGCTACCGAGCATCAGATCCCGCTACCGAGCATCAGATCCCGCTACCGAGCATCAGATCCCGCTACCGAGCATCAGATCCCGCTACCGAGCATCAGATCCCGCTACCGAGCATTATATCCCGCTACCGGGCATCAGATCCCGCTATCGAGCATCATATCCTGCTATCGGGCATCAGATCCTGCTATCGAGCATCAGATCCTGCTATCGAGCATCATATCCCTCTACCGAGCATCCGATCCTGCTACCGAGCATCAGATCCTGCTATCGAGCATCAGATCCTGCTACCGAGCATCAGATCCTGCTACCGAGCATCAGATCCTGCTACCGAGCATCATATCCTGCTACCGAGCATCAGATCCTGCTACCGAGCATCAGATCCTGCTATCGAGCATCAGATCCTGTTACCGAGCATCATATCCTGCTATCGAGCATCAGATCCTGTTACCGAGCATCATATCCTGCTATCGAGCATCAGATCATGCGTTTCAGTGAGACACTATCACAGGGATTGGACACTCTGGTTCAATGAGGACCTGTATGGTGTGCAAGGTTTCACTCCAGCCCAGCACTAACACACTTTACGGCCACCCCTGTACCCCCTCGAGCATACAAAATATGTATACAAAACATGTATAAACATGTATACAAACATAAACATACAAAATACATATACAAAATATGTATAAATATAAATTGATCCTGCTGATCATCTAAGAACGATCTGGAATCCAGCCTTAATGGCCATGTTCTGTTATACCCGGTACAGCCAGTAGAGGACTGGTCACCCCTCAGAGCCTGGTTCCTCTCTAGCCAGTAGAGGACTGGTCACCCCTCAGAGTCTGGTTCCTCTCTACCCGGCACAGCCAGTAGAAGACTGGTCCACCCCTCAGAGCCTGGTTCCTCTCTAGGTTTCTTCCTAGGGAGTTTTCCCTAGCCACCGTGCTTCTACACCTGCATTGCATGCTGTTCGAGGTTTTAGGCTGGGTTTCTGTTCAGCACTTTGAGATATCAGCTGATGTAAAAAGGACTTTATAAATACATTTGATTGATTGATTGATATGACGCTCCATTCCAGCGTGGCCAATAGGAAGAGGAGCAACGGTGTGGAACCCTGTTCCAGGCCAGCACTGAAACCCTCAAGCCCCTCCCACTCACCGTATCCCAGCGTGGCCAATAGGAAGACGAGCAGCGGTGTCGGCGTGGAACCCTGTGGCATTCCGATGCGTGAGCCCCGGAACCCCCGCACTGTCACACCACATGACACTCCAACATCACAAAGGCTCTGAGGAAACACACAGACCAATCAGGACACACCAATACAAACAAATATGGTGCTGCTAGACAACATCCTCAGAATGTTACCTGGTGATATGGTGCTGTTAGTGATAGACAACATCCTCAGAATGTTACCTGGTGATATGGTGCTGCTAGACAACATCCTCAGAATGTTACCTGGTGATATGGTGCTGTTAGACAACACACTCAGAATGTTACCTGGTGATATGGTGCTGCTAGACAACATACTCAGAATGTTACCTGGTGATATGGTGCTGCTAGACAACATACTCAGAATGTTACCTGGTGATATGGTGCTGCTAGAAAACATCCTCAGAATGTTACCTGGTGATATGGTGCTGTTAGACAACATACTCAGAATGTTACCTGGTGATATGGTGCTGCTAGTGATAGACAACATACTCAGAATGTTACCTGGTGATATGGTGCTGTTAGTGATAGACAACATCCTCAGAATGTTACCTGGTGATATGGTGCTGCTAGTGATAGACAACACACTCAGAATGTTACCTGGTGATATGGTGCTGTTAGTGATAGACAACACACTCAGAATGTTACCTGGTGATATGGTGCTGTTAGTGATAGACAACATACTCAGAATGTTACCCGGTGATATGGTGCTGTTAGTGATAGATAACATACTCAGAATGTTACCTGGTGATATGGTGCTGCTAGACAACATACTCAGAATGTTACCTGGTGATATGGTGCTGTTAGACAACATACTCAGAATGTTACCTGGTGATATGGTGCTGCTAGACAACATACTCAGAATGTTACCTGGTGATATGGTGCTGCTAGACAACATCCTCAGAATGTTACCTGGTGATATGGTGCTGTTAGACAACATACTCAGAATGTTACCGGGTGATATGGTGCTGTTAGTGATAGACAACATACTCAGAATGTTACCCGGTGATATGGTGCTGTTAGTGATAGACAACATACTCAGAATGTTACCTGGTGATATGGTGCTGTTAGTGATAGATAACATACTCAGAATGTTACCTGGTGATATGGTGCTGCTAGACAACATCCTCAGAATGTTACCTGGTGATATGGTGCTGCTAGACAACATACTCAGAATGTTACCTGGTGATATGGTGCTGCTAGACAACACACTCAGAATGTTACCTGGTGATATGGTGCTGCTAGACAACATACTCAGAATGTTACCTGGTGATATGGTGCTGCTAGACAACATACTCAGAATGTTACCTGGTGATATGGTGCTGTTAGACAACATACTCAGAATGTTACCTGGTGATATGGTGCTGCTAGACAACATACTCAGAATGTTACCTGGTGATATGGTGCTGCTAGACAACATCCTCAGAATGTTACCTGGTGATATGGTGCTGCTAGTGATAGACAACACACTCAGAATGTTACCTGGTGATATGGTGCTGTTAGTGATAGACAACACACTCAGAATGTTACCTGGTGATATGGTGCTGCTAGACAACATCCTCAGAATGTTACCTGGTGATATGGTGCTGCTAGTGATAGACAACATCCTCAGAATGTTACCTGGTGATATGGTGCTGTTAGACAACATACTCAGAATGTTACCTGGTGATATGGTGCTGCTAGACAACATACTCAGAATGTTACCTGGTGATATGGTGCTGTTAGACAACATACTCAATGTTACCTGGTGATATGGTGCTGCTAGACAACATACTCAGAATGTTACCTGGTGATATGGTGCTGCTAGTGATAGACAACCTACTCAGAATGTTACCTGGTGATATGGTGCTGTTAGACAACATACTCAGAATGTTACCTGGTGATATGGTGCTGTTAGACAACATACTCAGAATGTTACCTGGTGATATGGTGCTGCTAGACAACATACTCAGAATGTTACCTGGTGATATGGTGCTGTTAGTGATAGACAACATACTCAGAATGTTACCTGGTGATATGGTGCTGCTAGACAACATACTCAGAATGTTACCTGGTGATATGGTGCTGTTAGTGATAGACAACATACTCAGAATGTTACCTGGTGATATGGTGCTGTTAGACAACACACTCAGAATGTTAGCTGGTGATATGGTGCTGTTAGACAACATCCTCAGAATGTTACCTGGTGATATGGTGCTGTTAGACAACATCCTCAGAATGTTACCTGGTGATATGGTGCTGCTAGAGACAACATCCTCAGAATGTTACCTGGTGATATGGTGCTGCTAGACAACATACTCAGAATGTTACCTGGTGATATGGTGCTGCTAGACAACATCCTCAGAATGTTACCTGGTGATATGGTGCTGCTAGACAACATACTCAGAATGTTACCTGGTGATATGGTGCTGTTAGTGATAGACAACACACTCAGAATGTTACCTGGTGATATGGTGCTGTTAGTGATAGACAACATACTCAGAATGTTACCTGGTGATATGGTGCTGCTAGACAACATCCTCAGAATGTTACCTGGTGATATGGTGCTGCTAGACAACATCCTCAGAATGTTACCTGGTGATATGGTGCTGTTAGTGATAGACAACACACTCAGAATGTTACCTGGTGATATGGTGCTGTTAGTGATAGACAACATACCCAGAATGTTACCCGGTGATATGGTGCTGTTAGTGATAGATAACATACTCAGAATGTTACCTGGTGATATGGTGCTGTTAGACAACATACTCAGAATGTTACCTGGTGATATGGTGCTGTTAGACAACATACTCAGAATGTTACCTGGTGATATGGTGCTGCTAGACAACATACTCAGAATGTTACCTGGTGATATGGTGCTGCTAGACAACATCCTCAGAATGTTACCTGGTGATATGGTGCTGTTAGACAACATACTCAGAATGTTACCTGGTGATATGGTGCTGCTAGACAACATACTCAGAATGTTACCTGGTGATATGGTGCTGCTAGACAACATCCTCAGAATGTTACCTGGTGATATGGTGCTGTTAGACAACATACTCAGAATGTTACCTGGTGATATGGTGCTGTTAGTGATAGACAACATACTCAGAATGTTACCCGGTGATATGGTGCTGTTCGTGATAGATAACATACTCAGAATGTTACCTGGTGATATGGTGCTGCTACACAACATCCTCAGAATGTTACCTGGTGATATGGTGCTGTTAGACAACATACTCAGAATGTTACCTGGTGATATGGTGCTGCTAGACAACATACTCAGAATGTTACCTGGTGATATGGTGCTGCTAGACAACATACTCAGAATGTTACCTGGTGATATGGTGCTGCTAGACACCACACTCAGAATGTTACCTGGTGATATGGTGCTGCTAGACAACACACTCAGAATGTTACCTGGTGATATGGTGCTGCTAGTGATAGACAACATCCTCTGAATGTTACCTGGTGATATGGTGCTGCTAAACAACATCCTCAGAATGTTACCTGGTGATATGGTGCTGTTACACAACACACTCAGAATGTTACCTGGTGATATGGTGCTGCTAGACAACATCCTCAGAATGTTACCTGGTGATATGGTGCTGTTAGACAACACACTCAGAATGTTACCTGGTGATATGGTGCTGTTAGACAACATACTCAGAATGTTACCTGGTGATATGGTGCTGCTAGACAACATACTCAGAATGTTACCTGGTGATATGGTGCTGTTAGACAACATACTCAGAATGTTACCTGGTGATATGGTGCTGCTAGACAACACACTCAGAATGTTACCTGGTGATATGGTGCTGCTAGAAAACATCCTCAGAATGTTACCTGGTGATATGGTGCTGTTAGTGATAGACAACACACTCAGAATGTTACCTGGTGATATGGTGCTGTTAGTGATAGACAACACACTCAGAATGTTACCTGGTGATATGGTGCTGTTAGTGATAGACAACACACTCAGAATGTTACCCGGTGATATGGTGCTGTTAGTGATAGATAACATACTCAGAATGTTACCTGGTGATATGGTGCTGTTAGACAACACACTCAGAATGTTACCTGGTGATATGGTGCTGCTAGACAACATACTCAGAATGTTACCTGGTGATATGGTGCTGCTAGACAACATACTCAGAATGTTACCTGGTGATATGGTGCTGCTAGACAACATCCTCAGAATGTTACCTGGTGATATGGTGCTGTTAGTGATAGACAACACACTCATAATGTTACCTGGTGAAATGGTGCTGTTAGTGATAGACAACACACTCAGAATGTTACCTGGTGATATGGTGCTGTTAGTGATAGACAACATACTCAGAATGTTACCCGGTGATATGGTGCTGTTAGTGATAGATAACATACTCAGAATGTTACCTGGTGATATGGTGCTGCTAGACAACATCCTCAGAATGTTACCTGGTGATATGGTGCTGCTAGACAACATACTCAGAATGTTACCTGGTGATATGGTGCTGCTAGACAACATCCTCAGAATGTTACCTGGTGATATGGTGCTGTTAGTGATAGACAACATACTCAGAATGTTACCTGGTGATATGGTGCTGCTAGACAACATCCTCAGAATGTTACCTGGTGATATGGTGCTGATAGACAACATCCTCAGAATGTTACCTGGTGATATGGTGCTGCTAGACAACATACTCAGAATGTTACCTGGTGATATGGTGCTGCTAGACAACATACTCAGAATGGTACCTGGTGATATGGTGCTGCTAGACAACATACTCAGAATGTTACCTGGTGATATGGTGCTGCTAGACAACGCACTCAGAATGTTACCTGGTGATATGGTGCTTTTAGACAACATCCTCAGAATGTTACCTGGTGATATGGTGCTGCTAGACAACATACTCAGAATGTTACCTGGTGATATGGTGCTGCTAGACAACATCCTCAGAATGTTACCTGGTGATATGGTGCTGCTAGTGATAGACAACATCCTCAGAATGTTACCTGGTGATATGGTGCTGCTAGACAACATCCTCAGAATGTTACCTGGTGATATGGTGCTGCTAGACAACATCCTCAGAATGTTACCTGGTGATATGGTGCTGTTAGACAACATACTCAGAATGTTACCTGGTGATATGGTGCTGCTGGACAACATACTCAGAATGTTACCTGGTGATATGGTGCTGCTAGTGATAGACAACATACTCAGAATGTTACCTGGTGATATGGTGCTGCTAGTGATAGACAACATACTCAGAATGTTACCTGGTGATATGGTGCTGTTAGTGATAGACAACATCCTCAGAATGTTACCTGGTGATATGGTGCTGCTAGTGATAGACAACACACTCAGAATGTTACCTGGTGATATGGTGCTGTTAGTGATAGACAACACACTCAGAATGTTACCTGGTGATATGGTGCTGTTAGTGATAGACAACATACTCAGAATGTTACCCGGTGATATGGTGCTGTTAGTGATAGATAACATACTCAGAATGTTACCTGGTGATATGGTGCTGCTAGACAACATACTCAGAATGTTACCTGGTGATATGGTGCTGTTAGACAACATACTCAGAATGTTACCTGGTGATATGGTGCTGCTAGACAACATACTCAGAATGTTACCTGGTGATATGGTGCTGCTAGACAACATCCTCAGAATGTTACCTGGTGATATGGTGCTGTTAGACAACATACTCAGAATGTTACCGGGTGATATGGTGCTGTTAGTGATAGACAACATACTCAGAATGTTACCCGGTGATATGGTGCTGTTAGTGATAGACAACATACTCAGAATGTTACCTGGTGATATGGTGCTGTTAGTGATAGATAACATACTCAGAATGTTACCTGGTGATATGGTGCTGCTAGACAACATCCTCAGAATGTTACCTGGTGATATGGTGCTGCTAGACAACATACTCAGAATGTTACCTGGTGATATGGTGCTGCTAGACAACACACTCAGAATGTTACCTGGTGATATGGTGCTGCTAGACAACATACTCAGAATGTTACCTGGTGATATGGTGCTGCTAGACAACATACTCAGAATGTTACCTGGTGATATGGTGCTGTTAGACAACATACTCAGAATGTTACCTGGTGATATGGTGCTGCTAGACAACATACTCAGAATGTTACCTGGTGATATGGTGCTGCTAGTGATAGACAACACACTCAGAATGTTACCTGGTGATATGGTGCTGTTAGTGATAGACAACACACTCAGAATGTTACCTGGTGATATGGTGCTGCTAGACAACATCCTCAGAATGTTACCTGGTGATATGGTGCTGCTAGTGATAGACAACATCCTCAGAATGTTACCTGGTGATATGGTGCTGTTAGACAACATACTCAGAATGTTACCTGGTGATATGGTGCTGCTAGACAACATACTCAGAATGTTACCTGGTGATATGGTGCTGTTAGACAACATACTCAATGTTACCTGGTGATATGGTGCTGCTAGACAACATACTCAGAATGTTACCTGGTGATATGGTGCTGCTAGTGATAGACAACCTACTCAGAATGTTACCTGGTGATATGGTGCTGTTAGACAACATACTCAGAATGTTACCTGGTGATATGGTGCTGTTAGACAACATACTCAGAATGTTACCTGGTGATATGGTGCTGCTAGACAACATACTCAGAATGTTACCTGGTGATATGGTGCTGTTAGTGATAGACAACATACTCAGAATGTTACCTGGTGATATGGTGCTGCTAGACAACATACTCAGAATGTTACCTGGTGATATGGTGCTGTTAGACAACATACTCAGAATGTTACCTGGTGATATGGTGCTGTTAGACAACACACTCAGAATGTTAGCTGGTGATATGGTGCTGTTAGACAACATCCTCAGAATGTTACCTGGTGATATGGTGCTGTTAGACAACATCCTCAGAATGTTACCTGGTGATATGGTGCTGCTAGACAACATACTCAGAATGTTACCTGGTGATATGGTGCTGCTAGACAACATCCTCAGAATGTTACCTGGTGATATGGTGCTGCTAGACAACATACTCAGAATGTTACCTGGTGATATGGTGCTGTTAGTGATAGACAACACACTCAGAATGTTACCTGGTGATATGGTGCTGTTAGTGATAGACAACATACTCAGAATGTTACCTGGTGATATGGTGCTGCTAGACAACATCCTCAGAATGTTACCTGGTGATATGGTGCTGCTAGACAACATCCTCAGAATGTTACCTGGTGATATGGTGCTGCTAGACAACATCCTCAGAATGTTACCTGGTGATATGGTGCTGTTAGTGATAGACAACACACTCAGAATGTTACCTGGTGATATGGTGCTGTTAGTGATAGACAACATAACCAGAATGTTACCCGGTGATATGGTGCTGTTAGTGATAGATAACATACTCAGAATGTTACCTGGTGATATGGTGCTGTTAGACAACATACTCAGAATGTTACCTGGTGATATGGTGCTGTTAGACAACATACTCAGAATGTTACCTGGTGATATGGTGCTGCTAGACAACATACTCAGAATGTTACCTGGTGATATGGTGCTGCTAGACAACATCCTCAGAATGTTACCTGGTGATATGGTGCTGTTAGACAACATACTCAGAATGTTACCTGGTGATATGGTGCTGTTAGTGATAGACAACATACTCAGAATGTTACCCGGTGATATGGTGCTGTTCGTGATAGATAACATACTCAGAATGTTACCTGGTGATATGGTGCTGCTACACAACATCCTCAGAATGTTACCTGGTGATATGGTGCTGTTAGACAACATACTCAGAATGTTACCTGGTGATATGGTGCTGCTAGACAACATACTCAGAATGTTACCTGGTGATATGGTGCTGCTAGACAACATACTCAGAATGTTACCTGGTGATATGGTGCTGCTAGACACCACACTCAGAATGTTACCTGGTGATATGGTGCTGCTAGACAACACACTCAGAATGTTACCTGGTGATATGGTGCTGCTAGTGATAGACAACATCCTCAGAATGTTACCTGGTGATATGGTGCTGCTAAACAACATCCTCGGAATGTTACCTGGTGATATGGTGCTGTTACACAACACACTCAGAATGCTACCTGGTGATATGGTGCTGCTAGACAACATCCTCAGAATGTTACCTGGTGATATGGTGCTGTTAGACAACACACTCAGAATGTTACCTGGTGATATGGTGCTGTTAGACAACATACTCAGAATGTTACCTGGTGATATGGTGCTGCTAGACAACATACTCAGAATGTTACCTGGTGATATGGTGCTGTTAGACAACATACTCAGAATGTTACCTGGTGATATGGTGCTGCTAGACAACATACTCAGAATGTTACCTGGTGATATGGTGCTGCTAGAAAACATCCTCAGAATGTTACCTGGTGATATGGTGCTGTTAGTGATAGACAACACACTCAGAATGTTACCTGGTGATATGGTGCTGTTAGTGATAGACAACACACTCAGAATGTTACCTGGTGATATGGTGCTGTTAGTGATAGACAACACACTCAGAATGTTACCCGGTGATATGGTGCTGTTAGTGATAGATAACATACTCAGAATGTTACCTGGTGATATGGTGCTGTTAGACAACACACTCAGAATGTTACCTGGTGATATGGTGCTGCTAGACAACATACTCAGAATGTTACCTGGTGATATGGTGCTGCTAGACAACATACTCAGAATGTTACCTGGTGATATGGTGCTGCTAGACAACATCCTCAGAATGTTACCTGGTGATATGGTGCTGTTAGTGATAGACAACACACTCATAATGTTACCTGGTGAAATGGTGCTGTTAGTGATAGACAACACACTCAGAATGTTACCTGGTGATATGGTGCTGTTAGTGATAGACAACATACTCAGAATGTTACCCGGTGATATGGTGCTGTTAGTGATAGATAACATACTCAGAATGTTACCTGGTGATATGGTGCTGCTAGACAACATCCTCAGAATGTTACCTGGTGATATGGTGCTGCTAGACAACATACTCAGAATGTTACCTGGTGATATGGTGCTGCTAGACAACATCCTCAGAATGTTACCTGGTGATATGGTGCTGTTAGTGATAGACAACATACTCAGAATGTTACCTGGTGATATGGTGCTGCTAGACAACATCCTCAGAATGTTACCTGGTGATATGGTGCTGATAGACAACATCCTCAGAATGTTACCTGGTGATATGGTGCTGCTAGACAACATACTCAGAATGTTACCTGGTGATATGGTGCTGCTAGACAACATACTCAGAATGGTACCTGGTGATATGGTGCTGCTAGACAACATACTCAGAATGTTACCTGGTGATATGGTGCTGCTAGACAACG
This sequence comes from Salvelinus fontinalis, assembly GCF_029448725.1. Lineage (NCBI taxonomy): Eukaryota > Metazoa > Chordata > Actinopteri > Salmoniformes > Salmonidae > Salvelinus > Salvelinus fontinalis. The sequence continues at coordinate 42,222,991 of NC_074674.1, read as the reverse complement.
CACTCAGAATGTTACCTGGTGATATGGTGCTTTTAGACAACATCCTCAGAATGTTACCTGGTGATATGGTGCTGCTAGACAACATACTCAGAATGTTACCTGGTGATATGGTGCTGCTAGACAACATCCTCAGAATGTTACCTGGTGATATGGTGCTGCTAGTGATAGACAACATCCTCAGAATGTTACCTGGTGATATGGTGCTGCTAGACAACATCCTCAGAATGTTACCTGGTGATATGGTGCTGCTAGACAACATCCTCAGAATGTTACCTGGTGATATGGTGCTGTTAGACAACATACTCAGAATGTTACCTGGTGATATGGTGCTGCTAGACAACATACTCAGAATGTTACCTGGTGATATGGTGCTGCTAGTGATAGACAACATACTCAGAATGTTACCTGGTGATATGGTGCTGTTAGTGATAGACAACATACTCAGATTGTTACCTGGTGATATGGTGCTGCTAGACAACATCCTCAGAATGTTAGCTGGTGATATTGTGCTGCTAGACAACATCCTCAGAATGTTACCTGGTGATATGGTGCTGTTAGACAACATACACAGAATGTTACCTGGTGATATGGTGCTGCTAGACAACATCCTCAGAATGTTACCTGGTGATATGGTGCTGCTAGACAACATACTCAGAACGTTACCTGGTGATATGGTGCTGCTAGACAACATACTCAGAATGTTACCTGGTGATATGGTGCTGTTAGACAGCATACTCAGAATGTTACCTGGTGATATGGTGCTGTTAGACAACATACTCAGAATGTTACCTGGTGATATGGTGCTGCTAGACAACATACTCAGAATGGTACCTGGTGATATGGTGCTGCTAGACAACATACTCAGAATGTTACCTGGTGATATGGTGCTGCTAGACAACGCACTCAGAATGTTACCTGGTGATATGGTGCTGCTAGACAACATCCTCAGAATGTTACCTGGTGATATGGTGCTGCTAGTTATAGGCAACATACTCAGAATGTTACCTGGTGATATGGTGCTGCTAGACAACATCCTCAGAATGTTACCTGGTGATATGGTGCTGCTAGACAACATACTCAGAATGTTACCTGGTGATATGGTGCTGCTAGACAACATCCTCAGAATGTTACCTGGTGATATGGTGCTGCTAGACAACATCCTCAGAATGTTACCTGGTGATATGGTGCTGTTAGACAACATACTCAGAATGTTACCTGGTGATATGGTGCTGCTAGACAACACACTCAGAATGTTACCTGGTGATATGGTGCTGCTAGTGATAGACAACATCCTCAGAATGTTACCTGGTGATATGGTGCTGCTAAACAACATCCTCGGAATGTTACCTGGTGATATGGTGCTGTTACACAACACACTCAGAATGCTACCTGGTGATATGGTGCTGCTAGACAACATCCTCAGAATGTTACCTGGTGATATGGTGCTGTTAGACAACACACTCAGAATGTTACCTGGTGATATGGTGCTGTTAGACAACATACTCAGAATGTTACCTGGTGATATGGTGCTGCTAGACAACATACTCAGAATGTTACCTGGTGATATGGTGCTGTTAGACAACATACTCAGAATGTTACCTGGTGATATGGTGCTGCTAGACAACATACTCAGAATGTTACCTGGTGATATGGTGCTGCTAGAAAACATCCTCAGAATGTTACCTGGTGATATGGTGCTGTTAGTGATAGACAACACACTCAGAATGTTACCTGGTGATATGGTGCTGTTAGTGATAGACAACACACTCAGAATGTTACCTGGTGATATGGTGCTGTTAGTGATAGACAACACACTCAGAATGTTACCCGGTGATATGGTGCTGTTAGTGATAGATAACATACTCAGAATGTTACCTGGTGATATGGTGCTGTTAGACAACACACTCAGAATGTTACCTGGTGATATGGTGCTGCTAGACAACATACTCAGAATGTTACCTGGTGATATGGTGCTGCTAGACAACATACTCAGAATGTTACCTGGTGATATGGTGCTGCTAGACAACATCCTCAGAATGTTACCTGGTGATATGGTGCTGTTAGTGATAGACAACACACTCATAATGTTACCTGGTGAAATGGTGCTGTTAGTGATAGACAACACACTCAGAATGTTACCTGGTGATATGGTGCTGTTAGTGATAGACAACATACTCAGAATGTTACCCGGTGATATGGTGCTGTTAGTGATAGATAACATACTCAGAATGTTACCTGGTGATATGGTGCTGCTAGACAACATCCTCAGAATGTTACCTGGTGATATGGTGCTGCTAGACAACATACTCAGAATGTTACCTGGTGATATGGTGCTGCTAGACAACATCCTCAGACTGTTACCTGGTGATATGGTGCTGTTAGTGATAGACAACATACTCAGAATGTTACCTGGTGATATGGTGCTGCTAGACAACATCCTCAGAATGTTACCTGGTGATATGGTGCTGATAGACAACATCCTCAGAATGTTACCTGGTGATATGGTGCTGCTAGACAACATACTCAGAATGTTACCTGGTGATATGGTGCTGCTAGACAACATACTCAGAATGGTACCTGGTGATATGGTGCTGCTAGACAACATACTCAGAATGTTACCTGGTGATATGGTGCTGCTAGACAACGCACTCAGAATGTTACCTGGTGATATGGTGCTTTTAGACAACATCCTCAGAATGTTACCTGGTGATATGGTGCTGCTAGACAACATACTCAGAATGTTACCTGGTGATATGGTGCTGCTAGACAACATCCTCAGAATGTTACCTGGTGATATGGTGCTGCTAGTGATAGACAACATCCTCAGAATGTTACCTGGTGATATGGTGCTGCTAGACAACATCCTCAGAATGTTACCTGGTGATATGGTGCTGCTAGACAACATCCTCAGAATGTTACCTGGTGATATGGTGCTGTTAGACAACATACTCAGAATGTTACCTGGTGATATGGTGCTGCTAGACAACATACTCAGAATGTTACCTGGTGATATGGTGCTGCTAGTGATAGACAACATACTCAGAATGTTACCTGGTGATATGGTGCTGTTAGTGATAGACAACATACTCAGATTGTTACCTGGTGATATGGTGCTGCTAGACAACATCCTCAGAATGTTAGCTGGTGATATTGTGCTGCTAGACAACATCCTCAGAATGTTACCTGGTGATATGGTGCTGTTAGACAACATACACAGAATGTTACCTGGTGATATGGTGCTGCTAGACAACATCCTCAGAATGTTACCTGGTGATATGGTGCTGCTAGACAACATACTCAGAACGTTACCTGGTGATATGGTGCTGCTAGACAACATACTCAGAATGTTACCTGGTGATATGGTGCTGTTAGACAGCATACTCAGAATGTTACCTGGTGATATGGTGCTGTTAGACAACATACTCAGAATGTTACCTGGTGATATGGTGCTGCTAGACAACATACTCAGAATGGTACCTGGTGATATGGTGCTGCTAGACAACATACTCAGAATGTTACCTGGTGATATGGTGCTGCTAGACAACGCACTCAGAATGTTACCTGGTGATATGGTGCTGCTAGACAACATCCTCAGAATGTTACCTGGTGATATGGTGCTGCTAGTTATAGGCAACATACTCAGAATGTTACCTGGTGATATGGTGCTGCTAGACAACATCCTCAGAATGTTACCTGGTGATATGGTGCTGCTAGACAACATACTCAGAATGTTACCTGGTGATATGGTGCTGCTAGACAACATCCTCAGAATGTTACCTGGTGATATGGTGCTGCTAGACAACATCCTCAGAATGTTACCTGGTGATATGGTGCTGTTAGACAACATACTCAGAATGTTACCTGGTGATATGGTGCTGCTAGACAACATACTCAGAATGTTACCTGGTGATATGGTGCTGCTAGTGATAGACAACATACTCAGAATGTTACCTGGTGATATGGTGCTGTTAGTGATAGACAACATACTCAGATTGTTACCTGGTGATTAGGTGCTGCTAGACAACATCCTCAGAATGTTAGCTGGTGATATGGTGCTGCTAGACAACATCCTCAGAATGTTACCTGGTGATATGGTGCTGTTAGACAACATACACAGAATGTTACCTGGTGATATGGTGCTGCTAGACAACATCCTCAGAATGTTACCTGGTGATATGGTGCTGCTAGACAACATACTCAGAACGTTACCTGGTGATATGGTGCTGCTAGACAACATACTCAGAATGTTACCTGGTGATATGGTGCTGTTAGACAGCATACTCAGAATGTTACCTGGTGATATGGTGCTGTTAGACAACATACTCAGAATGTTACCTGGTGATATGGTGCTGCTAGACAACATACTCAGAATGTTACCTGGTGATATGGTGCTGTTAGTGATAGACAACATCCTCAGAATGTTACCTGGTGATATGGTGCTGCTAGACAACATACTCAGAATGTTACCTGGTGATATGGTGCTGTTAGACAACATCCTCAGAATGTTACCTGGTGATATGGTGCTGCTAGACAACATACTCAGAATGTTACCTGGTGATATGGTGCTGTTAGACAACATCCTCAGAATGTTACCTGGTGATATGGTGCTGCTAGACAACATACTCAGAATGTTACCTGGTGATATGGTGTTGCTAGACAACACACTCAGAATGTTACCTGGTGATATGGTGCTGTTAGTGATAGACAACATACTCAGAATGTTACCTGGTGATGTGGTGCTGCTAGACAACACACTCAGAATGTTACCTGGTGATATGGTGCTGTTAGTGATAGACAACATACTCAGAATGTTACCTGGTGATATGGTGCTGTTAGTAATAGACAACATACTCAGAATGTTACCTGGTGATATGGTGCTGCTAGACAACATCCTCAGAATGTTACCTGGTGATATGGTGCTGCTAGACAACATCCTCAGAATGTTACCTGGTGATATGGTGCTGTTAGACAACATCCTCAGAATGTTACCTGGTGATATGGTGCTGCTAGACAACATCCTCAGAATGTTACCTGGTGATATGGTGCTGCTAGACAACATCCTCAGAATGTTACCTGGTGATATGGTGCTGTTAGACAACACACTCAGAATGTTACCTGGTGATATGGTGTTGCTAGACAACATCCTCAGAATGTTACCTGGTGATATGGTGCTGTTAGTGCTAGACAACATACTCAGAATGTTACCTGGTGATATGGTGCTGCTAGACAACATCCTCAGAATGTTACCTGGTGATATGGTGCTGCTAGACAACATACTCAGAATGTTACCTGGTGATATGGTGCTGTTAGACAACATCCTCAGAATGTTACCTGGTGATATGGTGCTGCTAGACAACATACTCAGAATGTTACCTGGTGATATGGTGTTGCTAGACAACACACTCAGAATGTTACCTGGTGATATGGTGCTGTTAGTGATAGACAACATACTCAGAATGTTACCTGGTGATGTGGTGCTGCTAGACAACACACTCAGAATGTTACCTGGTGATATGGTGCTGTTAGTGATAGACAACATACTCAGAATGTTACCTGGTGATATGGTGCTGTTAGTGATAGACAACATACTCAGAATGTTACCTGGTGATATGGTGCTGCTAGACAACATCCTCAGAATGTTACCTGGTGATATGGTGCTGCTAGACAACATCCTCAGAATGTTACCTGGTGATATGGTGCTGTTAGACAACATCCTCAGAATGTTACCTGGTGATATGGTGCTGCTAGACAACATCCTCAGAATGTTACCTGGTGATATGGTGCTGCTAGACAACATCCTCAGAATGTTACCTGGTGATATGGTGCTGTTAGACAACACACTCAGAATGTTACCTGGTGATATGGTGTTGCTAGACAACATCCTCAGAATGTTACCTGGTGATATGGTGCTGTTAGTGCTAGACAACATACTCAGAATGTTACCTGGTGATATGGTGCTGCTAGACAACATCCTCAGAATGTTACCTGGTGATATGGTGCTGCTAGTTATAGGCAACATACTCAGAATGTTACCTGGTGATATGGTGCTGCTAGACAACATCCTCAGAATGTTACCTGGTGATATGGTGCTGCTAGACAACATACTCAGAATGTTACCTGGTGATATGGTGCTGCTAGACAACATCCTCAGAATGTTACCTGGTGATATGGTGCTGCTAGACAACATCCTCAGAATGTTACCTGGTGATATGGTGCTGTTAGACAACATATTCAGAATGTTACCTGGTGATATGGTGCTGCTAGACAACATACTCAGAATGTTACCTGGTGATATGGTGCTGCTAGTGATAGACAACATACTCAGAATGTTACCTGGTGATATGGTGCTGTTAGTGATAGACAACATACTCAGATTGTTACCTGGTGATTAGGTGCTGCTAGACAACATCCTCAGAATGTTAGCTGGTGATATGGTGCTGCTAGACAACATCCTCAGAATGTTACCTGGTGATATGGTGCTGTTAGACAACATACACAGAATGTTACCTGGTGATATGGTGCTGCTAGACAACATCCTCAGAATGTTACCTGGTGATATGGTGCTGCTAGACAACATACTCAGAACGTTACCTGGTGATATGGTGCTGCTAGACAACATACTCAGAATGTTACCTGGTGATATGGTGCTGTTAGACAGCATACTCAGAATGTTACCTGGTGATATGGTGCTGTTAGACAACATACTCAGAATGTTACCTGGTGATATGGTGCTGCTAGACAACATACTCAGAATGTTACCTGGTGATATGGTGCTGTTAGACAACATACTCAGAATGTTACCTGGTGATATGGTGCTGCTAGACAACATACTCAGAATGTTACCTGGTGATATGGTGCTGTTAGTGATAGACAACATCCTCAGAATGTTACCTGGTGATATGGTGCTGCTAGACAACATACTCAGAATGTTACCTGGTGATATGGTGCTGTTAGACAACATCCTCAGAATGTTACCTGGTGATATGGTGCTGCTAGACAACATACTCAGAATGTTACCTGGTGATATGGTGCTGTTAGACAACATCCTCAGAATGTTACCTGGTGATATGGTGCTGCTAGACAACATACTCAGAATGTTACCTGGTGATATGGTGTTGCTAGACAACACACTCAGAATGTTACCTGGTGATATGGTGCTGTTAGTGATAGACAACATACTCAGAATGTTACCTGGTGATGTGGTGCTGCTAGACAACACACTCAGAATGTTACCTGGTGATATGGTGCTGTTAGTGATAGACAACATACTCAGAATGTTACCTGGTGATATGGTGCTGTTAGACAACATCCTCAGAATGTTACCTGGTGATATGGTGCTGCTAGACAACATCCTCAGAATGTTACCTGGTGATATGGTGCTGCTAGACAACATCCTCAGAATGTTACCTGGTGATATGGTGCTGTTAGACAACACACTCAGAATGTTACCTGGTGATATGGTGCTGCTAGACAACATCCTCAGAATGTTACCTGGTGATATGGTGCTGCTAGACAACATACTCAGAATGTTACCTGGTGATATGGTGCTGCTAGACAACACACTCAGAATGTGACCTGGTGATATGGTGCTGTTAGTGATAGACAACACACTCAGAATGTTACCTGGTGATATGGTGCTGCTAGTTATAGGCAACATACTCAGAATGTTACCTGGTAATATGGTGCTGCTAGACAACATCCTCAGAATGTTACCTGGTGATATGGTGCTGCTAGACAACATACTCAGAATGTTACCTGGTGATATGGTGCTGCTAGACAACATCCTCAGAATGTTACCTGGTGATATGGTGCTGCTAGACAACATCCTCAGAATGTTACCTGGTGATATGGTGCTGCTAGACAACATACTCAGAATGTTACCTGGTGATATGGTGCTGCTAGTGATAGACAACATACTCAGAATGTTACCTGGTGATATGGTGCTGCTAGTGATAGACAACATACTCAGATTGTTACCTGGTGATTAGGTGCTGCTAGACAACATCCTCAGAATGTTAGCTGGTGATATGGTGCTGCTAGACAACATCCTCAGAATGTTACCTGGTGATATGGTGCTGTTAGACAACATACACAGAATGTTACCTGGTGATATGGTGCTGCTAGACAACATCCTCAGAATGTTACCTGGTGATATGGTGCTGCTAGACAACATACTCAGAACGTTACCTGGTGATATGGTGCTGCTAGACAACATACTCAGAATGTTACCTGGTGATATGGTGCTGTTAGACAGCATACTCAGAATGTTACCTGGTGATATGGTGCTGTTAGACAACATACTCAGAATGTTACCTGGTGATATGGTGCTGCTAGACAACATACTCAGAATGTTACCTGGTGATATGGTGCTGTTAGTGATAGACAACATCCTCAGAATGTTACCTGGTGATATGGTGCTGCTAGACAACATACTCAGAATGTTACCTGGTGATATGGTGCTGTTAGACAACATCCTCAGAATGTTACCTGGTGATATGGTGCTGCTAGACAACATACTCAGAATGTTACCTGGTGATATGGTGCTGTTAGACAACATCCTCAGAATGTTACCTGGTGATATGGTGCTGTTAGACAACATACTCAGAATGTTACCTGGTGATATGGTGCTGCTAGACAACACACTCAGAATGTTACCTGGTGATATGGTGCTGTTAGTGATAGACAACATACTCAGAATGTTACCTGGTGATGTGGTGCTGCTAGACAACACACTCAGAATGTTACCTGGTGATATGGTGCTGTTAGTGATAGACAACATACTCAGAATGTTACCTGGTGATATGGTGCTGTTAGTGATAGACAACATACTCAGAATGTTACCTGGTGATATGGTGCTGCTAGACAACATCCTCAGAATGTTACCTGGTGATATGGTGCTGCTAGACAACATCCTCAGAATGTTACCTGGTGATATGGTGCTGTTAGTGATAGACAACACACTCAGAATGTTACCTGGTGAAATGGTGCTGTTAGTGATAGACAACATACTCAGAATGTTACCCGGTGATATTGTGCTGTTAGTGATAGATAACATACTCAGAATGTTACCTGATGATATGGTGCTGTTAGACAACATACTCAGAATGTTACCTGGTGATATGGTGCTGCTAGACAACATACTCAGAATGTTACCTGGTGATATGGTGCTGTTAGTGATAGACAACATACTCAGAATGTTACCCGGTGATATGGTGCTGCTAGTGATAGACAACATACTCAGAATGTTACCTGGTGATATGGTGCTGCTAGACAACATCCTCAGAATGTTACCTGGTGATATGGTGCTGCTAGACAACATACTCAGAATGTTACCTGGTGATATGGTGCTGCTAGTGATAGACAACATACTCAGAATGTTACCTGGTGATATGGTGCTGCTAGACAACATCCTCAGAATGTTACCTGGTGATATGGTGCTGCTAGACAACATCCTCAGAATGTTAGCTGGTGATATGGTGCTGCTAGACAACATCCTCAGAATGTTACCTGGTGATATGGTGCTGTTAGACAACATACTCAGAATGTTACCTGGTGATATGGTGCTGCTAGACAACATCCTCAGAATGTTACCTGGTGATATGGTGCTGCTAGACAACATACTCAGAATGTTACCTGGTGATATGGTGCTGCTAGACAACATACTCAGAATGTTACCTGGTGATATGGTGCTGCTAGACAACACACTCAGAATGTTACCTGGTGATATGGTGCTGTTAGTGATAGACAACATACTCAGAATGTTACCTGGTGATATGGTGCTGCTAGTGATAGACAACATACTCAGAATGTTACCTGGTGATATGGTGCTGTTAGACAACATCCTCAGAATGTTACCTGGTGATATGGTGCTGCTAGACAACATACTCAGAATGTTACCTGGTGATATGGTGCTGCTAGACAACATCCTCAGAATGTTACCTGGTGATATGGTGCTGCTAGACAACATCCTCAGAATGTTACCTGGTGATATGGTGCTGCTAGACAACATCCTCAGAATGTTACCTGGTGATATGGTGCTGCTAGTGATAGACAACATACTCAGAATGTTACCTGGTGATATGGTGCTGCTAGTTATAGGCAACATACTCAGAATGTTACCTGGTAATATGGTGCTGCTAGACAACATCCTCAGAATGTTACCTGGTGATATGGTGCTGCTAGACAACATACTCAGAATGTTACCTGGTGATATGGTGCTGTTAGACAACATACTCAGAATGTTACCTGGTGATATGGTGCTGCTAGACAACATACTCAGAATGTTACCTGGTGATATGGTGCTGTTAGTGATAGACAACATCCTCAGAATGTTACCTGGTGATATGGTGCTGCTAGACAACATACTCAGAATGTTACCTGGTGATATGGTGCTGTTAGACAACATCCTCAGAATGTTACCTGGTGATATGGTGCTGCTAGACAACATACTCAGAATGTTACCTGGTGATATGGTGCTGTTAGACAACATCCTCAGAATGTTACCTGGTGATATGGTGCTGCTAGACAACATACTCAGAATGTTACCTGGTGATATGGTGTTGCTAGACAACACACTCAGAATGTTACCTGGTGATATGGTGCTGTTAGTGATAGACAACATACTCAGAATGTTACCTGGTGATGTGGTGCTGCTAGACAACACACTCAGAATGTTACCTGGTGATATGGTGCTGTTAGTGATAGACAACATACTCAGAATGTTACCTGGTGATATGGTGCTGTTAGACAACATCCTCAGAATGTTACCTGGTGATATGGTGCTGCTAGACAACATCCTCAGAATGTTACCTGGTGATATGGTGCTGCTAGACAACATCCTCAGAATGTTACCTGGTGATATGGTGCTGTTAGACAACACACTCAGAATGTTACCTGGTGATATGGTGCTGCTAGACAACATCCTCAGAATGTTACCTGGTGATATGGTGCTGCTAGACAACATACTCAGAATGTTACCTGGTGATATGGTGCTGCTAGACAACACACTCAGAATGTGACCTGGTGATATGGTGCTGTTAGTGATAGACAACACACTCAGAATGTTACCTGGTGATATGGTGCTGCTAGTTATAGGCAACATACTCAGAATGTTACCTGGTAATATGGTGCTGCTAGACAACATCCTCAGAATGTTACCTGGTGATATGGTGCTGCTAGACAACATACTCAGAATGTTACCTGGTGATATGGTGCTGCTAGACAACATCCTCAGAATGTTACCTGGTGATATGGTGCTGCTAGACAACATCCTCAGAATGTTACCTGGTGATATGGTGCTGCTAGACAACATACTCAGAATGTTACCTGGTGATATGGTGCTGCTAGTGATAGACAACATACTCAGAATGTTACCTGGTGATATGGTGCTGCTAGTGATAGACAACATACTCAGATTGTTACCTGGTGATTAGGTGCTGCTAGACAACATCCTCAGAATGTTAGCTGGTGATATGGTGCTGCTAGACAACATCCTCAGAATGTTACCTGGTGATATGGTGCTGTTAGACAACATACACAGAATGTTACCTGGTGATATGGTGCTGCTAGACAACATCCTCAGAATGTTACCTGGTGATATGGTGCTGCTAGACAACATACTCAGAACGTTACCTGGTGATATGGTGCTGCTAGACAACATACTCAGAATGTTACCTGGTGATATGGTGCTGTTAGACAGCATACTCAGAATGTTACCTGGTGATATGGTGCTGTTAGACAACATACTCAGAATGTTACCTGGTGATATGGTGCTGCTAGACAACATACTCAGAATGTTACCTGGTGATATGGTGCTGTTAGTGATAGACAACATCCTCAGAATGTTACCTGGTGATATGGTGCTGCTAGACAACATACTCAGAATGTTACCTGGTGATATGGTGCTGTTAGACAACATCCTCAGAATGTTACCTGGTGATATGGTGCTGCTAGACAACATACTCAGAATGTTACCTGGTGATATGGTGCTGTTAGACAACATCCTCAGAATGTTACCTGGTGATATGGTGCTGTTAGACAACATACTCAGAATGTTACCTGGTGATATGGTGCTGCTAGACAACACACTCAGAATGTTACCTGGTGATATGGTGCTGTTAGTGATAGACAACATACTCAGAATGTTACCTGGTGATGTGGTGCTGCTAGACAACACACTCAGAATGTTACCTGGTGATATGGTGCTGTTAGTGATAGACAACATACTCAGAATGTTACCTGGTGATATGGTGCTGTTAGTGATAGACAACATACTCAGAATGTTACCTGGTGATATGGTGCTGCTAGACAACATCCTCAGAATGTTACCTGGTGATATGGTGCTGCTAGACAACATCCTCAGAATGTTACCTGGTGATATGGTGCTGTTAGTGATAGACAACACACTCAGAATGTTACCTGGTGAAATGGTGCTGTTAGTGATAGACAACATACTCAGAATGTTACCCGGTGATATTGTGCTGTTAGTGATAGATAACATACTCAGAATGTTACCTGATGATATGGTGCTGTTAGACAACATACTCAGAATGTTACCTGGTGATATGGTGCTGCTAGACAACATACTCAGAATGTTACCTGGTGATATGGTGCTGTTAGTGATAGACAACATACTCAGAATGTTACCCGGTGATATGGTGCTGCTAGTGATAGACAACATACTCAGAATGTTACCTGGTGATATGGTGCTGCTAGACAACATCCTCAGAATGTTACCTGGTGATATGGTGCTGCTAGACAACATACTCAGAATGTTACCTGGTGATATGGTGCTGCTAGTGATAGACAACATACTCAGAATGTTACCTGGTGATATGGTGCTGCTAGACAACATCCTCAGAATGTTACCTGGTGATATGGTGCTGCTAGACAACATCCTCAGAATGTTAGCTGGTGATATGGTGCTGCTAGACAACATCCTCAGAATGTTACCTGGTGATATGGTGCTGTTAGACAACATACTCAGAATGTTACCTGGTGATATGGTGCTGCTAGACAACATCCTCAGAATGTTACCTGGTGATATGGTGCTGCTAGACAACATACTCAGAATGTTACCTGGTGATATGGTGCTGCTAGACAACATACTCAGAATGTTACCTGGTGATATGGTGCTGCTAGACAACACACTCAGAATGTTACCTGGTGATATGGTGCTGTTAGTGATAGACAACATACTCAGAATGTTACCTGGTGATATGGTGCTGCTAGTGATAGACAACATACTCAGAATGTTACCTGGTGATATGGTGCTGTTAGACAACATCCTCAGAATGTTACCTGGTGATATGGTGCTGCTAGACAACATACTCAGAATGTTACCTGGTGATATGGTGCTGCTAGACAACATCCTCAGAATGTTACCTGGTGATATGGTGCTGCTAGACAACATCCTCAGAATGTTACCTGGTGATATGGTGCTGCTAGACAACATCCTCAGAATGTTACCTGGTGATATGGTGCTGCTAGTGATAGACAACATACTCAGAATGTTACCTGGTGATATGGTGCTGCTAGACAACATACTCAGTATGTTACCTGGTGATATGGTGCTGATAGACAACATACTCAGAATGTTACCTGGTGATATGGTGCTGCTAGACAACGTACTCAGAATGTTACCTGGTGATATGGTGCTGTTAGACAACATACTCAGAATGTTACCTGGTGATATGGTGCTGCTAGACAACATACTCAGAATGTTACCTGGTGATATGGTGCTGCTAGTGATAGACAACATACTCAGAATGTTACCTGGTGATATGGTGCTGTTAGTGATAGACAACATACTCAGATTGTTACCTGGTGATATGGTGCTGCTAGACAACATCCTCAGAATGTTAGCTGGTGATATGGTGCTGCTAGACAACATCCTCAGAATGTTACCTGGTGATATGGTGCTGTTAGACAACATACTCAGAATGTTACCTGGTGATATGGTGCTGCTAGACAACATACTCAGAATGTTACCTGGTGAAATGGTGCTGCTAGACAACATACTCAGAATGTTACCTGGTGATATGGTGCTGCTAGACAACATACTCAGAATGTTACCTGGTGAAATGGTGCTGTTAGTGATAGACAACATACTCAGAATGTTACCCGGTGATATGGTGCTGTTAGTGATAGATAACATACTCAGAATGTTACCTGGTGATATGGTGCTGTTAGACAACATACTCAGAATGTTACCTGGTGATATGGTGCTGCTAGACAACATACTCAGAATGTTACCTGGAGATATGGTGCTGCTAGACAACATACTCAGAATGTTACCTGGTGATATGGTGCTGCTAGACAACATACTCAGAATGTTACCTGGTGATATGGTGCTGTTAGTGATAGACAACATACTCAGAATGTTACCTGGTGATATGGTGCTGCTAGACAACATACTCAGAATGTTACCTGGTGATATGGTGCTGCTAGTGATAGACAACATCCTCAGAATGTTACCTGGTGATATGGTGCTGCTAGACAACATACTCAGAATGTTACCTGGTGATATGGTGCTGCTAGACAACATACTCAGTATGTTACCTGGTGATATGGTGCTGATAGACAACATACTCAGAATGTTACCTGGTGATATGGTGCTGCTAGACAACGTACTCAGAATGTTACCTGGTGATATGGTGCTGTTAGACAACATACTCAGAATGTTACCTGGTGATATGGTGCTGCTAGACAACATACTCAGAATGTTACCTGGTGATATGGTGCTGATAGTGATAGACAACATACTCAGAATGTTACCTGGTGATATGGTGCTGTTAGTGATAGACAACATACTCAGATTGTTACCTGGTGATATGGTGCTGCTAGACAACATCCTCAGAATGTTAGCTGGTGATATGGTGCTGCTAGACAACATCCTCAGAATGTTACCTGGTGATATGGTGCTGTTAGTGATAGACAACATCCTCAGAATGTTAGCTGGTGATATGGTGCTGTTAGACAACATACTCAGAATGTTACCTGGTGATATGGTGCTGCTAGACAACATACTCAGAATGTTACCTGGTGAAATGGTGCTGCTAGACAACATACTCAGAATGTTACCTGGTGATATGGTGCTGCTAGACAACACACTCAGAATGTTACCTGGTGATATGGTGCTGATAGTGATAGACAACATACTCAGAATGTTACCTGGTGATATGGTGCTGTTAGACAACATACTCAGAATGTTACCTGGTGATATGGTGCTGCTAGACAACATACTCAGAATGTTACCTGGTGATATGGTGCTGTTAGACAACATACTCAGAATGTTACCTGGTGATATGGTGCTGTTAGACAACATACTCAGAATGTTACCTGGTGATATGGTGCTGTTAGTGATAGACAACATACTCAGAATGTTACCTGGTGATATGGTGCTGTTAGTGATAGACAACATCCTCAGAATGTTACCTGGTGATATGGTGCTGTTAGTGATAGACAACATACTCAGAATGTTACCTGGTGATATGGTGCTGCTAGTGATAGACAACATACTCAGAATGTTACCTGGTGATATGGTGCTGTTAGACAACATCCTCAGAATGTTACCTGGTGATATGGTGCTGTTAGACAACATCCTCAGAATGTTACCTGGTGATATGGTGCTGCTAGACAACATACTCAGAATGTTACCTGGTGATATGGTGCTGCTAGACAACATACTCAGAATGTTACCTGGTGATATGGTGCTGCTAGACAACATCCTCAGAATGTTACCTGGTGATATGGTGCTGCTAGACAACATACTCAGAATGTTACCTGGTGATATGGTGCTGCTAGACAACATACTCAGAATGTTACCTGGTGATATGGTGCTGTTAGACAACATACTCAGAATGTTACCTGGTGATATGGTGCTGCTAGACAACATACTCAGAATGTTACCTGGTGATATGGTGCTGCTAGACAACATACTCAGAATGCTACCTGGTGATATGGTGCTGTTAGTGATAGATAACACACTCAGAATGTTACCTGGTGATATGGTGCTGCTAGTGATAGACAACATCCTCAGAATGTTACCTGGTGATATGGTGCTGCTAGTGATAGACAACATACTCAGAATGTTACCTGGTGATATGGTGCTGCTAGACAACATCCTCAGAATGTTACCTGGTGATATGGTGCTGCTAGAGACAACATACTCAGAATGTTACCTGGTGATATGGTGCTGTTAGTGCTAGACAACATCCTCAGAATGTTACCTGGTGATATGGTGCTGCTAGACAACATCCTCAGAATGTTACCCGGTGATATGGTGCTGTTAGTGATAGATAACATACTCAGAATGTTACCTGGTGATATGGTGCTGCTAGACAACATCCTCAGAATGTTACCTGGTGATATGGTGCTGCTAGACAACATCCTCAGAATGTTACCTGGTGATATGGTGCTGTTAGACAACATACTCAGAATGTTACCTGGTGATATGGTGCTGTTATACAACATACTCAGAATGTTACCTGGTGATATGGTGCTGCTAGACAACACACTCAGAATGTTACCTGGTGATATGGTGCTGCTAGTGATAGACACCATGTAGAGACAGAATACAGACAGAGGAATTTGCTTTGAGTTCCTTTGAGTGTCTAGGTCTGAAAACTCATGTTATCTCCTAGTGCTAATGCCTCAGCTTTATCTCAGTGGGATCAGTGCATAAAGTAAGTAATGGACATAGGTTATTATGTCGTTACTGTGTAAAGTGTCAAGGGTACAGCATCACCGTGTAATGTAAAGTGTCCAGCATCACCGTGTAATGTAAAGTGTCAAGGGTACAGCATCACCGTGTAATGTAAATTGTTAAGTGTTACAATGTGACCCTCAGCCCAGTCACACTCACAGTGTGACCCTCAGCTCAGTCACACTCACAGTGTGACCCTCAGCTCAGTCACACTCACAGTGTGACCCTCAGCTCAGTCTCTCCTAACTGAAATAAACGTAACATAACTGCCTGTAAGCACAATGGAGCTGCTCCCTTTCCGCCTCTCTCTCCCCTCCCTCCTTTTCCTCCCCTCCCTGATATAGTTTTTCCATACAGTGTGGAACAACAGCGAAGTTAAAATAACTATCCGTCTGGTGAGTTTTATTGAGCAGGGAATACACTGTATGTCTTCATGTTTGCTTCCATTAAAGAGCACCCTCTGTGTTCTGTTATACAGGTAACTCTTTATCCACATTATAGCAGGGGGTGTAAAGCCATAACACATTATAGCAGGGGGTGTAAAGCCATAACACATTATAGCAGGGGGTGTAAAGCCAGAGCACCCTCTGTGTTCTGTTATACAGGTAACTCTTTATCCACATTATAGCAGGGGGTGTAAAGCCATAACACATTATAGCAGGGGGTGTAAAGCCAGAGCACCCTCTGTGTTCTGTGAGACAGGTAACTCTTTATCCACATTATAGCAGGGGGTGTAAAGCCATAACACATTATAGCAGGGGGTGTAAAGCCATAACACATTATAGCAGGGGGTGTAAAGCCATAACACATTATAGCAGGGGGTGTAAAGCCATAACACATTATAGCAGGGGGTGTAAAGCCAGAGCACCCTCTGTGTTCTGTTATACAGGTAACTCTTTATCCACATTATAGCAGGGGGTGTAAAGCCATAACACATTATAGCAGGGGGTGTAAAGCCATAACACATTATAGCAGGGGGTGTAAAGCCATAACACATTATAGCAGGGGGTGTAAAGCCATAACACATTATAGCAGGGGGTGTAAAGCCATAACACATTATAGCAGGGGGTGTAAAGCCATAACACAATATAGCAGGGGGTGTAAAGCCATAACACAATATAGCAGGGGGTGTAAAGCCATAACACATTATAGCAGGGGGTGTAAAGCCATA
This sequence comes from Salvelinus fontinalis, assembly GCF_029448725.1. NCBI lineage: Eukaryota > Metazoa > Chordata > Actinopteri > Salmoniformes > Salmonidae > Salvelinus > Salvelinus fontinalis. The sequence continues at coordinate 42,205,115 of NC_074674.1, read as the reverse complement.
ACACAATATAGCAGGGGGTGTAAAGCCATAACACATTATAGCAGGGGGTGTAAAGCCATAACACATTATAGCAGGGGGTGTAAAGCCATAACACATTATAGCAGGGGGTGTAAAGCCATAACACATTATAGCAGGGGGTGTAAAGCCATAACACACATTTTTCCAGCAGCAGACTTATGATTGATAATGTAAAAAACTGCACTGAAGTCTAACAAGACAGCCCCCACAATAATTTTATCATCAATTTCTCTCAACCAATCATCAGTCATTTGTGTAAGTGCTGTGCTTGTTGAATGTCCTTCCCTATAAGTGTGCTGAAAGTCTTGTCAATTTGTTTACTGTAAAATAGCATTGTATGTGTTCAAACACCATTTTTCCCAGAAGTTTACTAAGGGTTGGTAACAGTCTGATTGGTCGGCTATTTGAGCCAGTAAAGGGGGCTTTACTATTCTTGGGTAGTGGAATGACTTTAGCGTCCCTCCAGGCCTGAGGGCACCTAGTAGGCTTAAATTGAAGATATGACAAACAGGAGTGGCAATATCGTCTGCTATTATCCTAAAACAAATTCCATCCAGATCGTCAGACCCCGGTGGCTTGTCATTGTTGAAAGACAATCATTTTTTTCACTTCTTCCAAACTCACTTTAAGGAATTCAAAATTACAATTGTTGTCTTTCATAATTTGGTTAGATGTACTTGGATGTGTAGTGTCAGCGTTTGTTGCTGGCATGTCATGCCTAAGTTTCCTTATCTTACCAATTAAAAAATGTATTAAAAGTAGTTGGTAATATCAGTGGATTTTGTGATGAATGAGCCGCCTCAGTGACGGAGCTGAGTTTGCCTTTTTGCCCTAAATGTAATTCAAGGTGCTCCAAAGCTTTTTACTGTCATTTATCTTTTGTTTCATAGTGTAGTTTCTTCTTCTTTTTATTCAGTTTTAGTCAAACTGCCGCCTCATTGGAACTCCGGATTGTCAATATTGTCTCGTAATAAAACACAGCTTCTACAGCGCTGGAAACGTTCATTAGTTGTTCCAGGCCAAGCGGGCTACATGGCAACATAGCTAGCTGACTAGTTGGTAGTAGGTGTTGACACAGGTAGCTAGCTGACTAGTTGGTAGTAGGCGTTGACACAGGTAGCTAGCTGACTAGTTGGTAGTAGGTGTTGACACAGGTATCCGAGTTCTTGAGTTCTGAAAATTTCTCAGGGTTGAATCGGTGTCCCCCTCACGTCTGCTTCATCGAACCACTTCCGTATTGGGCACATCACTGGTTCTTCCTGTTTGAGCTGTTGTTTGTAAACAGGAGAATGGAGTAATGGTCAGATGTGCCGAAGGGAGGGCCTTGTATGCGTTTCTGTGGGTAGAATAAGAGTGGTCTAGAATTGTATCACTCCTAGTGGAGACATGTTGGTAGAAGTGAGGTAGTAACGGTTTTAAGTCTCCGCCCACCAGAAACGCAGTCTCTGGGTGAACGGTTTTCTGTTTGTTTCATGGCCCCATACAGTGGATTGAGTGGTGTTGGCGTCGGGTGGAATGTAGACAGCCGTGATAGTTACGAATTGAGAACTCTTGGTAGATCCTACGATCCTGCCGCTGCATGGAGAATCCACCGAGTACTACGTGCATAGCGTCATCATCCTGCCACGTTTCAGGAAGACATGATATGGCAGTATTTTCAAGTCACTCTGATAGGAGACTCTCGAAACAAAAACTCATCCATCTTATTCTCCAGGGACTGGGCATTTGGTCAATAGAACAGACGGGAGCGCCTCGTCTCCCGCGTCTACGCATGCTGTGTTTTGGTAGCCCATGGAACAAAGGGTCCGGTAGGAGCAGTGGAACAGCTGAGTCGGAGTTGAAGTCGTATTCAAAGTCGAACAGGAGGTTAGTAACTGTCGGTCTGACGTCCAGAAGTGGCGGTCATATGTGAAACTAGTAGGAACTTTGATAAACACGATAAAAAGTCAATAGCAGGTTGAAACGCTTAAGATGTCGCCCTTCTCCGTCAGCGCCATCTTGGTTCGGTAATAATTAGGATCACCACTTTATTTTAAGAAATTGAAATGTCGGAATTATTTCTTTCATCACATTCCCAGTGGGTCAGAAGTTTACATACACTCAATTAGTATTTGGTAGCATTGCCTTTAAATTGTTAACACGCCTTTTCAGTTCTGCCCACAAATTTTCTATAGGATTGAGGTCAGGGCTTTGTGATGGCCGCTCCAATACCTTGACTTTGTTGTCCTTAAGCCATTTTGCCACAACTTTGGAAGTGTACTTGGGGTCATTGTCCATTTGGAAGATCCATTTGCGACCAAGCTTTAACTTCCTGACTGATGTCTTGAGATGTTGCTTCAATATATCCACATCATTTTCCTTCCTCATGATGCCATGTATTTTGTGAAGTGCACCAGTCCCTCCTGCTGCAAAGCACCCCCACAACATGATGCTGCCACCCCCGTGCTTCACAGTTAGGATGGTGTTCTTCGGCTTGCAAGCCTCCCCCTTTTTCCTCCAAACATAACGATGGTCATTATGGCCAAACAGTTCTATTTTTGTTTCATCAGACCAGAGGACATTTCTCCAAAAAGTACGATCTTTGTCCCCATGTGCAGTTGCAAACCGTAGTCTGGCTTTTTTATGGCGGTTTTGGAGCAGTGGCTTCTTCCTTGCTGAGCGGCCTTTCAGGTTATGTCGATATAGGACTCGTTTTACTGTGGATATAGAAACTTTTGTACCTGTTTCCTCCAACATCTTCACAAGGTCCATTGCTGTTGTTCTGGGATTGATTTGCACTTATCGCACCAAAGTACGTTCATCTCTTGGAGACAGAACGTGTCTCCTTCCTGAGCGGTATGACGGCTGCGTGGTCCCATGGTGTTTATACTTGCGTACTATTGTTTGTACAGTTGAACGTGGTACCTTCAGGCGTTTGGAAATTGCTCTCAAGGATGAACCAGACTTCTGGAGGTCCACAATTTTTTTTCCTGAGGTGTTGGCAGATTTTTTTTGATAGTGCCTCTTTGCTTGACATCATGGGACAGAGTTTGAAGGTAGGCCTTGAAATACATCTACAGGTACACCTCCAATTGACTCAAATGATGTCAATTAGCCTATCAGAAGCTTCTAAAGCCATGACATTTACTGGAATTTTCCAAGCTGTTTATAGGCACAGTCAACTTAGTGTATGTAAACTTCTGACCCACTGGAATTGTGATACAGTGAATTATAAGTGAAATAATCTGTCTGTAAACAATTGTTGAAAAAATTACTGGTGTCACGCACAAAGTAGATGTCCTAACCGACTTGCCAAAACTATAGTTTGTTAACAAGAAATGTGTGGAGTGATTGAAAAACAAGTTAATGACTCCAACCTAAGTGTATGTAAACTTCCGACTTCAACTGTACATATGAAGTAGGCAAAACAGTATGTAAACATTATTAAAGTGACCAGGGATTCCATGTCTATTTACATAGGGCAGTAGTCTCTAAGGTGCAGAGTTGAGTACCAGGTGGTAGCCGGCTAGTAACAGTGACTAAGGTTCAGGGCAGGGTACTGGACGGAGGCTGGCTAGTGACGACTGTTTAACAGTCTGATGGCCTGGAGATAGAAGCTGTTTTTCAGTCTCTCTGTCCCAGCTTTGGATGCACCTCTACTGTGTCCGCCTTCTGGATGATAGCGGTGTGAACAGGCAGTGGCTATAGTCTCCTGTACTCATTGGTTTTGTTGACATTGAGGGAGGTTCATTTCCTGGCACCACTCCGCCAGGGCTCTCACCTCCTCCCTATAGCCAGTCTCGTCGGTAATCAGGTCCACCACTGTTGTGTCATCAGCAAACTTGATGATTGAGTTGGGAGGCATGCGTGGCCATGCAGTCATGCGTGAACAGGGAGTACAGGAGGGAGCTGAGCACAGTGTCTGTCTGGCCGTCAGTCTCACAGTCACCCAAGGGAATTGATTAAAGACATTCTCTGGAACTTTGGTGACTACATAAGTGTTGTTTAAACGTCCCACTTTGGGCTGAATGTGTCAATGTGTAGTTCATCCATTAATAACCTATGACCAGAATTATTGTTTTACCTCAACCACAAAACCCATAGTTTTAAAGTGACTGTTTTCTGGTTTGAAAGTGACTGTTTTCTGGCTTGAAAGTGACCGTTTCCTGGCTTAAAAGTGACCGTTTCCTGGCTTAAAAGGTGACCGTTTCCTGGCTTGAAAGGTGACCGTTTCCTGGCTTGAAAGGTGACCGTTTTCTGGCTTGAAAGGTGACCGTTTCCTGGCTTGAAAGGTGACCGTTTCCCGGCTTGAAAGGTGACCGTTTCCTGGCTTGAAAGGTGACCGTTTCCTGGCTTGAAAGGTGACCGTTTTCTGGCTTGAAAGGTGACCGTTTCCTGGCTTGAAAGGTGACCGTTTTCTGGCTTGAAAGGTGACCGTTTTCTGGCTTGAAAGGTGACCGTTTTCTGGCTTGAAAGGTGACCGTTTTCTGGCTTGAAAGGTGACCGTTTTCTGTCTTGAAAGGTGACCGTTTTCTGTCTTGAAAGGTGACCGTTTTCTGGCTTGAAAGGTGACCGTTTTCTGGCTTGAAAGGTGACCGTTTTCTGGCTTGAAAGGTGACCGTTTTCTGGCTTGAAAGGTGACCGTTTTCTGGCTTGAAAGGTGACTGTTTTCTGTCTTGAAAGGTGACTGTTTTCTGTGGCGTCATTTTGAGTACGGCAAGCTTGGGTCCCGTGGGCCAGCCCTCTAGCAACAGGAGTTCCAGTCCCTCGCCATTTGAGTGACAGCTAGCAAGATGCACATTGACCAGTTAGACAGTGACAGAAGACCCTGTGTTATAGTCCACATATCTGCACGCAGTGACTTAGAATGCTATTTTCAGGGCCCCGTTAAAGGCTTTCGAGCGCTACTTCAGAACTACTGACTGAAATTATACGCAAAGTTTGAGAGTGGATCTTTAAAGTAATGGTTCTGCTGGTTGTACACACCAGTACTGGTTGGAAAGTGGAAAGTCATGATCATGTTCAGGCTGAATGTAGTAGGCCAAATCAGCAGTTATAAAACCTGTCCAACTGGTGTTGAAGCCTGGGGACCTATAGCACCCCCCCCCCCCCATCTCTATCTCTTATCTCCTGCTCAAATACTTTTCTACAAGTCTATGAGGTGAATCAGAGTTGACAGGTTAATTCTTCTCAGGTAGCCTAAGTTATTACTAGTAACAGAGATCACGTGGCATCCATTCCAATGACGACAGCAGCAGAACATATTTCTGTTTAATTTGCTGTTATATTTCATATAATATTCATCTACAACAGCCTGGGATTGTTACTGAGGAACACTCACATCGTCTGGCCTTATTGTCTAGTAGACGAAGGAGAAAAGGCTGTTGTCTGGTATGAAACAGAGAGAGCCCAGCCAACTTTATACAACAGAGGAGGCTGGTGGAAGGGGGCTACAGGAGGACAGGTTCGTTGTAATGGCTGGAATGGAATAAATGCAACAGAATCAACCGTGTGGTTTTCATTTGTTTGATACTGTTCCATTTATTCCATCCATTACAACGAACCCGTCCTCTTAAACCTCCTCCCACCAGCCTCCTCTGCTACACACACACACACACACAGGCCAACTCTGCTCACAGGCCAACTCTGCTCACAGGCCAACTCTGCTCACAGGCCAACTCTGCAACACCCACTGACTCCAAGTTTCCCCCTGCCACACACATAGCACTGTCCATGTCAACTATAACAGACACTAGACAGGCCAAACCCACAGCCAGCTCATATCACTGTCCATATCAACTATAACAGACAAATTAGGATATATATATATATATATATATATATATATATATATAGCCTAATTAAAAAATATATATATTTTAATTAGATTTATTTAACTTGGCAAATCAGTTAAGAACAAATTCTTATTTACAATGACGGCCTACCCCCTGTCCAAAACCGGACGATGCTGGGCCATTTGTGCGCCGCCCTATGGGACTCCCAATCACGGCCGGATGTGATACAGCCTGGATACGAACCAGGGACTGTAGTGACGCCTCTTGCACTGAGATGCAGTGCCTTAGACCGCTGCGCCTATAGGCCACTAGGGAGCCTATATGGCTAATCACAACCTACATGAGGTATGTACCACCTTTTGTTTACCTTAAAAGGACTCAGGACTTCCCCAATGAGGCCCTTTCATCTGACTGGGTGTAACGGATGTGAAATGGCTAGCTAGTTAGCGGGTACGCGCTAGTAGCGTTTCAATCAGTTACGTCACGTGCTCTGAAACCTAGAAGTAGTGTTGCCCCTTGCTCTGCAAGGGCCGCTGCTTTTGTGGAGCGATGGGTAACGACGCTTCGTGGGTGTCAGTTGTTGATGTGTGCAGAGGGTCCCTGGTTCGCGCCCGTGTCGGGGCGAGGGGACGGTTTAAAGTTATACTGTTACATGGGGAAGCAGACAACACGTGGATACCATTTTCTCTGCATTTAGTTTTAAGGCATTTGCTAACAACCGTTAGCGCGATTGCTAACTAGCGTTGCGCAATGACTGGAAGTTTATGGGAACAGCTAGCATCATGGACGTCACTAGGATCTGGCTTTCGGAGCTTTAGCCACAAATAATTTTGGGTCAGCCCAGAATCTTTTGCGCTGCTGCAATGGTAGAAAAAATGAACAAAATGGAGTCAACTGAATGCACCACTTAGTTCATAGAGCCGCCTGAAACTCCTGAAGTCATCCAACCTAATAAAGATCAGAGATGTAGAGCTGCCTGAAACTCCTGAAGTCATCCAACCTAATAAAAATCAGAGATATAGAGCTGCCTGAAGTCATCCAACCTTATAAAAATCAGAGATGTAGCGCTGCCTGAAATCATCCAACCTAATAAAAATCAGATGTAGAGCTGCCTGAAGTCATCCAACCTAATAAAAATCAGAGATGTAGAGCTGCCTGAAGTCATCCAACCTAATAAAAATCAGAGATGTAGAGCTGCCTGAAGTCATCCAACCTAATAAAAATCAGAGATGTAGAGCTGCCTGAAGTCATCCAACCTAATAAAAATCAGAGATGTAGAGCTGCCTGAAGTCATCCAACCTAATAAAAATCAGAGATGTAGAGCTGCCTGAAGTCATCCAACCTAATAAAAATCAGAGATGTAGAGCTGCCTGAAGTCATCCAACCTAATAAAAATCAGAGATGTAGAGCTGCCTGAAGTCATCCAACCTAATAAAAATCAGAGATGTAGAGCTGCCTGAAGTCATCCAACCTTATAAAAATCAGAGATGTAGAGCTGCCTGAAGTCATCCAACCTAATAAAAATCAGAGATGTAGAGCTGCCTGAAGTCATCCAACCTTATAAAAATCTGAGATGTAGAGCTGCCTGAAGTCATCCAACCTAATAAAAATCAGAGATGTAGAGCTGCCTGAAGTCATCCAACCTAATAAAAATCAGAGATGTAGAGCTGCCTGAAGTCATCCAACCTAATAAAAATCAGAGATGTAGAGCTGCCTGAAGTCATCCAACCTAATAAAAATCAGAGATGTAGAGCTGCCTGAAGTCATCCAACCTTATAAAAATCAGAGATGTAGAGCTGCCTGAAGTCATCCAACCTAATAAAAATCAGAGATGTAGAGCTGCCTGAAATCATCCAACCTAATAAAAATCAGAGATGTAGAGCTGCCTGAAATCATCCAACCTAATAAAAATCAGAGATGTAGAGCTGCCTGAAATCATCCAACCTAATAAAAATCAGAGATGTAGAGCTGCCTGAAGTCACCCAACCTAATAAAAATCAGAGATGTAGAGCTGCCTGAAGTCATCCAACCTAATAAAAATCAGAGATGTAGAGCTGCCTGAAGTCATCCAACCTAATAAAAATCAGAGATGTAGAGCTGCCTGAAGTCATCCAACCTAATAAAAATCAGAGATGTAGAGCTGCCTGAAGTCATCCAACCTAATAAAAATCAGAGATGTAGAGCTGCCTGAAGTCATCCAACCTAATAAAAATCAGAGATGTAGAGCTGCCTGAAGTCATCCAACCTAATAAAAATCAGAGATGTAGAGCTGCCTGAAATCATCCAACCTAATAAAAATCAGATGTAGAGCTGCCTGAAGTCATCCAACCTAATAAAAATCAGAGATGTAGAGCTGCCTGAAGTCATCCAACCTAATAAAAATCAGAGATGTAGAGCTGCCTGAAATCACCCAACCTAATAAAAATCTGAGATGTAGAGCTGCCTGAAGTCACCCAACCTAATAAAAATCAGAGATGTAGAGCTGCCTGAAATCACCCAACCTAATAAAAATCAGAGATGTAGAGCTGCCTGAAGTCATCCAACCTAATAAAAATCAGAGATGTAGAGCTGCCTGAAGTCACCCAACCTAATAAAAATCAGAGATGTAGAGCTGCCTGAAGTCATCCAACCTAATAAAAATCAGAGATGTAGAGCTGCCTGAAATCATCCAACCTAATAAAAATCAGATGTAGAGCTGCCTGAAGTCATCCAACCTAATAAAAATCAGATGTAGAGCTGCCTGAAGTCATCCAACCTAATAAAAATCAGATGTAGAGCTGCCTGAAGTCATCCAACCTAATAAAAATCCGAGATGTAGAGCTGCCTGAAATCATCCAACCTAATAAAAATCAGATGTAGAGCTGCCTGAAGTCATCCAACCTAATAAAAATCAGAGATGTAGAGCTGCCTGAAGTCATCCAACCTAATAAAAATCAGAGATGTAGAGCTGCCTGAAGTCATCCAACCTAATAAAAATCAGAGATGTAGAGCTGCCTGAAGTCATCCAACCTTATAAAAATCAGAGATGTAGAGCTGCCTGAAGTCATCCAACCTAATAAAAATCAGAGATGTAGAGCTGCCTGAAATCATCCAACCTAATAAAAATCAGAGATGTAGAGCTGCCTGAAATCATCCAACCTAATAAAAATCAGAGATGTAGAGCTGCCTGAAATCACCCAACCTAATAAAAATCAGAGATGTAGAGCTGCCTGAAATCATCCAACCTAATAAAAATCAGAGATGTAGAGCTGCCTGAAGTCATCCAACCTAATAAAAATCAGAGATGTAGAGCTGCCTGAAGTCATCCAACCTAATAAAAATCAGAGATGTAGAGCTGCCTGAAGTCATCCAACCTAATAAAAATCAGAGATGTAGAGCTGCCTGAAGTCATCCAACCTAATAAAAATCAGAGATGTAGAGCTGCCTGAAGTCATCCAACCTAATAAAAATCAGAGATGTAGAGCTGCCTGAAGTCATCCAACCTAATAAAAATCAGAGATGTAGAGCTGCCTGAAGTCATCCAACCTAATAAAAATCAGAGATGTAGAGCTGCCTGAAGTCATCCAACCTAATAAAAATCAGAGATGTAGAGCTGCCTGAAGTCATCCAACCTAATAAAAATCAGAGATGTAGAGCTGCCTGAAGTCATCCAACCTAATAAAAATCAGAGATGTAGAGCTGCCTGAAATCACCCAACCTAATAAAAATCAGAGATGTAGAGCTGCCTGAAGTCACCCAACCTAATAAAAATCAGAGATGTAGAGCTGCCTGAAATCATCCAACCTAATAAAAATCAGAGATGTAGAGCTGCCTGAAGTCATCCAACCTAATAAAAATCAGAGATGTAGAGCTGCCTGAAGTCATCCAACCTAATAAAAATCAGAGATGTAGAGCTGCCTGAAGTCATCCAACCTAATAAAAATCAGAGATGTAGAGCTGCCTGAAATCATCCAACCTAATAAAAATCGAGATGTAGAGCTGCCTGAAGTCATCCAACCTAATAAAAATCAGAGATGTAGAGCTGCCTGAAGTCATCCAACCTAATAAAAATCAGAGATGTAGAGCTGCCTGAAGTCATCCAACCTAATAAAAATCAGAGATGTAGAGCTGCCTGAAGTCATCCAACCTAATAAAAATCAGAGATGTAGAGCTGCCTGAAGTCATCCAACCTAATAAAAATCAGAGATGTAGAGCTGCCTGAAGTCATCCAACCTAATAAAAATCAGAGATGTAGAGCTGCCTGAAGTCATCCAACCTAATAAAAATCAGAGATGTAGAGCTGCCTGAAGTCATCCAACCTAATAAAAATCAGAGATGTAGAGCTGCCTGAAGTCATCCAACCTAATAAAAATCAGAGATGTAGAGCTGCCTGAAATCATCCAACCTAATAAAAATCAGAGATGTAGAGCTGCCTGAAGTCATCCAACCTAATAAAAATCAGAGATGTAGAGCTGCCTGAAATCACCCAACCTAATAAAAATCAGAGATGTAGAGCTGCCTGAAATCATCCAACCTAATAAAAATCAGAGATGTAGAGCTGCCTGAAGTCATCCAACCTAATAAAAATCAGAGATGTAGAGCTGCCTGAAGTCATCCAACCTAATAAAAATCAGAGATGTAGAGCTGCCTGAAGTCATCCAACCTAATAAAAATCAGAGATGTAGAGCTGCCTGAAGTCATCCAACCTAATAAAAATCAGAGATGTAGAGCTGCCTGAAGTCATCCAACCTAATAAAAATCAGAGATGTAGAGCTGCCTGAAGTCATCCAACCTAATAAAAATCAGAGATGTAGAGCTGCCTGAAGTCATCCAACCTAATAAAAATCAGATGTAGAGCTGCCTGAAGTCATCCAACCTAATAAAAATCAGAGATGTAGAGCTGCCTGAAGTCATCCAACCTAATAAAAATCAGAGATGTAGAGCTGCCTGAAGTCATCCAACCTAATAAAAATCAGAGATGTAGAGCTGCCTGAAGTCATCCAACCTAATAAAAATCAGAGATGTAGAGCTGCCTGAAATCATCCAACCTAATAAAAATCAGAGATGTAGAGCTGCCTGAAGTCATCCAACCTAATAAAAATCAGAGATGTAGAGCTGCCTGAAGTCACCCAACCTAATAAAAATCAGAGATGTAGAGCTGCCTGAAGTCATCCAACCTAATAAAAATCAGAGATGTAGAGCTGCCTGAAATCATCCAACCTAATAAAAATCAGATGTAGAGCTGCCTGAAGTCATCCAACCTAATAAAAATCAGAGATGTAGAGCTGCCTGAAGTCATCCAACCTAATAAAAATCAGAGATGTAGAGCTGCCTGAAATCATCCAACCTAATAAAAATCAGATGTAGAGCTGCCTGAAGTCATCCAACCTAATAAAAATCAGAGATATAGAGCTGCCTGAAGTCATCCAACCTAATAAAAATCAGAGATATAGAGCTGCCTGAAGTCATCCAACCTTATAAAAATCAGAGATGTAGAGCTGCCTGAAGTCATCCAACCTTATAAAAATCAGAGATGTAGAGCTGCCTGAAGTCATCCAACCTAATAAAAATCAGAGATGTAGAGCTGCCTGAAGTCATCCAACCTAATAAAAATCAGAGATGTAGAGCTGCCTGAAGTCATCCAACCTTATAAAAATCAGAGATGTAGAGCTGCCTGAAGTCATCCAACCTAATAAAAATCAGAGATGTAGAGCTGCCTGAAGTCATCCAACCTAATAAAAATCAGAGATGTAGAGCTGCCTGAAATCATCCAACCTAATAAAAATCAGAGATGTAGAGCTGCCTGAAATCATCCAACCTAATAAAAATCAGAGATGTAGAGCTGCCTGAAGTCACCCAACCTAATAAAAATCAGAGATGTAGAGCTGCCTGAAGTCACCCAACCTAATAAAAATCAGAGATGTAGAGCTGCCTGAAGTCATCCAACCTAATAAAAATCAGAGATGTAGAGCTGCCTGAAGTCATCCAACCTAATAAAAATCAGAGATGTAGAGCTGCCTGAAGTCATCCAACCTAATAAAAATCAGAGATGTAGAGCTGCCTGAAGTCATCCAACCTAATAAAAATCAGAGATGTAGAGCTGCCTGAAGTCATCCAACCTAATAAAAATCAGAGATGTAGAGCTGCCTGAAGTCATCCAACCTAATAAAAATCAGAGATGTAGAGCTGCCTGAAATCATCCAACCTAATAAAAATCAGATGTAGAGCTGCCTGAAGTCATCCAACCTTATAAAAATCAGAGATGTAGAGCTGCCTGAAGTCATCCAACCTTATAAAAATCAGAGATGTAGAGCTGCCTGAAGTCATCCAACCTTATAAAAATCAGAGATGTAGAGCTGCCTGAAATCATCCAACCTAATAAAAATCAGATGTAGAGCTGCCTGAAGTCATCCAACCTAATAAAAATCAGAGATGTAGAGCTGCCTGAAGTCATCCAACCTAATAAAAATCAGAGATGTAGAGCTGCCTGAAATCATCCAACCTAATAAAAATCAGATGTAGAGCTGCCTGAAGTCATCCAACCTAATAAAAATCAGATGTAGAGCTGCCTGAAGTCACCCAACCTAATAAAAATCAGAGATATAGAGCTGCCTGAAGTCATCCAACCTAATAAAAATCAGAGATATAGAGCTGCCTGAAGTCATCCAACCTTATAAAAATCAGAGATGTAGAGCTGCCTGAAACTCCTGAAGTCATCCAACCTAATAAAAATCAGAGATGTAGAGCTGCCTGAAGTCATCCAACCTAATAAAAATCAGAGATGTAGAGCTGCCTGAAGTCATCCAACCTAATAAAAATCAGAGATTTAGAGCTGCCTGAAGTCATCCAACCTTATAAAAATCAGAGATGTAGAGCTGCCTGAAGTCATCCAACCTAATAAAAATCAGAGATGTAGAGCTGCCTGAAATCATCCAACCTAATAAAAATCAGAGATGTAGAGCTGCCTGAAATCATCCAACCTAATAAAAATCAGAGATGTAGAGCTGCCTGAAATCATCCAACCTAATAAAAATCAGAGATGTAGAGCTGCCTGAAGTCACCCAACCTAATAAAAATCAGAGATGTAGAGCTGCCTGAAGTCATCCAACCTAATAAAAATCAGAGATGTAGAGCTGCCTGAAGTCATCCAACCTTATAAAAATCTGAGATGTAGAGCTACCTGAAGTCATCCAACCTAATAAAAATCAGAGATGTAGAGCTGCCTGAAGTCATCCAACCTAATAAAAATCAGAGATGTAGAGCTGCCTGAAATCATCCAACCTAATAAAAATCAGATGTAGAGCTGCCTGAAGTCATCCAACCTAATAAAAATCAGATGTAGAGCTGCCTGAAGTCACCCAACCTAATAAAAATCAGAGATATAGAGCTGCCTGAAGTCATCCAACCTAATAAAAATCAGAGATATAGAGCTGCCTGAAGTCATCCAACCTTATAAAAATCAGAGATGTAGAGCTGCCTGAAACTCCTGAAATCATCCAACCTAATAAAAATCAGAGATGTAGAGCTGCCTGAAATCATCCAACCTAATAAAAATCAGAGATGTAGAGCTGCCTGAAATCATCCAACCTAATAAAAATCAGAGATGTAGAGCTGCCTGAAGTCACCCAACCTAATAAAAATCAGAGATGTAGAGCTGCCTGAAGTCATCCAACCTAATAAAAATCAGAGATGTAGAGCTGCCTGAAGTCATCCAACCTAATAAAAATCAGAGATGTAGAGCTGCCTGAAGTCATCCAACCTAATAAAAATCAGAGATGTAGAGCTGCCTGAAGTCATCCAACCTAATAAAAATCAGAGATGTAGAGCTGCCTGAAGTCATCCAACCTAATAAAAATCAGAGATGTAGAGCTGCCTGAAATCATCCAACCTAATAAAAATCAGAGATGTAGAGCTGCCTGAAGTCATCCAACCTAATAAAAATCAGAGATGTAGAGCTGCCTGAAGTCATCCAACCTAATAAAAATCGAGATGTAGAGCTGCCTGAAGTCATCCAACCTAATAAAAATCAGAGATGTAGAGCTGCCTGAAGTCATCCAACCTAATAAAAATCAGAGATGTAGAGCTGCCTGAAGTCATCCAACCTAATAAAAATCAGAGATGTAGAGCTGCCTGAAGTCATCCAACCTTATAAAAATCAGAGATGTAGAGCTGCCTGAAACTCCTGAAGTCATCCAACCTTATAAAAATCAGAGATGTAGAGCTGCCTGAAGTCATCCAACCTTATAAAAATCAGAGATGTAGAGCTGCCTGAAGTCATCCAACCTAATAAAAATCAGAGATGTAGAGCTGCCTGAAGTCATCCAACCTAATAAAAATCAGAGATGTAGAGCTGCCTGAAATCATCCAACCTAATAAAAATCAGAGATGTAGAGCTGCCTGAAATCATCCAACCTAATAAAAATCAGAGATGTAGAGCTGCCTGAAATCATCCAACCTAATAAAAATCAGAGATGTAGAGCTGCCTGAAGTCATCCAACCTAATAAAAATCAGAGATGTAGAGCTGCCTGAAGTCATCCAACCTAATAAAAATCAGAGATGTAGAGCTGCCTGAAGTCATCCAACCTAATAAAAATCAGAGATGTAGAGCTGCCTGAAGTCATCCAACCTAATAAAAATCAGAGATGTAGAGCTGCCTGAAGTCATCCAACCTAATAAAAATCAGAGATGTAGAGCTGCCTGAAGTCATCCAACCTAATAAAAATCAGAGATGTAGAGCTGCCTGAAGTCATCCAACCTAATAAAAATCGAGATGTAGAGCTGCCTGAAGTCATCCAACCTAATAAAAATCAGAGATGTAGAGCTGCCTGAAGTCATCCAACCTAATAAAAATCAGAGATGTAGAGCTGCCTGAAATCATCCAACCTAATAAAAATCAGAGATGTAGAGCTGCCTGAAGTCACCCAACCTAATAAAAATCAGAGATGTAGAGCTGCCTGAAGTCATCCAACCTAATAAAAATCAGAGATGTAGAGCTGCCTGAAGTCATCCAACCTAATAAAAATCAGAGATGTAGAGCTGCCTGAAGTCATCCAACCTAATAAAAATCAGAGATGTAGAGCTGCCTGAAATCATCCAACCTAATAAAAATCAGATGTAGAGCTGCCTGAAGTCATCCAACCTAATAAAAATCAGAGATGTAGAGCTGCCTGAAGTCATCCAACCTAATAAAAATCAGAGATGTAGAGCTGCCTGAAATCATCCAACCTAATAAAAATCAGATGTAGAGCTGCCTGAAGTCATCCAACCTAATAAAAATCAGAGATGTAGAGCTGCCTGAAGTCATCCAACCTAATAAAAATCAGAGATGTAGAGCTGCCTGAAACTCCTGAAGTCATCCAACCTTATAAAAATCAGAGATGTAGAGCTGCCTGAAGTCATCCAACCTTATAAAAATCAGAGATGTAGAGCTGCCTGAAGTCATCCAACCTTATAAAAATCAGAGATGTAGAGCTGCCTGAAATCATCCAACCTAATAAAAATCGAGATGTAGAGCTGCCTGAAGTCATCCAACCTAATAAAAATCAGAGATGTAGAGCTGCCTGAAGTCATCCAACCTAATAAAAATCAGAGATGTAGAGCTGCCTGAAATCATCCAACCTAATAAAAATCGAGATGTAGAGCTGCCTGAAGTCATCCAACCTAATAAAAATCAGATGTAGAGCTGCCTGAAGTCACCCAACCTAATAAAAATCAGAGATATAGAGCTGCCTGAAGTCATCCAACCTAATAAAAATCAGAGATATAGAGCTGCCTGAAGTCATCCAACCTTATAAAAATCAGAGATGTAGAGCTGCCTGAAACTCCTGAAGTCATCCAACCTAATAAAAATCAGAGATGTAGAGCTGCCTGAAGTCATCCAACCTAATAAAAATCAGAGATGTAGAGCTGCCTGAAGTCATCCAACCTAATAAAAATCAGAGATTTAGAGCTGCCTGAAGTCATCCAACCTTATAAAAATCAGAGATGTAGAGCTGCCTGAAGTCATCCAACCTAATAAAAATCAGAGATGTAGAGCTGCCTGAAATCATCCAACCTAATAAAAATCAGAGATGTAGAGCTGCCTGAAATCATCCAACCTAATAAAAATCAGAGATGTAGAGCTGCCTGAAATCATCCAACCTAATAAAAATCAGAGATGTAGAGCTGCCTGAAGTCACCCAACCTAATAAAAATCAGAGATGTAGAGCTGCCTGAAGTCATCCAACCTAATAAAAATCAGAGATGTAGAGCTGCCTGAAGTCATCCAACCTTATAAAAATCTGAGATGTAGAGCTACCTGAAGTCATCCAACCTAATAAAAATCAGAGATGTAGAGCTGCCTGAAGTCATCCAACCTAATAAAAATCAGAGATGTAGAGCTGCCTGAAGTCATCCAACCTAATAAAAATCAGAGATGTAGAGCTGCCTGAAGTCATCCAACCTTATAAAAATCTGAGATGTAGAGCTGCCTGAAGTCATCCAACCTAATAAAAATCAGAGATGTAGAGCTGCCTGAAGTCATCCAACCTAATAAAAATCAGAGATGTAGAGCTGCCTGAAGTCATCCAACCTAATAAAAATCAGAGATGTAGAGCTGCCTGAAGTCATCCAACCTAATAAAAATCAGAGATGTAGAGCTGCCTGAAGTCATCCAACCTAATAAAAATCAGAGATGTAGAGCTGCCTGAAGTCATCCAACCTAATAAAAATCAGAGATGTAGAGCTGCCTGAAATCATCCAACCTAATAAAAATCAGAGATGTAGAGCTGCCTGAAGTCATCCAACCTAATAAAAATCAGAGATGTAGAGCTGCCTGAAGTCATCCAACCTAATAAAAATCAGAGATGTAGAGCTGCCTGAAATCATCCAACCTAATAAAAATCTGAGATGTAGAGCTGCCTGAAGTCACCCAACCTAATAAAAATCAGAGATGTAGAGCTGCCTGAAGTCACCCAACCTAATAAAAATCAGAGATGTAGAGCTGCCTGAAGTCATCCAACCTAATAAAAATCAGAGATGTAGAGCTGCCTGAAGTCATCCAACCTAATAAAAATCAGAGATATAGAGCTGCCTGAAGTCATCCAACCTAATAAAAATCAGAGATATAGAGCTGCCTGAAGTCATCCAACCTTATAAAAATCAGAGATGTAGAGCTGCCTGAAACTCCTGAAGTCATCCAACCTTATAAAAATCAGAGATGTAGAGCTGCCTGAAGTCATCCAACCTTATAAAAATCAGAGATGTAGAGCTGCCTGAAGTCATCCAACCTTATAAAAATCAGAGATGTAGAGCTGCCTGAAACTCCTGAAGTCATCCAACCTAATAAAAATCTGAGATGTAGAGCTGCCTGAAGTCATCCAACCTAATAAAAATCAGAGATGTAGAGCTGCCTGAAGTCATCCAACCTAATAAAAATCAGAGATGTAGAGCTGCCTGAAATCATCCAACCTAATAAAAATCAGATGTAGAGCTGCCTGAAGTCATCCAACCTAATAAAAATCAGAGATAGAGCTGCCTGAAGTCATCCAACCTTATAAAAATCAGAGATGTAGAGCTGCCTGAAATCATCCAACCTAATAAAAATCAGATGTAGAGCTGCCTGAAGTCATCCAACCTAATAAAAATCAGAGATGTAGAGCTGCCTGAAGTCATCCAACCTAATAAAAATCAGAGATGTAGAGCTGCCTGAAGTCATCCAACCTAATAAAAATCAGAGATGTAGAGCTGCCTGAAATCATCCAACCTAATAAAAATCAGATGTAGAGCTGCCTGAAGTCATCCAACCTAATAAAAATCAGAGATATAGAGCTGCCTGAAGTCATCCAACCTAATAAAAATCAGAGATATAGAGCTGCGTGAAGTCATCCAACCTTATAAAAATCAGAGATGTAGAGCTGCCTGAAACTCCTGAAGTCATCCAACCTTATAAAAATCAGAGATGTAGAGCTGCCTGAAGTCATCCAACCTTATAAAAATCAGAGATGTAGAGCTGCCTGAAACTCCTGAAGTCATCCAACCTTACAAAAATCAGAGATGTAGAGCTGCCTGAAGTCATCCAACCTAATAAAAATCTGAGATGTAGAGCTCCCTGAAATCATCCAACCTAATAAAAATCAGATGTAGAGCTGCCTGAAGTCATCCAACCTAATAAAAATCAGAGATGTAGAGCTGCCTGAAGTCATCCAACCTAATAAAAATCAGAGATGTAGAGCTGCCTGAAGTCATCCAACCTAATAAAAATCAGAGATGTAGAGCTGCCTGAAATCATCCAACCTAATAAAAATCAGAGATGTAGAGCTGCCTGAAATCATCCAACCTAATAAAAAGATGTAGAGCTGCCTGAAGTCATCCAACCTAATAAAAATCAGAGATGTAGAGCTGCCTGAAATCATCCAACCTAATAAAAATCAGATGTAGAGCTGCCTGAAGTCATCCAACCTAATAAAAATCAGAGATGTAGAGCTGCCTGAAGTCATCCAACCTAATAAAAATCAGAGATGTAGAGCTGCCTGAAGTCATCCAACCTTATAAAAATCTGAGATGTAGAGCTACCTGAAGTCATCCAACCTAATAAAAATCAGAGATGTAGAGCTGCCTGAAGTCATCCAACCTAATAAAAATCAGAGATGTAGAGCTGCCTGAAGTCATCCAACCTAATAAAAATCAGAGATGTAGAGCTGCCTGAAGTCATCCAACCTAATAAAAATCAGAGATTTAGAGCTGCCTGAAGTCATCCAACCTTATAAAAATCAGAGATTTAGAGCTGCCTGAAGTCATCCAACCTAATAAAAATCAGAGATGTAGAGCTGCCTGAAGTCATCCAACCTAATAAAAATCAGAGATGTAGAGCTGCCTGAAGTCATCCAACCTAATAAAAATCAGAGATGTAGAGCTGCCTGAAATCATCCAACCTAATAAAAATCAGATGTAGAGCTGCCTGAAGTCATCCAACCTAATAAAAATCAGAGATATAGAGCTGCCTGAAGTCATCCAACCTAATAAAAATCAGAGATATAGAGCTGCCTGAAGTCATCCAACCTTATAAAAATCAGAGATGTAGAGCTGCCTGAAACTCCTGAAGTCATCCAACCTTATAAAAATCAGAGATGTAGAGCTGCCTGAAGTCATCCAACCTTATAAAAATCAGAGATGTAGAGCTGCCTGAAACTCCTGAAGTCATCCAACCTTACAAAAATCAGAGATGTAGAGCTGCCTGAAGTCATCCAACCTAATAAAAATCTGAGATGTAGAGCTCCCTGAAATCATCCAACCTAATAAAAAATCAGATGTAGAGCTGCCTGAAGTCATCCAACCTAATAAAAATCAGAGATGTAGAGCTGCCTGAAGTCATCCAACCTAATAAAAATCAGAGATGTAGAGCTGCCTGAAGTCATCCAACCTTATAAAAATCTGAGATGTAGATCTACCTGAAGTCATCCAACCTAATAAAAATCAGAGATGTAGAGCTGCCTGAAGTCATCCAACCTAATAAAAATCAGAGATGTAGAGCTGCCTGAAGTCATCCAACCTAATAAAAATCAGAGATGTAGAGCTGCCTGAAATCATCCAACCTAATAAAAATCAGAGATGTAGAGCTGCCTGAAATCATCCAACCTAATAAAAAGATGTAGAGCTGCCTGAAGTCATCCAACCTAATAAAAATCAGAGATGTAGAGCTGCCTGAAATCATCCAACCTAATAAAAATCAGATGTAGAGCTGCCTGAAGTCATCCAACCTAATAAAAATCAGAGATGTAGAGCTGCCTGAAGTCATCCAACCTAATAAAAATCAGAGATGTAGAGCTGCCTGAAGTCATCCAACCTTATAAAAATCTGAGATGTAGAGCTACCTGAAGTCATCCAACCTAATAAAAATCAGAGATGTAGAGCTGCCTGAAGTCATCCAACCTAATAAAAATCAGAGATGTAGAGCTGCCTGAAGTCATCCAACCTAATAAAAATCAGAGATGTAGAGCTGCCTGAAGTCATCCAACCTAATAAAAATCAGAGATTTAGAGCTGCCTGAAGTCATCCAACCTTATAAAAATCAGAGATTTAGAGCTGCCTGAAATCATCCAACCTAATAAAAATCAGAGATGTAGAGCTGCCTGAAATCATCCAACCTAATAAAAATCAGAGATGTAGAGCTGCCTGAAATCATCCAACCTAATAAAAATCAGAGATGTAGAGCTGCCTGAAATCTTCCAACCTAATAAAAATCAGAGATGTAGAGCTGCCTGAAGTCACCCAACCTAATAAAAATCAGAGATGTAGAGCTGCCTGAAGTCATCCAACCTAATAAAAATCAGAGATGTAGAGCTGCCTGAAGTCATCCAACCTAATAAAAATCAGAGATGTAGAGCTGCCTGAAATCATCCAACCTAATAAAAATCAGAGATGTAGAGCTGCCTGAAGTCATCCAACCTAATAAAAATCAGAGATGTAGAGCTGCCTGAAGTCATCCAACCTAATAAAAATCAGAGATGTAGAGCTGCCTGAAATCATCCAACCTAATAAAAATCAGAGATGTAGAGCTGCCTGAAATCATCCAACCTAATAAAAATCTGAGATGTAGAGCTGCCTGAAGTCATCCAACCTAATAAAAATCAGAGATGTAGAGCTGCCTGAAGTCACCCAACCTAATAAAAATCAGAGATGTAGAGCTGCCTGAAGTCATCCAACCTAATAAAAATCTGAGATGTAGAGCTGCCTGAAGTCATCCAACCTAATAAAAATCAGAGATGTAGAGCTGCCTGAAGTCACCCAACCTAATAAAAATCAGATGTAGAGCTGCCTGAAGTCATCCAACCTAATAAAAATCAGAGATGTAGAGCTGCCTGAAGTCATCCAACCTAATAAAAATCAGATGTAGAGCTGCCTGAAGTCATCCAACCTAATAAAAATCAGAGATGTAGAGCTGCCTGAAGTCATCCAACCTAATAAAAATCAGAGATGTAGAGCTTTCTGAAATCATCCAACCTAATAAAAATCAGAGATATAGAGCTGCCTGAAGTCATCCAACCTAATAAAAATCAGAGATGTAGAGCTGCCTGAAACTCCTGAAGTCATCCAACCTTATAAAAATCAGAGATGTAGAGCTGCCTGAAGTCATCCAACCTTATAAAAATCAGAGATGTAGAGCTGCCTGAAGTCATCCAACCTTATAAAAATCAGAGATGTAGAGCTGCCTGAAATCATCCAACCTAATAAAAATCAGAGATGTAGAGCTGCCTGAAGTCATCCAACCTTATAAAAATCAGAGATGTAGAGCTGCCTGAAGTCATCCAACCTTATAAAAATCAGAGATGTAGAGCTGCCTGAAGTCATCCAACCTTATAAAAATCAGAGATGTAGAGCTGCCTGAAGTCATCCAACCTAATAAAAATCAGAGATGTAGAGCTGCCTGAAGTCATCCAACCTAATAAAAATCAGAGATGTAGAGCTGCCTGAAGTCATCCAACCTTATAAAAATCTGAGATGTAGAGCTACCTGAAGTCATCCAACCTAATAAAAATCAGAGATGTAGAGCTGCCTGAAGTCATCCAACCTAATAAAAATCAGAGATGTAGAGCTGCCTGAAGTCATCCAACCTAATAAAAATCAGAGATTTAGAGCTGCCTGAAGTCATCCAACCTTATAAAAATCAGAGATGTAGAGCTGCCTGAAGTCATCCAACCTAATAAAAATCAGAGATGTAGAGCTGCCTGAAATCATCCAACCTAATAAAAATCAGAGATGTAGAGCTGCCTGAAATCACCCAACCTAATAAAAATCAGAGATGTAGAGCTGCCTGAAGTCATCCAACCTAATAAAAATCAGAGATGTAGAGCTGCCTGAAGTCATCCAACCTAATAAAAATCAGAGATGTAGAGCTGCCTGAAGTCATCCAACCTAATAAAAATCAGAGATGTAGAGCTGCCTGAAGTCATCCAACCTAATAAAAATCAGAGATGTAGAGCTGCCTGAAGTCACCCAACCTAATAAAAATCAGAGATGTAGAGCTGCCTGAAGTCACCCAACCTAATAAAAATCAGAGATGTAGAGCTGCCTGAAGTCACCCAACCTAATAAAAATCAGAGATGTAGAGCTGCCTGAAGTCATCCAACCTAATAAAAATCAGAGATGTAGAGCTGCCTGAAGTCACCCAACCTAATAAAAATCAGAGATGTAGAGCTGCCTGAAGTCATCCAACCTAATAAAAATCAGATGTAGAGCTGCCTGAAGTCATCCAACCTAATAAAAATCAGATGTAGAGCTGCCTGAAGTCATCCAACCTAATAAAAATCAGAGATGTAGAGCTGCCTGAAGTCATCCAACCTAATAAAAATCAGAGATGTAGAGCTGCCTGAAGTCATCCAACCTAATAAAAATCAGAGATGTAGAGCTGCCTGAAGTCATCCAACCTAATAAAAATCAGAGATGTAGAGCTGCCTGAAGTCATCCAACCTAATAAAAATCAGAGATGTAGAGCTGCCTGAAATCATCCAACCTAATAAAAATCAGAGATGTAGAGCTGCCTGAAGTCACCCAACCTAATAAAAATCAGAGATGTAGAGCTGCCTGAAGTCACCCAACCTAATAAAAATCAGAGATGTAGAGCTGCCTGAAGTCACCCAACCTAATAAAAATCAGAGATGTAGAGCTGCCTGAAGTCACCCAACCTAATAAAAATCAGAGATGTAGAGCTGCCTGAAGTCATCCAACCTAATAAAAATCAGAGATGTAGAGCTGCCTGAAGTCATCCAACCTAATAAAAATCAGAGATGTAGAGCTGCCTGAAGTCACCCAACCTAATAAAAATCTGAGATGTAGAGCTGCCTGAAGTCATCCAACCTAATAAAAATCAGAGATGTAGAGCTGCCTGAAGTCATCCAACCTTATAAAAATCAGAGATGTTGAGCTGCCTGAAGTCATCCAACCTTATAAAAATCAGAGATGTAGAGCTGCCTGAAGTCATCCAACCTTATAAAAATTAGAGATGTAGAGCTGCCTGAAATCATCCAACCTAATAAAAATCAGAGATGTAGAGCTGCCTGAAGTCATCCAACCTTATAAAAATCAGAGATGTTGAGCTGCCTGAAGTCATCCAACCTTATAAAAATCAGAGATGTAGAGCTGCCTGAAGTCATCCAACCTTATAAAAATCAGAGATGTAGAGCTGCCTGAAGTCATCCAACCTTATAAAAATCAGAGATGTAGAGCTGCCTGAAATCATCTAACCTAATAAAAATCAGAGATGTAGAGCTGCCTGAAATCATCCAACCTAATAAAAATCAGAGATGTAGAGCTGCCTGAAGTCATCCAACCTAATAAAAATCAGAGATGTAGAGCTGCCTGAAATCATCCAACCTTGTAAAAATCCGGGGTGTCGTACTGCCGGTGCACAGCGGAGCGACTCTGTCTCACTTCTCAGAAACGGCTCGCAAGATCCCGTAATGATTAGTATTCTACATAAAACTGAACATAATAGCATGATCAAATCAAAGTTTATTTGTCAGGCTACTGTTCGACCCCCAAAACACCATGACATTTCTTAGGACAATTGAGGACGATTGTGTTGAACTGTAGAATTTGGTTTAACGCCATCCGCTCTATAATGTGATTAGTTCGTCCCGGTTAGCCATCCTTATTTACATCATTCTACAAGATCGAAATGCATATTCCCATGAAACTGATTGGGGGATCAAATGGTTGGCATTGCAGCATGGACGTTTCACCGGTAAAACGTGAAGAATTATATAATTCACGATTTGACAGTGATGACGGCCTAATTTATAAGGTAGGTCTAACTTGGTGTTTAGGATTTAAAAAATATTAAATGTTGTTACTTTAGCCACTGCCATTGGAATACAGTATGTGTTACCATAGATAGTCTTTTAAAATATTATTTTAACAGTAACCTCATATGGGGTTACTGACCACCATCCCTTGAATTCAGAATAATAAGGGGTGATTATCTGGCCTTGGGGAGAGAGAGCACATGGAGGAACACACAGCAGGAAGAACACACAGCACATGGAGGAACACACAGCAGGAAGAACACACAGCACATGGAGGAACACACAGCAGGAAGAACACGCAGCCCTGCGGGAAGAACACGCAGCCCTGCGGGAAGAACACGCAGCCCTGCGGGAAGAACACGCAGCCCTGCGGGAAGAGCACGCAGCCCTGCGGGAAGAACACGCAGCCCTGCGGGAAGAACACGCAGCCCTGCGGGAAGAACACGCAGCCCTGCGGGAAGAACACGCAGCGCTGCGGGAAGCACACGCAGCCCTGCGGGAAGCACACGCAGCCCTGCGGGAAGCACACGCAGCCCTGCGGGAAGCACACGCAGCCCTGCGGGAAGCACACGCAGCCCTGCGGGAAGCACACGCAGCCCTGCGGGAAGCACACGCAGCCCTGCGGGAAGCACACGCAGCCCTGCGGGAAGCACACGCAGCCCTGCGGGAAGCACACGCAGCCCTGCGGGAAGCACACGCAGCCCTGCGGGAAGCACACGCAGCCCTGCGGGAAGCACACGCAGCCCTGCGGGAAGCACACGCAGCCCTGCGGGAAGCACACGCAGCCCTGCGGGAAGAACACGCAGCCCTGCGGGAAGAACACGCAGCCCTGCGGGAGGAACACGCAGCCCTGCGGGAAGAACACGCAGCCCTGCGGGAAGAACACGCAGCCCTGCGGGAAGAACACGCAGCCCTGCGGGAAGAACACGCAGCCCTGCGGGAAGAACACGCAGCCCTGCGGGAAGAACACGCAGCCCTGCGGGAAGAACACGCAGCCCTGCGGGAAGAACACGCAGCCCTGCGGGAAGAACACGCAGCCCTGCGGGAAGAACACACAGCAGGAAGAACACGCAGCCCTGCAGGAAGAACACGCAGCCCTGCAGGAAGAACACGCAGCCCTGCAGGAAGAACACACAGCCCTGCAGGAAGAACACACAGCAGGAAGAACACACAGCAGGAAGAACACACAGCCCTACAGGAAGAACACACAGCAGGAAGAACACACAGCAGGAAGAACACACAGCAGGAAGAACACACAGCAGGAAGAACACACAGCAGGAAGAACACACAGCAGGAAGAACACACAGCAGGAAGAACACACAGCAGGAAGAACACACAGCAGGAAGAACACACAGCAGGAAGAACACACAGCAGGAGGAACACACAGCCCTGCAGGAAGAACACACAGCAGGAAGAACACACAGCCCTGCAGGAAGAACACACAGCCCTGCAGGAAGAACACACAGCCCTGCAGGAAGAACACACAGCCCTGCAGGAAGAACACACAGCAGGAAGAACACGCAGCCCTGCAGGAAGAACACGCAGCCCTGCAGGAAGAACACACAGCCCTGCAGGAAGGGTTGAAGGAAGAACACACAGCCCTGCAGGAAGAACACACAGCAGGAAGAACACACAGCCCTGCAGGAAGAACACACAGCCCTACAGGAAGGGTTGAAGGAAGAACACACAGCTCTGCAGGAAGAACACACAGCAGGAAGAACACACAGCCCTGCAGGAAGAACACACAGCAGGAAGAACACACAGCCCTGCAGGAAGAACACGCAGCCCTGCAGGAAGAACACACAGCCCTGCAGGAAGAACACACAGCCCTGCAGGAAGAACACACAGCCCTGCAGGAAGAACACACAGCCCTGCAGGAAGAACACACAGCCCTGCAGGAAGAACACACAGCCCTACAGGAAGAACACACAGCAGGAAGAACACACAGCCCTGCAGGAAGAACACGCAGCCCTGCAGGAAGAACACACAGCAGGAAGAACACACAGCCCTGCGGGAAGAACACACAGCCCTGCGGGAAGAACACACAGCCCTACGGGAAGAACACACAGCCCTACGGGAAGAACACACAGCCCTGCGGGAAGACCACACAGCCCTGCAGGAAGAACACGCAGCCCTGCAGGAAGAACACGCAGCCCTGCAGGAAGAACACACAGCAGGAAGAACACACAGCAGGAAGAACACACAGCCCTGCAGGAAGAACACACAGCCCTGCAGGAAGAACACACAGCCCTGCAGGAAGAACACACAGCCCTGCAGGAAGAACACACAGCCCTGCAGGAAGAACACACAGCAGGAAGAACACACAGCAGGAAGAACACACAGCCCTACAGGAAGAACACACAGCCCTACAGGAAGAACACGCAGCCCTGCAGGAGGAACACGCAGCGCTACAGGAAGAACACACAGCCCTGCAGGAAGAACACGCAGCCCTGCAGGAAGAACACACAGCAGGAAGAACACACAGCCCTGCAGGAAGAACACACAGCCCTGCAGGAAGAACACACAGCAGGAAGAACACACAGCCCTGCAGGAAGAACACACAGCAGGAAGAACACACAGCAGGAAGAACACACAGCCCTGCAGGAAGAACACACAGCAGGAAGAACACACAGCCCTGCAGGAAGAACACACAGCCCTGCGGGAAGAACACACAGCCCTACGGGAAGAACACACAGCCCTACGGGAAGAACACACAGCCCTGCGGGAAGACCACACAGCCCTGCGGGAAGAACACGCAGCCCTGCAGGAAGAACACGCAGCCCTGCAGGAAGAACACACAGCAGGAAGAACACACAGCAGGAAGAACACACAGCCCTGCAGGAAGAACACACAGCCCTGCAGGAAGAACACACAGCCCTGCAGGAAGAACACACAGCAGGAAGAACACACAGCAGGAAGAACACACAGCAGGAAGAACACACAGCAGGAAGAACACACAGCCCTACAGGAAGAACACGCAGCCCTGCAGGAGGAACACGCAGCGCTACAGGAAGAACACACAGCCCTGCAGGAAGAACACACAGCCCTGCAGGAAGAACACACAGCCCTGCAGGAAGAACACACAGCCCTACAGGAAGAACACACAGCCCTGCAGGAAGAACACACAGCCCTACAGGAAGAACACACAGCCCTACAGGAAGAACACGCAGCCCTGCAGGAAGAACACACAGCCCTGCAGGAAGAACACACAGCCCTACAGGAAGAACACACAGCCCTGCAGGAAGAACACACAGCCCTACAGGAAGAACACACAGCCCTGCAGGAAGAACACACAGCCCTACAGGAAGAACACACAGCCCTACAGGAAGGGCTGCAGATTAAGTTTAATACATGTGTCAAATGATAATGACTCCTGTCTCTATAAAAACAAATGAAATCATTGAAAATACTACACCAGCATAATAGAGGATCAATAGTTGATTTTTAAATCGCTGTAGATTGTGTTGTCACAGTATGAGCGCATTGTCTACAGTCAGGAATCCCGCCGCTGAGCAGCACATATAAAACAGCTGATTGTTGAGCTGTCGATGTCAGCGAACAGCAGGTAGAAGGTATTTCGCAATATTTTTTAAATACAATTGCGGGAAGAATCTGTTTGAACTGGTGAGTGCCACTGGAAAGTTGGACTATACATTTCCTCCTCATAATCTAGGCCGGAGATCTGTGCGTCCACTCTTTTCATTGGCCTACACCAGGGGTGTCAAACTCATTCCACGGAGGGCCTAGTGTCTGCAGGTTTTTGGTTTTTCCTTTCAATAAAGCCCTAGACAACCAGGTGTGGGGAGTTCCTAACTAATTAGTGATGTTAATTCATCAATCAAATACAAGGGAGGAGCGAAAACCCGCAGACACTCGGCCCTCCGTGGAATGAGTTTGACACCTGTGGCCTACACTATTGGTTGTCTTTAAGACATTGGTCGATGGTCTTATTGATCTCCGTGTGTAAATCAGAGTAGCTTGTCATTTGGATCATGTGTGTGGTATAACAAAAAAATATTGTAACGTCTCCAATAACTGCTGACAGCCCACAGCCCTGGCTTGCATGCTAGTGGTTCCTATAAACTTCCAGTCATTGTGCTAACACTAGTTAGCATTGGCTCGCAAAACGGTCTTCTTCCTTCATACTGGAAGCAGATAGCCTAAATAAAACTAATGGGATACAGGAGTACATCTGACTCTGGGTGAAGTAGATGAAGGGCCGCTCCACTGCTCATTTCAACTTCTGTTGAATGTCTTTGAATTGACGTGGAAAACAACGTTGACTAAACCAGCGTGTGCCCACGTAACATATAGCCTAATGTTTTCTCAATGTTTGCTTTAAATTAATAGAACATTTTAGAAATATTAGTCTTTCTGTCCCTCAGGCTATAATGACCAGTCAGGCGTATTCCAAAAGGGGGTCGGCGTACACGTTGTAGGCTACCTGTCATTCTCAATTGACTATGACCACATTTGCGTACTTACATTTCCTGTAGACTCAGAAAGGCATCGATTATTCCCAACGAAACCTCCATCAAACGTCTCGACTCATCCATGGAAACGTCATTCCGTCCATTTCTGATCGTCAACCTCCACAGATGATTAATTAACGTCACCGGCCGAACAGCAGCTCGATTACAGATCAACTTCAGAGAGAGAAGCAGAACAGCGAGAGACGGAGAGCCACGGCAATCCCTTTGCGCGCGTCCGTGCCGTGAGCGGACAGAGCGGAGCCAGGGTGACCGGGCGTTCCCGTGCCGCTCGTCCACTGTTACGGCCAATTATACACGGCTCATTGCAGTGATAAGAACCTATGAGGTTGTTTACGTGGCCATACGTGCGGTCAATCAGTTTAAATTCATCTATAGATCTCAAACAGTGCTCAAAGTTTGCGCCAAGAACAGAAGGTTTAAAAGATGAATAAAAAGACAGACTAAATGACTTAAATGACAAATGTTATTTATTTTTTTCAAATTTAATGAGGGTAATAAAAGCAATAAATATAAGGTAGGCTGTAGCTTATTGGGTTTCAAGGAAAATACTAAATACACAGAATAATAACTTCCCCCCCTTTAGGACGTGTTGAACACTGCAGAGTAATGCCGAAGCCTAGGACTACCTGAACACTACAGAGAAACGTTTAGGTGTTGAATCACTGACGAGCATCAGGCTATAACCTGTACCAGCGATATCAACAGGGTTATACAACACTGACTAACAGAGATGTACAGCCCTATACGTTAACGATAAATCCCAGTGTCATCTAAGATCCTATGAGGCAGTCAGAGAGTTCAACACCACAGACAGTCACCAGTGGAAGTAGACAGGAGAGGTGTAGGGCGATGGGTTGGGCCTGAGTCATGTTTAACTGTTAAATTGCAACAGGCAAGCTTTGAAACAGCTAAACATATCATTCTGGAGCCGGCCGTGGCTGTATAGGCCTAAATGTGACAATTGATGGGGGGAAACAGCTGAAATGGGGCTTGAACCATCGAGTGAGGTTAAAGGGGAACCACACTGTCTCCTGTACCTTAATGACATGATTATTGAATAATGTCCGTTAGTGAATAATGGCCGTTACACCCACCACTCCGTTATGATATGATTATATGACAGGCTGTCACAACGAGGTCACAGAGGACTCGACTAGGAGGATCACAGCTTTATACACTGTGTGTGTGTGTATATTTGTGTGTGCAAAGTGTATGTAAACTTCCGACTTCAACTGTATATACAGGAAGTACGAGATCAATGTGGAGCTAGATACAGGAAGTACCAGATCAATGTGGAGCTAGATACAGGAAGTACCAGATCAATGTGGAGCTATATACAGGAAGTACCAGTACCAGATCAATGTGGAGCTATATACAGGAAGTACCAGATCAATGTGGAGCTATATACAGGAAGTACCAGATCAATGTGGAGCTATATACAGGGAGTACCAGATAAATGTGGAGCTATATACAGGAAGTACCAGTACCAGATCAATGTAGAGCTATATACAGGAAGTAACAGATCAATGTGGAGCTATATACAGGAAGTACCAGTACCAGATCAATGTGGAGCTATATACAGGGAGTACCAGATCAATGTGGAGCTATATACAGGAAGTACCAGATCAATGTGGAGCTATATACAGGGAGTACCAGATCAATGTGGAGCTATATACAGGAAGTACCAGATCAATGTGGAGCTATATACAGGAAGTACCAGTACCAGATCAATGTAGAGCTATATACAGGAAGTAACAGATCAATGTGGAGCTATATACAGGAAGTACCAGATCAATGTGGAGCTATATACAGGAAGTACCAGATCAATGTGGAGCTATATACAGGAAGTACCAGATCAATGTGGAGCTATATACAGGAAGTACCAGTACCAGATCAATGTAGAGCTATATACAGGAAGTAACAGATCAATGTGGAGCTATATACAGGAAGTACCAGATCAATGTGGAGCTATATACAGTTAGTAACAGATCAATGTGGAGCTATATACAGGAAGTACCAGTACCAGATCAATGTGGAGCTATATACAGGAAGTACCAGATCAATGTGGATCTATATACAGGAAGTACCAGATCAATGTGGAGCTATATACAGAAAGTACCAGATCAATGTGGAGCTATATACAGGAAGTACCAGATCAATGTGGAGCTATATACAGGGAGTACCAGATCAATGTGGAGCTATATACAGGGAGTACCAGATCAATGTGGAGCTATATACAGGAAGTACCAGATCAATGTGGAGCTATATACAGGAAGTACCAGTACCAGATCAATGTGGAGCTATATACAGGGAGTACCAGATCAATGTGGAGCTATATACAGGAAGTACCAGATCAATGTGGAGCTATATACAGGAAGTACCAGATCAATGTGGAGCTATATACAGGAAGTACCAGTACCAGATCAATGTGGAGCTATATACAGGAAGTAACAGATCAATGTGGAGCTATATACAGGAAGTACCAGATCAATGTGGAGCTATATACAGGAAGTAACAGATCAATGTGGAGCTATATACAGGAAGTACCAGTACCAGATCAATGTGGAGCTATATACAGGAAGTACCAGATCAATGTGGATCTATATACAGGAAGTACCAGATCAATGTGGAGCTATATACAGGGAGTACCAGATCAATATGGAGCTATATACAGGAAGTACCAGATCAATGTGGAGCTATATACAGGAAGTACCAGATCAATGTGGAGCTATATACAGGGAGTACCAGATCAATGTGGAGCTATATACAGGAAGTACCAGATCAATGTGGAGCTATATACAGGGAGTACCAGATCAATGTGGAGCTATATACAGGAAGTACCAGATCAATGTGGAGCTATATACAGGAAGTACCAGATCAATGTGGAGCTATATACAGGGAGTACCAGATCAATGTGGAGCTATATACAGGGAGTACCAGATCAATGTGGAGCTATATACAGGAAGTACCAGATCAATGTGGAGCTATATACAGGAAGTACCAGTACCAGATCAATGTGGAGCTATATACAGGGAGTACCAGATCAATGTGGAGCTATATACAGGAAGTACCAGATCAATGTGGAGCTATATACAGGAAGTACCAGTACCAGATCAATGTGGAGCTATATACAGGGAGTACCAGATCAATGTGGAGCTATATACAGGAAGTACCAGATCAATGTGGCGCTACATACAGGAAGTACCAGATCAATGTGGCGCTACATACAGGAAGTACCAGATCAATGTGGCGCTACATACAGGAAGTACCAGTACCAAAGGGGTACTGGGGGAAGTTTTCCCTTGTGGGGACACACTGTACACACACACACACACACACACACACACACTACCGGTCAAAAGTTTGGACACATCTACTCATTCCAGGGTTTCTCTTTTCTTTTTACAATGTTCACATTGTAGAATAATAGTGAAGACATGAAAACTATGAAATAACACAAATGGAATCATGTAGTAACCAAACAAAGTGTTAAACAAATCAAAATATATTTATATTTGAGATTCTTAGCCACCCTTTGCCTTGATGACAGCTTTGCATTCCCTCAACCAGCTTTGAGGTAGTGCCCTGGAATGCTTTTGGTACTGTTGTGAGGCTGGTTGGATGTACTGGCAAAAGCTCTAAAACAACGTTGGAGGCGGTTTATGGTAGAGAAATGTTCATTCAATTATTTGGCAATAGCTCTGGTGAGCATTCCTGCAATCAGTATACGAATTGCACGCTCCCTCAAAACTTGACACATCTGTGGAATTGTGTTGTGTGACAAAACTGCACATTTTAGAGTGACCTTTTATTGCCCCAGCACAAGGTGCACCTGTGTAATGATCATGCTGTTTAATCATCTTATTGATATGCCACACCTGTCAGGTGGATGGATTATCTTGTAGAAGGAGAAATGCTCACTAACAGGGATTTAAACAAATGTGTGCACAACATTTTAGAGAAATAAGCTTTTTGTGCTTATGTAACATTTCTGGGATGTTTTATTTCAGCTCGTGAAACACTTTACATCTGCGTTTATACTGTTGTTCAGTGCATACAGTATGACATAACTGATTACATATAATATATATGACATATATAATTAGTTACTCCCCAACCCTGACTGTGAGTCATAGCTTCCTTCCACTGCATTGTACTGTGTGTGTGCGTGTGTGTGTGTGTGTGTGTGTGTGTGTGTGTGTGTGTGTATGCGTGCGTGTCATACAGTAGCTTCCTTCTCTACAGGGGTCTATGTTATCTATCCCGATTGACTAGTCACTTTACCTCTACCTACATATTACCTCAACTAACCGGTACCCCCCGTGTATAGCCTGGGTACCGGTACCCCCTGTGTATAGCCTGGGTACCGGTACCCCCCGTGTATATAGCCTGGGTACCGGTACCCCCCGTGTATATAGCCTGGGTACCGGTACCCCCTGTGTATATAGCCTGGGTACCGGTACCCCCCCGTGTATATAGCCTGGGTACCGGTACCCCCCCCGTGTATATAGCCTGGGTACCGGTACCCCCCCCGTGTATATAGCCTGGGTACCGGTACCCCCCCCGTGTATATAGCCTGGGTACCGGTACCCCCTGTGTATATAGCCTGGGTACCGGTACCCCCTGTGTATATAACCTCGTTATTGTTATTTGTGTTACTTTTTATTTAATATTTTACTATAGTTACTAATTATCTTAACTCTATTTCTTGAACTGCTTTGTTGGTTATTAAGTCAGAGGTCTACTACACCTGTTGTATTCAGCATTTCACTGTGAGGTCTACTACACCTGTTGTATTCAGCATTTCACTGTAAGGTCTACTACACCTGTTGTATTCAGCATTTCACTGTAAAGTCTACACTTGTTGTATCAGCATTTCACTGTAAGGTCTACTACACCTGTTGTATTCAGCATTTCACTGTAAGGTCTACTACACCTGTTGTATTCAGCATTTCACTGTAAGGTCTACTACACCTGTTGTATTCAGCATTTCACTGTAAGGTCTACTACACCTGTTGTATTCAGCATTTCACTGTAAGGTCTACTACACCTGTTGTATTCAGCA
Source organism: Salvelinus fontinalis (assembly GCF_029448725.1). Classification (NCBI taxonomy): domain Eukaryota; kingdom Metazoa; phylum Chordata; class Actinopteri; order Salmoniformes; family Salmonidae; genus Salvelinus; species Salvelinus fontinalis. The sequence continues at coordinate 42,172,005 of NC_074674.1, read as the reverse complement.
TTTCACTGTAAGGTCTACTACACCTGTTGTATTCAGCATTTCACTGTAAGGTCTACTACACCTGTTGTATTCAGCATTTCACTGTAAGGTCTACTACACCTGTTGTATTCAGCATTTCACTGTAAGGTCTACTACACCTGTTGTATTCAGCATTTCACTGTAAGGTCTACTACACTTGTTGTATTCAGCATTTCACTGTAAGGTCTACTACACCTGTTGTATCCAGCATTTCACTGTAAGGTCTACTACACCTGTTGTATTCAGCATTTCACTGTGAGGTCTACTACACCTGTTGTATTCAGCATTTCACTGTAAGGTCTACTACACCTGTTGTATTCAGCATTTCACTGTGAGGTCTACTACACCTGTTGTATTCAGCATTTCACTGTGAGGTCTACTACACCTGTTGTATTCAGCGTTTCACTGTGAGATCTACACCTGTTGTATTCAGCACACGCGACACATTGATTTGATTTGATTCTACTCCAGGGCAAAGTCTTCAGGTTTCCTCCCAGTTCAGTTTAATCCATTAATTTAAATTGATGACCCACATGGAGGACACAGCAGGCTAATCTAATCTGGGGTACACCACGTGCTCCCAGACTACGTGTGTGTTCATATATAGTGTGTGTGTGTGTTCATATATGTGTGTTTGTGTTCATATATAATGTGTGTGTGTGTTCATATATATGTGTGTGTGTGTGTGCGCGTGTGTTCATATATATGTGTGTGTGTGTGTGTGTGTTCATATATATGTGTGTGTGTGTGTTCATATATATGTGTGTGTGTGTGTTCATATATATGTGTGTGTGTGTGTGTGTGTGTTCATATATATGTGTGTGTGTGTGTGTTCATATATATGTGTGTGTGTGTTCATATATATGTGTGTGTGTGTGTTCATATATATGTGTGTGTGTGTGTGTGTGTGTGTGTGTGTGTTCATATATATGTGTGTGTGTGTGTGTTCATATATATGTGTGTGTGTGTGTGTGTGTGTGTGTGTGTGTGTGTGTTCATATATATGTGTGTGTGTGTTCATATATATGTGTGTGTGTGTGTGTGTGTGTGTGTTCATATGCTGCTCTGCTCCGCAGCCTTCCCTCATGGCCAAAAGTAGCACACTATATTGGGAATAGGATTCCATTTGGGACACGGGCCTAATAGTCTCTAGCTTGCTGATCACAGGAAACTGGTCTACAGGGTAATGGACTGCATCTGACTGCTGACCTAGGATCAGTTAGCTTATATAGGATCAGTTTTTAATTTTTAGATCATAATGAATAAGACCTGGTCCTATTAACACTAAGGTAGCCTGGTTCAACAGACACATAGACAGACTAGCTAGACAGACAGACTAGACATAGACAGCCTAGCTAGACAGTCAGACTAGACATAAACAGACTAGCTAGACATACTGACTCACTAGACAGCCTAGCTAGACAGACAGACTAGCTAGACAGCCAGACTAGACATAGACAGACTAGCTAGACAGACTAGACATACTGACTCACTAGACAGACAGACTAGACAGCCTAGCTAGACAGACTAGACAAGACAGACTAGCTAGACAGACAGACAAGACAGCCTAGCTAGACAGACTAGACAAGACAGACTAGCTAGACAGACAGACAAGACAGCCTAGCTAGACATAGACAGACTAGCTAGACAGACAGACTAGACAGGCTAGCCAGACAGGCCAGATATACTGACTCACTAGACAGACAGGCTAGCCAGCCAGACACAGAGACAAACGGACTAGCTGATATAGGTACAGTTACAGTTTAATAACTAATTCACTTTGAATTAAGGAGCACGTTATCCATTATGTTAGTCTTTATAATGTAAAGGAACACACAGCACGAGGTACAACGTGAGAGTTATCTAAGATTCTCTTCAAAAAAGGAGATTTCAGACTTACTGAGACCTTCCACCTGTAAAAGGTTTCAACAGCCGCCCTGTAAACACACTTTACATTAAAAAGAGAAGTTTGGTATTTTTTTTAACAATTTATTTCCATAGTGTTACCTAGATCCAACACTAGGTACAATGTTGACGATGACAGATACAGACATGATATCAAACTGAAAGCATTGAGCCAGACAACTTTAACTATATTATCCAATACATAAAAACCCCTTTACCTTAACCATTCACATCTATACTAGATTATTGTTGTCTGGGACTAAGAGACAAGATATATTCTGATACATTTGACTTGCCTTGAGCTTCTCTACGGCCCAAACGTCTCCAGAGAGTCCAGGGAACAGTCATAGGAGAAACACCATTTGTGCTAGCGAGGTGAGGTCTGGGAAAGATGTCGCCCTTCTCTTTTACCTACTGTACGCAACGCAACGTGGTAACCATGGATACAGAGGGCTCCGCTACAATGCAGGATCATCTAGTTGGTCAGGTAACTTTAATACACAAACAGAAATATCTATTGAATTTTCTGATTCATTAAAGAAAGTTAAACAGAGAGATTATCCAAATACAATTATTAGATTTTAAATGTATCTTTCTAAAAAAAAAGCATGTAGAGAATATAATTTCAGAATATTTAGGCAGGTTAGCTGGCTAACTCATTGATCCTGCTGTATCCTTGTAGTACACCCCGGTACAACTGAGAAGTGGGTTTTGGTTTTGCCAGTCGTCGATCGAACACATTTGACCCCACAGACACGCCGTCATCAGATCAGACACGAGTGGAGAAGAGTTTTGGTAGAACCGATATAGTGCACTAAAAAAAAACTATGGACCCGGGTCAAAAGCAGTGCACTATACTGGGACTAGGGTGCTATTTTGGGACCTCAAGCCTGACTGTTGAAAAGGTTGGGGTAGAAACGTAGTCCTTCCACAGAGTCGTCTCTACACAGGTGACCCATCTTCTCTGCTAGTAACAACCTGAGAGACAGAGCGGAGGGATAGATAGAGAGATTGAGACAGAAACATGTCTCGTTATCTACATAATAAACGGTAATCATTTCTAATACACTATATTTACAAAAGTATGTGGACACCCCTTCAAATTAGTGGATTCGTCTTTCAACCACACCCGTTGCGGACAGGTGTATAAAAATCGAGCACACAACCATGCAATCTCCATAGACAAACATTGGCAGTAGAATGGACCTTACTGAAGAGCTCAGTGACTTTCAACGTGGCAACGTCATAGGATGCCACCTTTCCAGCAAGTCAGTTCGCCAAATTCCTGCCCTGCTAAAGCTTCCCCAGTCCACTGTAAGTGTTGTTATTGTGAAGTGGAAATGTCTAGGAGCAAAAACGGCTCAGCCACAAAGTGGTAGGCCACACAAGCTCACAGAACAGGACCTCCGAGTGCTGAAGCACGTAAAAATTGTCTGTCCTCGGTTGCAACACTCAGTACCGAGTTCCAAACTGCCTCTGGAAGCAACATCAGCACAATAACCGTTTGTCGTGAGCTTCATGAAATGGGTTTCCATGGCCGAGCAGCTGCACACAAGCCTAAGATCACCATGTGCAATGCCAAGCGTCAGCTAGAGTGGTGTAAAGCTCAACAACATTGGACTCTGGAGCAGTGGAAACGTGTTCTCTGTAGTGATGAATCACGCTTCACCATCTGGCAGTCCGACGGACACATTTGTGTTTGGCAGAAGCCAGGAGAACGCTACCTGCCCGAATGCTTAGTGCCAACTGTAAAGTTTGGTGGAGGAGGAATAATGGTCTGGGGCTGTTTTTCATGGTTCAGGCCCCTTAGTTCCAGTGAAGGGAAATCTTAACCCTACAACATACAATGACATTCTAGATGATTCTGTGCTTCCAACTTTGTGGCAACAGTTTGGGGAAGGCCCTTTCCTGTTTCAGCATGACAACGTCCCCGTTCACAAAGCGAGGTCCATAGAGAAATGATTTGTTGAAATCAGTGTGGAAGAACTTGACTGGCCTGCACAGAGCCCTGACCTCAACCCCATCGAACACCTATGGGGTGAATTGGAACGCCGACTACAAGCCAGGCCTAATCGCCCAACATCAGTGCCTGACCTCACTAATGCTCTTGTGGCTGAATGGAAGCAAGTCCCAGCAGCAATGTTCCAATATCTAGTGGAAAGCCTTCCCAGAAGAGTGGAGGCTGTTATAGCAGCAATGTTCCAACATCTAGTGGAAAGCCTTCCCTGAAGAGTGGAGGCTGTTATAGCAGCAATGTTCCAACATCTAGTGGAAAGCCTTCCCAGAAGAGTGGAGGCTGTTATAGCAGCAATGTTCCAACATCTAGTGGAAAGCCTTCCCAGAAGAGTGGAGGCTGTTATAGCAGCAATGTTCCATCATCTAGTGGAAAGCATTCCCAGAAGAGTGGAGGCTGTTATAGCAGCAATGTTCCAACATCTAGTGGAAAGCCTTCCCAGAAGAGTGGAGGCTGTTATAGCAGCAATGTTCCAACATCTAGTGGAAAGCCTTCCCAGAAGAGTGGAGGCTGTTATAGCGCCAATGTTCCAACATCTAGTGCACAGGTGTCAAACTCATTCCACGGAGGGCCGAGTGTCTGCGGGTTTTCGCTCCTCCCTTGTACTTGATTGATGAATTAACATCACTAATTAGTTAGGAACTCCCCACACCTGGTTGTCTAGGGCTTTATTGAAAGGAAAAACCAAAAACCAGCAGACACTAGGCCCTCCGTGGAATGAGTTTGACACCCCTGATCTAGTGGAAAGCCTTCCCAGAAGAGTGGAGGCTGTTATAGCAGCAATGTTCCAACATCTAGTGGAAAGCCTTCCCAGAAGAGTGGAGGCTGTTATAGCAGCAATGTTCCAACATCTAGTGGAAAACCTTCCCAGAAGAGTGGAGTCTGTTATAGCAGCAATGTTCCAACATCTAGTGGAAAGCCTTCCCAGAAGAGTGGAGGCTGTTATAGCAGCAATGTTCCAACATCTAGTGGAAAGCCTTCCCAGAAGAGTGGAGGCTGTTATAGCAGCAATGTTCCAACATCTAGTGGAAAGCCTTCCCAGAAGAGTGGAGGCTGTTATAGCAGCAAAGGGGGAACCAACTCCATATACCTTTTTTAAAAATGTTTTTTAATTTAACATTTATTTAACTAGGCAAGTCGGTTAAGAACAAATTCTTATTTACAATGACGGCCTACCGGGGAACAGAGTGTTATCTGCCTTGTTCAGGGGAACAGAGTGTTATCTGCCTTGTTCAGGGGAACAGAGTGTTATCTGCCTTGTTCAGGGGAACAGAGTGTTATCTGCCTTGTTCAGGGGAACAGAGTGTTATCTGCCTTGTTCAGGGGAACAGAGTGTTATCTGCCTTGTTCAGGGGAACAGAGTGTTATCTGCCTTGTTCAGGGGAACAGAGTGTTATCTGCCTTGTTCAGGGGAACAGAGTGTTATCTGCCTTGTTCAGGGGAACAGAGTGTTATCTGCCTTGTTCAGGGGAACAGAGTGTTATCTGCCTTGTTCAGGGGAACAGAGTGTTATCTGCCTTGTTCAGGGGAACAGAGTGTTATCTGCCTTGTTCAGGGGAACAGAGTGTTATCTGCCTTGTTCAGGGGAACAGAGTGTTATCTGCCTTGTTCAGGGGAACAGAGTGTTATCTGCCTTGTTCAGGGGAACAGAGTGTTATCTGCCTTGTTCAGGGGAACAGAGTGTTATCTGCCTTGTTCAGGGGAACAGAGTGTTATCTGCCTTGTTCAGGGGAACAGAGTGTTATCTGCCTTGTTCAGGGGAACAGAGTGTTATCTGCCTTGTTCAGGGGAACAGAGTGTTATCTGCCTTGTTCAGGGGAACAGAGTGTTATCTGCCTTGTTCAGGGGAACAGAGTGTTATCTGCCTTGTTCAGGGGAACAGAGTGTTATCTGCCTTGTTCAGGGGAACAGAGTGTTATCTGCCTTGTTCAGGGGAACAGAGTGTTATCTGCCTTGTTCAGGGGAACAGAGTGTTATCTGCCTTGTTCAGGGGAACAGAGTGTTATCTGCCTTGTTCAGGGGAACAGAGTGTTATCTGCCTTGTTCAGGGGAACAGAGTGTTATCTGCCTTGTTCAGGGGAACAGAGTGTTATCTGCCTTGTTCAGGGGAACAGAGTGTTAACTGCCTTGTTCAGGGGAACAGAGTGTTATCTGCCTTGTTCAGGGGAACAGAGTGTTATCTGCCTTGTTCAGGGGAACAGAGTGTTATCTGCCTTGTTCAGGGGAACAGAGTGTTATCTGCCTTGTTCAGGGGAACAGAGTGTTATCTGCCTTGTTCAGGGGAACAGAGTGTTATCTGCCTTGTTCAGGGGAACAGAGTGTTATCTGCCTTGTTCAGGGGAACAGAGTGTTATCTGCCTTGTTCAGGGGAACAGAGTGTTATCTGCCTTGTTCAGGGGAACAGAGTGTTATCTGCCTTGTTCAGGGGAACAGAGTGTTATCTGCCTTGTTCAGGGGAACAGAGTGTTATCTGCCTTGTTCAGGGGAACAGAGTGTTATCTGCCTTGTTCAGGGGAACAGAGTGTTATCTGCCTTGTTCAGGGGAACAGTGGGGTTATCTGCCTTGTTCAGGGGAACAGAGTGTTATCTGCCTTGTTCAGGGGAACAGTGGGGTTATCTGCCTTGTTCAGGGGAACAGAGTGTTATCTGCCTTGTTCAGGGGAACAGAGTGTTATCTGCCTTGTTCAGGGGAACAGAGTGTTATCTGCCTTGTTCAGGGGAACAGAGTGTTATCTGCCTTGTTCAGGGGAACAGAGTGTTATCTGCCTTGTTCAGGGGAACAGAGTGTTATCTGCCTTGTTCAGGGGAACAGAGTGTTATCTGCCTTGTTCAGGGGAACAGAGTGTTATCTGCCTTGTTCAGGGGAACAGAGTGTTATCTGCCTTGTTCAGGGGAACAGAGTGTTATCTGCCTTGTTCAGGGGAACAGAGTGTTATCTGCCTTGTTCAGGGGAACAGAGTGTTAACTGCCTTGTTCAGGGGAACAGAGTGTTATCTGCCTTGTTCAGGGGAACAGAGTGTTATCTGCCTTGTTCAGGGGAACAGAGTGTTATCTGCCTTGTTCAGGGGAACAGAGTGTTATCTGCCTTGTTCAGGGGAACAGAGTGTTATCTGCCTTGTTCAGGGGAACAGAGTGTTATCTGCCTTGTTCAGGGGAACAGAGTGTTATCTGCCTTGTTCAGGGGAACAGAGTGTTATCTGCCTTGTTCAGGGGAACAGAGTGTTATCTGCCTTGTTCAGGGGAACAGAGTGTTATCTGCCTTGTTCAGGGGAACAGAGTGTTAACTGCCTTGTTCAGGGGAACAGAGTGTTATCTGCCTTGTTCAGGGGAACAGAGTGTTATCTGCCTTGTTCAGGGGAACAGAGTGTTATCTGCCTTGTTCAGGGGAACAGAGTGTTATCTGCCTTGTTCAGGGGAACAGAGTGTTATCTGCCTTGTTCAGGGGAACAGAGTGTTATCTGCCTTGTTCAGGGGAACAGAGTGTTATCTGCCTTGTTCAGGGGAACAGAGTGTTATCTGCCTTGTTCAGGGGAACAGAGTGTTATCTGCCTTGTTCAGGGGAACAGAGTGTTATCTGCCTTGTTCAGGGGAACAGAGTGTTATCTGCCTTGTTCAGGGGAACAGAGTGTTATCTGCCTTGTTCAGGGGAACAGAGTGTTATCTGCCTTGTTCAGGGGAACAGAGTGTTATCTGCCTTGTTCAGGGGAACAGAGTGTTATCTGCCTTGTTCAGGGGAACAGTGGGGTTATCTGCCTTGTTCAGGGGAACAGAGTGTTATCTGCCTTGTTCAGGGGAACAGAGTGTTATCTGCCTTGTTCAGGGGAACAGAGTGTTATCTGCCTTGTTCAGGGGAACAGAGTGTTATCTGCCTTGTTCAGGGGAACAGAGTGTTATCTGCCTTGTTCAGGGGAACAGAGTGTTATCTGCCTTGTTCAGGGGAACAGAGTGTTATCTGCCTTGTTCAGGGGAACAGAGTGTTATCTGCCTTGTTCAGGGGCACAGAGTGTTATCTGCCTTGTTCAGGGGAACAGAGTGTTATCTGCCTTGTTCAGGGGAACAGAGTGTTATCTGCCTTGTTCAGGGGAACAGAGTGTTATCTGCCTTGTTCAGGGGAACAGAGTGTTATCTGCCTTGTTCAGGGGAACAGAGTGTTATCTGCCTTGTTCAGGGGAACAGAGTGTTATCTGCCTTGTTCAGGGCAGATTTTTACATTTTCAGCTCGGGGGATTCCATCTAGCAACCTTTTGGTTACTGGCCCAACTCTCTAACCACTAGGCTACCTGCCACCCCTCCACTCTAACCACTAGGCTACCTGCCACCCCTCCACTCTAACAACTAGGCAACCTGCCACCCCTCCACTCTAACCACTAGGCTACCTGCCACCCCTCCACTCTAACCACTAGGCAACCTGCCACCCCTCCACTCTAACCACTAGGCAACCTGCCACCCCTCCACTCTAACCACTAGGCAACCTGCCACCTATGATTTTGGAATGAGATGTTTGACGAACAAGTGTCCACATACTTCTGGTCATGTAGTGTATTATCAACAACAATCAGGACAGCTGTAGTTCAATCCAGTGGGTGAGGATGGGAGTTGTAGTTCTATATCCAGTCAGGGACTAGGGAGTGAGTAGTGGTACCTACCTTTCTTTAGACAGAAGAACAGAGAGACCGAGCAGCTTGGCAAACTCCTCAGCTGTCAGAGAGCCTTTATCCGTTACCTACGGGGGGAGGGAGAGAGATGAGTAGGGAGGGAGAGAGAGAGAGAGAGAGAGAGAGAGAGAGATGAGTAGGGAGGGAGAGAGAGAGAGAGAGAGAGAGATGAGTAGGGAGGGAGAGAGAGATGAGTAGGGAGGGAGGGAGAGATGAGTAGGGAGAGAGAGAGAGAGATGAGTGAGAGAGAGAGATGAGTAGGGAGGGAGGGAGAGAGAGAGAGATGAGTAAATAAATTCATAAAAAATCCTACAATGTGATTTTCTGGATTTTTTTCTCTAATTTTGTCTGTCATAGTTGAAGTGTACCTATGATAAAAATTACAGGCCTCTCTCATCTTTTTAAGTGGGAGAACTTGCACAATTGGTGGCTGACTAAATACTTTTTTGCCCCACTGTATATATATATATATATTTAATATTGTCATGGGTATGTGTAATTTTAACTGCCTTGTCCGGAAGGACCCGTACAGATCCAAACGTGACTGCTGCAGTAGAGAGACAGAGACATGGTATAATTTATGCTGCTGCTCTTGCTTTTCACGAGAGTGGAGTGTGTAGTTTGTCGTTGGCCAATCAGAATATATCCTATATCTCACTGGTCACCCCCAAAGCCAATTCCTCCTTTGGCTGCCTTTCCTTTCAGTTCTCTGCTGCCAATGACTGGAACGAACTACAAAAATCACTGAAGCTGGAGAGTCTTATTTCCCTCACTAACTTTAAGCATCAGCTGTCAGAGCAGCTCACAGATCACTGTATCTGCACATATCCCATCTGTAAATAGCCCATCCAACTACCTCATCCCCATACTGTAGTTATTTATTGATCTTGCTCCTTTGCACCCCAGTATCTCTACTTGCACATTCATCTTCTGCACATCTACCATTCCAGTGTTTAATTGCTTCGCCACATTGGCCTATTTATTGCCTTAACTCCCTTATCTTACCTCATTTTCACTCCCTGTATATAGATTTTTGGTTTTCTTTTTGTTCTACTGTGTTATTGACTGTACGTTTGTTTATCCCACGTGTAACTCTGTGTTGTTGTTTGTGTCGCACTGCTTTGCTTTATCTTGGCCAGGTCGCAGTTGTAAGTGAGAACTTGTTCTCAACTAGCCTACCTGGTTAAATAAAGGTGAATTATTAAATAAAGAAGTCATGAAACCGGCAGTAGGCTACAGTCACAGAGCCTCCGTGTGGCAAAAGTTGGGAGATATCTGATCAATGGAAGATGGAATTAAAATGACGGCATTAAAAGGAGAAGGACAGCTAACAGCGACAAAGAGTCAACAGCTTCTACTTCATATTCTGAATGGAGTTATTTGTAACTGTAGGATGAGAAAGGCATGCACTGCAGCCTCAATTACCTCAGTTAGCTAGCTTAACTAGCTTCTCCCGGTCACTGCATCCTCAATTACCTCAGTTAGCTAGCTTAACTAGCTTCTCCCGGTCACTGCATCCTCAATTACCTCAGTTAGCTAGCTTAACTAGCTTCTCCCGGTCACTGCATCCTCAATTACCTCAGTTAGCTAGCTTAACTAGCTTCTCCCGGTCACTGCATCCTCAATTACCTCAGTTAGCTAGCTTAACTAGCTTCTCCCGGTCACTGCAGCCTCAATTACCTCAGTTAGCTAGCTTAACTAGCTTCTCCCGGTCACTGCAGCCTCAATTACCTCAGTTAGCTAGCTTAACTAGCTTCTCCCGGTCACTGCAGCCTCAATTACCTCAGTTAGCTAGCTTAACTAGCTTCTCCCGGTCACTGCATCCTCAATTACCTCAGTTAGCTAGCTTAACTAGCTTCTCCCGGTCACTGCAGCCTCAATTACCTCAGTTAGCTAGCTTAACTAGCTTCTCCCGGTCACTGCAGCCTCAATTACCTCAGTTAGCTAGCTTAACTAGCTTCTCCCGGTCACTGCAGCCTCAATTACCTCAGTTAGCTAGCTTAACTAGCTTCTCCCGGTCACTGCAGCCTCAATTACCTCAGTTAGCTAGCTTAACTAGCTTCTCCCGGTCATTGCAGCCTCAATTACTCCAGTTAGCTAGCTTAACCTTTTCTCAATAGGGGGTGCTGTTTTCACTTTGTAAAAATTTCGTTCCCAAATTAAACTGCCTCGTACTCAATTCTTGCTCGTACAATATGCATATTATTATTACTATTGGATAGAAAACACTCTCTAGTTTCTAGAACCGTTTGAATTATATCTGTGAGTAAAACAGAACTCAAGTTGGAGCAAACTTCCTATCAGGAAGTGAGAAATCTGAAATCAGGCAGTCTGTTCTAGGGTCAGTTTATTAATTTGCATGTCTTCTATTGGTCGACATGCACTGCATACGCCTTCCCCTAGATGTCAGCAAGTAGTGAGAATTGGAATGGAGTTGCTAGGCAGATCTGAGGCCATATAAAGGGTCTGGGTACGTGGGGTACACTCTTTTCAACATTCGCCATGACGCAAGACAGACCTCAGGATTGCATTCTGAAAAGCTCTCGTTATAGGCCTTAGATATATCCGGCTCTGATTTTATTCGATATAGGTGTTAAAGACATCATAATGTAGTTATTTTAAACCGAGTTATAGCAGTTTATATCAGTATATTGCGATTTTCGGATATTTCTTTGTGCTGCGTTATAGTGAGTTGGACACGTCTTCGCCACATGGCTAATGTTTACTGCTAATTCCAAAGTTGAAGGCGATAATCTACAACCGAGCAACGATTCTTCTGGACAAAGGACAACTTGCCCAAGATTCTGATGGAAGCTCATCAAAAAGTAAGAACTACACTGCTCAAAAAAATAAAGGGAACACTTAAACAACACAATGTAACCGCACATTTGTGGCCTGCTGGAGGTCATTTTGCAGGGCTCTGGCAGTGCACCTCCTTGCACAAAGGCGGAGGTAGCGGTCCTGCTGCTGGGTTGTTGCCCTCCTACGGCCTCCTCCACGTCTCCTGATGTACTGGCCTGTCTCCTGGTAGCGCCTCCATGCTCTGGACACTACGCTGACAGACACAGCAAACCTTTTTGCCACAGCTCGCATTGATGTGCCATCCTGGATGAACTGCACTACCTGAGCCACTTGTGTGGGTTGTAGACTCCGTCTCATGCTACCACTAGAGTGAAAGCACCGCCAGCATTCAAAAGTGACCAAAACATCAGCCAGGAAGCATAGGAACTGAGAAGTGGTCTGTGGTCACCACCTGCAGAACCATTCCTTTAATGGGGGTGTCTTACTAATTGCCTATAATTTCCACCTTTTGTCTATTCCATTTGCACAACAGCATGTGAAATTTATTGTCAATCAGTGTTGCTTCCTAAGTGGACAGTTTGATTTCACAGAAGTGTGATTGACTCGGAGTTACATTGTGTTGTTTAAGTGTTCCCTTTATTTTTTTGAGCAGTGTATTTATGATGTTAATTCGTTGTTCTGTTGAAAAATGTGAAACTACTATTCCGCCATTAATTTCGGTGCGGTCTCGCTTTAACGCACGCTGTATGTCGTAGTAACGTTAATTTTAAAAATCTAACACAGCGGTTGCATTAAGAACTAATGTATCTTTCATTTGCTGTCCAACCTGTATTTTTTAGTCAAGTTTATAATTAGTTACTGATTAGATTAGGTGCCTCTCCCAAGATTTCTCCCGACATTTTGTTGGCAGCTTGGCTACTATTCTCATTGTATAACCACGATTTGTGCCGCTAAATATGCACATTTTCGAACAAACTCTATATGTATTGTGTAATATGATGTTATAGGACTGTCATCTGAAGAAGTTTGAGAAGGTTAGTGAAAAAATGTATATCTTTTGCTGGTTTATTCGTTATCGCTATTGTTGGCTTGAATCAATGCTGTTGTGTGGTTGGCTATTGTAGTAAGCTAATATAATGCTATATTGTGTTTTCGCTGTAAAACACTTAAAATCTGAAATATTGGCTGGATTCACAAGATCTTTGTCTTTCATTTGCTGTACGCTGTGTATTTTTCATAAATGTTTTATGATGAGTATTTAGGTAATTCACGTTGGTCTCTGTAGTTATTCTAGTTGCTTTGGTGAGAGTTGTGATGGTGGCTGCAATGTAAAACTATGATTTATACCTGAAATATGCACATTTTTCTAACAAAACATATGCTATACAATAAATATGTTATCAGACTGTCATCTGATGAAGTTGTTTCTTGGTTAGTGACTATTTATATCTTTATTTTGTCGAATTTGTGATAGCTACCTATGCAGGAAAAAAATGGTGAAAAAAAAAAGTTGTGTCTTTTGCTATCGTGGTTAGCTAATAGAAATACATAGTGTCTTCCCTGTAAAACATTTTAAAAATCAGAAATGATGGCTGGCTGGATTCACAAGATGTGTATCTTTCATCTGGTGTCTTGGACTTGTGATTTAATGATATTTAGATGCTAGTATTTACTTGTGGCGCTATGCTAGGCTATGCTAGTCAGCTTTTTTACTGATGAGGGTGCTCCCGGATCCGGGATTGTGACCAAGTAGAAGTTTTAACTAGCTTCTCCCGGTTTGATGCAGTCAAGACAGGTACTACGTAATCATATTTGATGATAAATAACCTAGGCAGCTATTAGTCTGCTATAGTGCGAGTCGGCTTGGTTGGTTGCTGTCTCTCCCTCCCTGTTCCCTGTGTCATTCCCTCACAGTAAGGTCCCTCCCCGGCCTACTAGATCGGCACCTCTCCTCTCCCGCTTTATCAGCTCCGCTCAATAAAGTAGCTTAAGAAATATTATTATTTTTCTGCTGCTTCCCTCACTCGGATCGTAAACGGGTCTGGATCCAACCAGGTCTATACGGAACGGGTGTAGTTGTCCTCTGCTTTGTTCGGAACAGGTCTTAATACTTAAAAAATGTATTGATGCATATCGGGTCCGGGTTGGAAAGCCCCCAGGTCCACTTCCTCTAATTTGTCTATCACTAGCAGCACCAACTCACTGTGTCATTCTGGGTAAATGTTCTTGGTGAATAAAAGTGATTCTTACGTTGTCCAGGGCCGAGGAGATCATCTCCTCCTCACTGTGGGACTGCAGCTGAACCACCATCACACCACTGTCAAAGATACGCAACCTGGAGGGAGAGAGGGGACGCAGGGAGAGAGAGAGAGGGGACGGAGGGAGAGAGGGGGAGGGAGAGAGAGAGAGAGGGGGACGGAGGGAGAGGGGACGCAGGGAGAGAGAGAGGGGGACGCAGGGAGAGAGAGAGGGGGACGCAGGGAGAGAGAGAGGGGGACGCAGGGAGAGAGTGGACGGAGGGAGAGAGAGGTGACGGCGGGAGAGAAGATAAAAAAGGGGGAGAAAGAAGGAAGGGTTTGATGGAAACAGAGTTCAAATGAAAATAATAAAGCTTAACAGGGAGTTGGTAAAGCAGCACAGTGAGGATCGTAAAAGACAGTCTGTCTTTTAGACTGTTGTTCCACTACTACGGGTTTCCTGTTGCTCTAACACAGAGGCAGTAGGTTTTCATTTTTAAGCAAGTAGAAGGACCAGGCATGAGTCCCAAACGACACCCTACACAGTGCACTACTTTTGAAAACAACCCTATGGGCCCTGGTCAAAAGTAGTGCACTATATAGGTAAAAGGGTAACAATTGGAAAGTGGACCTGGGTCTGAGTTCTCTGTTTTCTTTTGAATCTCTGGGAAGGGGCAGGAAGTGACACGGCCACAGGAAACAGCCTCCAACAACAGGAAGTCAAACAGGAAGAGCTCGGCCGATTCCTCTATGACACACACAAACTGACCTCAGTGGTAGCTTCAGCGACTCAAACATCTTACAGGCATTCACCAAATCCTCTGGAGACAGCAGCTAGGAGGAGACGACGAAAGAGAAGGGGGGGAGAGGAGGAGAGAGGACGAGAGAGAAGGGGGAAAAGAGATGAGAGAGGACAGAAGATGAGAGGAGAAGTAGAGAGAAGGGGGAAAAGATGGGAGAGAGGAGGAGAGGACGAGAGAGAAGGGGGAAAGATGGGAGAGAGGACGAGAGAAGACAAGAGAAGACGAGAGGAGAAGTAGAGAGAAGCGGAAAACGATGGGAGAGAGGAGGAAAGAAGACAAGAGAGGAGAGAGGAGTAGAGAGAAGGGGGAAAAGAGGGGAGAGAAGAGGAGAGGACGAAAAAGAGGGGAGAGAGGAGAGAGGAGTAAGAAAAGAGGGGAGAATAATAAAGATAGGGAGGTATTGTTTATAAAAACTTAACACTGAACAAAAATATAAAAATGCAACAATTTCTAAGATTTTACTGAGCTACAGTTCATATTTGTAATGAACTCAATTCATTAGGCCCTAATCTATGGATTTCACATGACTGGGAATACAGATATGCATCCGTCAAAGATACCATAACAAACAAAAAAGGTAGGTAGTTTAGAAAACCAGTCAGTATCTGGTGTGTCCACCATTTGCCTCATGCAGCGCGACACATCTCCTTCACATAGAGTTGATCAGGCTGTTGATTGGTGGCCTGTGGAATGTTGTTCCTCTCCTCTTCAATGGCTGTGAGAAGTTGCTGGATATTTTGGCGGGAACTGGAAAACGGTGTCATACACATCGATCCTGAGCATCCCAAACATGCTCAATGGCTGTGTGAAGTTTCTGGATATTTTGGCGGGAACTGGAACACACGTCGATCCAGAGCATCCCAAACATGCTCAATGGATGACATGTCTGGTGAGTAATGCAGGCCATGGAAGAACTGGCACATTTTCAGCTTCCAGGAATTGTGTACAGATCCTTGAGACAATGGGCCTCAGGATCTCGTCACGGCATCTCTGTGCATTCAAAATTGTCATTGGTAAAATGCAATTGTGTTTGTTGTCCGTAGCTTATGCCTGCCCCATACCATAACCCCACCGCCACCATGGGGCACACACTGTCTGACAGCATGTTCCAGTTCCCGCCAATATCCCGGTGCAGTGGAACCCGGAATTCATCCGTGAAGAGCAGACTTCTCCAGCGTGCCAGTGGTCATCGATGGTGAGCATTTGTCCACTGAAGTCGGTTACGACGTGGAACTGCAGTCAGGTCAAGACCCTGGTGAGGACATTCCTGCAGTCAAGCATGCCAATTGCACACTCCCTCAACGTGAGACATCTGTGGCATTGTGTTGTGTGACAAAACTGCACATTTTAGAGTGGCCTTTTATTGCCCCCAGCCCAGCCAGGGCCTAAAATAAACACCACAACCTGCCAAATGCAGGCAGATTTTGGCATTGTTGTCTATTTCAACAGCCACGTTGGCAGGTCGTCAGGGCTCCACAGTGTGAGCATTTAATTCGCATTTGTGAATAATATGTCAAGTATGATCACATTTATAGTAAAATAAATGCTGCAGTAGCTGTTTTCAAAGTATTTCTGCCATTTTGTTTCATAGCTGGTAAATGAATCAAAGAACTATGAATCCTATATAACCCACTTCGCGCTGCAACACTGCCTGGCTGGGGGCTGTTCGCACTTGGAAGCACTGAGTGAAATAATCATTTTTAGATGCGCTGCGCACACACGCATAAAAGTTGGCTTAAATTGACTTGAAACGAAAGTCTACTGAAGTGAGACTTTGTGTCGTTGTGTTTTTTGGGCTAAAAACATTGTTTTGTTCAAGCTAGGTTGTTTTTTTATATTTGAGTTGCTAGGGAAGAGAAGGTAACGCTTGTAGTAGTCGGACTCGATCTCACAAACATGACGCGTTACCACAGTAACCTCCTGCCCTTAAAGGGGCAGGTGAACATTTGTCTAATCTTTTATATTTTGGTTAAAAGACTCCGGTCACAAACAACTAAATTAAAGATTTTACCAATATACCACATTACGTCCTACTAGTAATACATTTATTGTTTTAGAAACATTACAAAACATGCTCTTAATTATTGCAATTTTTTTGTAATTTTAGCTGTGGGAAAAATATTTGGGCTGGTAAAAAAAAATCTGAGTGGCTGGTAGATTTTTTATTTACTAGTGGACCAAAAGGTAAATGTTATGCCCTGTCCCTAGCACAAGGTGCACCTGTGTAATGATCATGCTGTTTAATCAGCTTCTTGATATGCCACATCTCTCAGGTGGATGGATTATTTTGGCAAAGGAGAAATGTTAACACATTTGTGCACAACATTTGAGATAAATTTTCTTTTTGTGCTTATGGAACATTTAAACTTTAATTTCATGAAACATGGGACCAACACTTAAGATGTTGCGTGTATATGTTTGTAAACTATAAATAGTAGGAACACCTTTTGTCATGATTGTGATGTAGTATAGAACGTTAGCCAGCTAACTAAGATTGAGGCGAACACCATATTTTAGCTAGCTGTCATTAGCATTGCTAGCTATTTTTGATTCACTTTGCTAGTAACAGTAAATGGCAACATTGCCATCCCTCGAAAAGTACATTTGACAACATCATAATATGGCAAAGTTGCTTCCTACTAACTATTTTCCTACTTTAGCGATGTCATCGTTTTTCCATGCCACTCTAAATGAGTGTAATCTAGAAGAGAAACATTACCCTCCGAGGTGCAACCCTCGTCTAGGGAACAAATAAATAGTGTATGCAGCTACGGTGGTGCCAGCTGACTTATGTCTGACTACAACAGTGTACTAACTAGCAGCAACAAACCCAATCCAACCCAGGGCCGTAGCAAAACGTGTCCCAGTTGGTAGCATAGTGTAACATGTCCCAGTTGGTTAAATAGTGTAACATGTCCCAGTTGGTAGCACCGTGTAACATGTCCCAGTTGGTTAAATAGTGTAACTTGTCCCAGTTGGTTAAATAGTGTAACATGTCCCAGTTGGTTAAATAGTGTAACATGTCCCAGTTGGTAGCATAGTGTAACATGTCCCAGTTGGTTAAATAGTGTAACATGTCCCAGTTGGTAGCATAGTGTAACATGTCCCAGTTGGTTAAATAGTGTAACATGTCCCAGTTGGTTACATAGTGTAACATGTCCCAGTTGGTTACATAGTGTAACATGTCCCAGTTGGTTACATAGTGTAACTTGTCCCAGTTGGTTAAATAGTGTAACATGTCCCAGTTGGTTAAATAGTGTAACATGTCCCAGTTGGTAGCATAGTGTAACATGTCCCAGTTGGTTAAATAGTGTAACATGTCCCAGTTGGTTAAATAGTGTAACATGTCCCAGTTGGTTACATAGTGTAACATGTCCCAGTTGGTTACATAGTGTAACTTGTCCCAGTTGGTTAAATAGTGTAACATGTCCCAGTTGGTTAAATAGTGTAACATGTCCCAGTTGGTTACATAGTGTAACATGTCCCAGTTGGTTGCATAGTGTAACATGTCCCAGTTGGTTAAATAGTGTAACATGTCCCAGTTGGTTAAATAATGTAACATGTCCCAGTTGGTTAAATAGTGTAACATGTCCCAGTTGGTAGCATAGTGTAACATGTCCCAGTTGGTTACATAGTGTAACATGTCCCAGTTGGTTAAATAGTGTAACATGTCCCAGTTGGTTACATAGTGTAACATGTCCCAGTTGGTTAAATAGTGTAACATGTCCCAGTTGGTAGCATAGTGTAACATGTCCCAGTTGGTTAAATAGTGTAACATGTCCCAGTTAGTTGCATCGTGTAACATGTCCCAGTTGGTTAAATAGTGTAACATGTCCCAGTTGGTTAAATAGTGTAACATGTCCCAGTTGGTTGCATAGTGTAACATGTCCCAGTTGGTAGCATAGTGTAACATGTCCCAGTTGGTTGCATAGTGTAACATGTCCCAGTTGGTTACATAGTGTAACATGTCCCAGTTGGTTACATAGTGTAACATGTCCCAGTTGGTTACATAGTGTAACATGTCCCAGTTGGTTAAATAGTGTAACATGTCCCAGTTGGTAGCATAGTGTAACATGTCCCAGTTGGTAGCATAGTGTAACATGTTCCAGTTGGTTACATAGTGTAACATGTCCCAGTTGGTTAAATAGTGTAACATGTCCCAGTTGGTTACATAGTGTAACATGTCCCAGTTGGTTACATAGTGTAACATGTCCCAGTTGGTTAAATAGTGTAACATGTCCCAGTTGGTTACATAGTGTAACATGTCCCAGTTGGTTACATAGTGTAACATGTCCCAGTTGGTTACATAGTGTAACATGTCCCAGTTGGTTACATAGTGTAACATGTCCCAGTTGGTAGCATAGTGTAACATGTCCCAGTTGGTTACATAGTGTAACATGTCCCAGTTGGTTAAATAGTGTAACATGTCCCAGTTGGTTACATAGTGTAACATGTCCCAGTTGGTAGCATAGTGTAACATGTCCCAGTTGGTTACATAGTGTAACATGTCCCAGTTGGTTACATAGTGTAACATGTCCCAGTTGGTTACATAGTGTAACATGTCCCAGTTGGTTGCACCGTGTAACATGTCCCAGTTGGTAGCATAGTGTAACATGTCCCAGTTGGTAGCATAGTGTAACATGTCCCAGTTGGTTAAATAGTGTAACATGTCCCAGTTGGTTAAATAGTGTAACATGTCCCAGTTGGTAGCATAGTGTAACATGTCCCAGTTGGTAGCATAGTGTAACATGTCCCAGTTGGTTAAATAGTGTAACATGTCCCAGTTGGTTAAATAGTGTAACAATTCCCAGTTGGTTACATAGTGTAACATGTCCCAGTTGGTAGCATAGTGTAACATGTCCCAGTTGGTAGCATAGTGTAACATGTCCCAGTTGGTTAAATAGTGTAACATGTCCCAGTTGGTAGCATAGTGTAACATGTCCCAGTTGGTAGCATAGTGTAACATGTCCCAGTTGGTAGCATAGTGTAACATGTCCCAGTTGGTAGCATAGTGTAACATGTCCCAGTTGGTTAAATAGTGTAACATGTCCCAGTTGGTAGCATAGTGTAACATGTCCCAGTTGGTAGCATAGTGTAACATGTCCCAGTTGGTTAAATAGTGTAACATGTCCCAGTTGGTTAAATAGTGTAACATGTCCCAGTTGGTAGCATAGTGTAACATGTCCCAGTTGGTTAAATAGTGTAACAATTCCCAGTTGGTTACATAGTGTAACATGTCCCAGTTGGTAGCATAGTGTAACATGTCCCAGTTGGTAGCACCGTGTAACATGTCCCAGTTGGTTAAATAGTGTAACATGTCCCAGTTGGTAGCATAGTGTAACATGTCCCAGTTGGTTGCATAGTGTAACATGTCCCAGTTGGTTACATAGTGTAACATGTCCCAGTTGGTTAAATAGTGGAACATGTCCCAGTTGGTTACATAGTGTAACATGTCCCAGTTGGTTACATAGTGTAACATGTCCCAGTTGGTTAAATAGTGTAACATGTCCCAGTTGGTTAAATAGTGTAACATGTCCCAGTTGGTTAAATAGTGTAACATGTCCCAGTTGGTTAAATAGTGTAACATGTCCCAGTTGGTTAAATAGTGTAACATGTCCCAGTTGGTTAAATAGTGTAACATGTCCCAGTTGGTTAAATAGTGTAACATGTCCCAGTTGGTTAAATAGTGTAACATGTCCCAGTTGGTAGCATAGTGTAACATGTCCCAGTTGGTTACATAGTGTAACATGTCCCAGTTGGTAGCATAGTGTAACATGTCCCAGTTGGTAGCATAGTGTAACATGTCCCAGTTGGTTAAATAGTGTAACATGTCCCAGTTGGTAGCATAGTGTAACATGTCCCAGTTGGTAGCATAGTGTAACATGTCCCAGTTGGTTAAATAGTGTAACATGTCCCAGTTGGTTAAATAGTGTAACATGTCCCAGTTGGTTACATAGTGTAACATGTCCCAGTTGGTTACATAGTGTAACATGTCCCAGTTGGTTACATAGTGTAACATGTCCCAGTTGGTAGCATAGTGTAACATGTCCCAGTTGGTAGCATAGTGTAACATGTCCCAGTTGGTAGCATAGTGTAACATGTCCCAGTTGGTAGCATAGTGTAACATGTCCCAGTTGGTTACATAGTGTAACATGTCCCAGTTGGTAGCATAGTGTAACATGTCCCAGTTGGTTACATAGTGTAACATGTCCCAGTTGGTTACATAGTGTAACATGTCCCAGTTGGTAGCATAGTGTAACATGTCCCAGTTGGTTACATAGTGTAACATGTCCCAGTTGGTTGCATAGTGTAACATGTCCCAGTTGGTTACATAGTGTAACATGTCCCAGTTGGTTACATAGTGTAACATGTCCCAGTTGGTAGCATAGTGTAACATGTCCCAGTTGGTTACATAGTGTAACATGTCCCAGTTGGTAGCATAGTGTAACATGTCCCAGTTGGTAGCATAGTGTAACATGTCCCAGTTGGTAGCATAGTGTAACATGTCCCAGTTGGTAGCATAGTGTAACATGTCCCAGTTGGTAGCACCGTGTAACATGTCCCAGTTGGTAGCATAGTGTAACATGTCCCAGTTGGTTGCACCGTGTAACATGTCCCAGTTGGTTAAATAGTGTAACATGTCCCAGTTGGTTACATAGTGTAACATGTCCCAGTTGGTTAAATAGTGTAACATGTCCCAGTTGGTTAAATAGTGTAACATGTCCCAGTTGGTTAAATAGTGTAACATGTCCCAGTTGGTAGCACCGTGTAACATGTCCCAGTTGGTTACATAGTGTAACATGTCCCAGTTGGTTAAATAGTGTAACATGTCCCAGTTGGTTACATAGTGTAACATGTCCCAGTTGGTTAAATAGTGTAACATGTCCCAGTTGGTTAAATAGTGTAACATGTCCCAGTTGGTTACATAGTGTAACATGTCCCAGTTGGTTACATAGTGTAACATGTCCCAGTTGGTAGCATAGTGTAACATGTCCCAGTTGGTTGCACCGTGTAACATGTCCCAGTTGGTAGCATAGTGTAACATGTACCAGTTGGTTAAATAGTGTAACATGTCCCAGTTGGTAGCATAGTGTAACATGTCCCAGTTGGTAGCATAGTGTAACATGTCCCAGTTGGTAGCATAGTGTAACATGTCCCAGTTGGTTGAATAGTGTAACATGTCCCAGTTGGTAGCATAGTGTAACATGTCCCAGTTGGTTAAATAGTGTAACATGTCCCAGTTGGTTACATAGTGTAACATGTCCCAGTTGGTTACATAGTGTAACATGTCCCAGTTGGTAGCATAGTGTAACATGTCCCAGTTGGTTAAATAGTGTAACATGTCCCAGTTGGTTAAATAGTGTAACATGTCCCAGTTGGTAGCATAGTGTAACATGTCCCAGTTGGTAACATAGTGTAACATGTCCCAGTTGGTTAAATAGTGTAACATGTCCCAGTTGGTAGCATAGTGTAACATGTCCCAGTTGGTTACATCGTGTAACATGTCCCAGTTGGTTAAATAGTGTAACATGTCCCAGTTGGTTAAATAGTGTAACATGTCCCAGTTGGTTAAATAGTGTAACATGTCCCAGTTGGTTAAATAGTGTAACATGTCCCAGTTGGTTACATAGTGTAACATGTCCCAGTTGGTAGCATAGTGTAACATGTCCCAGTTGGTAACATAGTGTAACATGTCCCAGTTGGTTACATAGTGTAACATGTCCCAGTTGGTTAAATAGTGGAACATGTCCCAGTTGGTAGCATAGTGTAACATGTCCCAGTTGGTAGCATAGTGTAACATGTCCCAGTTGGTAGCATAGTGTAACATGTCCCAGTTGGTAGCATAGTGTAACATGTCCCAGTTGGTTACATAGTGTAACATGTCCCAGTTGGTAGCATAGTGTAACATGTCCCAGTTGGTAGCATAGTGTAACATGTCCCAGTTGGTAGCATAGTGTAACATGTCCCAGTTGGTAGCATAGTGTAACATGTCCCAGTTGGTTACATAGTGTAACATGTCCCAGTTGGTAGCATAGTGTAACATGTCCCAGTTGGTAGCATAGTGTAACATGTCCCAGTTGGTAGCATAGTGTAACATGTCCCAGTTGGTTACATAGTGTAACATGTCCCAGTTGGTAGCATAGTGTAACATGTCCCAGTTGGTTACATAGTGTAACATGTCCCAGTTGGTTACATAGTGTAACATGTCCCAGTTGGTAGCATAGTGTAACATGTCCCAGTTGGTTACATAGTGTAACATGTCCCAGTTGGTTACATAGTGTAACATGTCCCAGTTGGTTACATAGTGTAACATGTCCCAGTTGGTTACATAGTGTAACATGTCCCAGTTGGTAGCATAGTGTAACATGTCCCAGTTGGTTAAATAGTGGAACATGTCCCAGTTGGTAGCATAGTGTAACATGTCCCAGTTGGTTACATAGTGTAACATGTCCCAGTTGGTTAAATAGTGTAACATGTCCCAGTTGGTAACATAGTGTAACATGTCCCAGTTGGTAGCATAGTGTAACATGTCCCAGTTGGTAGCATAGTGTAACATGTCCCAGTTGGTTAAATAGTGTAACATGTCCCAGTTGGTTAAATAGTGGAACATGTCCCAGTTGGTAGCATAGTGTAACATGTCCCAGTTGGTTAAATAGTGTAACATGTCCCAGTTGGTTAAATAGTGTAACATGTCCCAGTTGGTTACATAGTGTAACATGTCCCAGTTGGTTACATAGTGTAACATGTCCCAGTTGGTAGCATAGTGTAACATGTCCCAGTTGGTTAAATAGTGTAACATGTCCCAGTTGGTTAAATAGTGTAACATGTCCCAGTTGGTTACATAGTGTAACATGTCCCAGTTGGTTACATAGTGTAACATGTCCCAGTTGGTTACATAGTGTAACATGTCCCAGTTGGTTAAATAGTGTAACATGTCCCAGTTGGTTAAATAGTGTAACATGTCCCAGTTGGTTACATAGTGTAACATGTCCCAGTTGGTTACATAGTGTAACATGTCCCAGTTGGTAGCATAGTGTAACATGTCCCAGTTGGTTACATAGTGTAACATGTCCCAGTTGGTTACATAGTGTAACATGTCCCAGTTGGTTAAATAGTGTAACATGTCCCAGTTGGTTACATAGTGTAACATGTCCCAGTTGGTTACATAGTGTAACATGTCCCAGTTGGTAGCATAGTGTAACATGTCCCAGTTGGTAGCATAGTGTAACATGTCCCAGTTGGTAGCATAGTGTAACATGTCCCAGTTGGTTAAATAGTGTAACATGTCCCAGTTGGTTGCATCGTGTAACATGTCCCAGTTGGTTACATAGTGTAACATGTCCCAGTTGGTAGCATAGTGTAACATGTCCCAGTTGGTTAAATAGTGTAACATGTCCCAGTTGGTTAAATAGTGTAACATGTCCCAGTTGGTTAAATAGTGTAACATGTCCCAGTTGGTTAAATAGTGTAACATGTCCCAGTTGGTTAAATAGTGTAACATGTCCCAGTTGGTTAAATAGTGTAACATGTCCCAGTTGGTTAAATAGTGTAACATGTCCCAGTTGGTTAAATAGTGTAACATGTCCCAGTTGGTTGCACCGTGTAACATGTCCCAGTTGGTAGCATAGTGTAACATGTCCCAGTTGGTAGCATAGTGTAACATGTCCCAGTTGGTTAAATAGTGTAACATGTCCCAGTTGGTTAAATAGTGTAACATGTCCCAGTTGGTAGCATAGTGTAACATGTCCCAGTTGGTAGCATAGTGTAACATGTCCCAGTTGGTAGCATAGTGTAACATGTCCCAGTTGGTTAAATAGTGTAACATGTCCCAGTTGGTTGCATCGTGTAACATGTCCCAGTTGGTTACATAGTGTAACATGTCCCAGTTGGTAGCATAGTGTAACATGTCCCAGTTGGTTAAATAGTGTAACATGTCCCAGTTGGTTAAATAGTGTAACATGTCCCAGTTGGTTAAATAGTGTAACATGTCCCAGTTGGTTAAATAGTGTAACATGTCCCAGTTGGTTAAATAGTGTAACATGTCCCAGTTGGTTAAATAGTGTAACATGTCCCAGTTGGTTAAATAGTGTAACATGTCCCAGTTGGTTAAATAGTGTAACATGTCCCAGTTGGTTAAATAGTGTAACATGTCCCAGTTGGTTAAATAGTGTAACATGTCCCAGTTGGTAGCATAGTGTAACATGTCCCAGTTGGTTAAATAGTGTAACATGTCCCAGTTGGTTACATAGTGTAACATGTCCCAGTTGGTTACATAGTGTAACATGTCCCAGTTGGTTACATAGTGTAACATGTCCCAGTTGGTTAAATAGTGTAACATGTCCCAGTTGGTTAAATAGTGTAACATGTCCCAGTTGGTTACATAGTGTAACATGTCCCAGTTGGTTACATAGTGTAACATGTCCCAGTTGGTTAAATAGTGTAACATGTCCCAGTTGGTAGCATAGTGTAACATGTCCCAGTTGGTAGCATAGTGTAACATGTCCCAGTTGGTTAAATAGTGTAACATGTCCCAGTTGGTTAAATAGTGTAACATGTCCCAGTTGGTTAAATAGTGTAACATGTCCCAGTTGGTTAAATAGTGTAACATGTCCCAGTTGGTTAAATAGTGTAACATGTCCCAGTTGGTAGCATAGTGTAACATGTCCCAGTTGGTTAAATAGTGTAACATGTCCCAGTTGGTTACATAGTGTAACATGTCCCAGTTGGTTGCATCGTGTAACATGTCCCAGTTGGTAGCATAGTGTAACATGTCCCAGTTGGTAGCATAGTGTAACATGTCCCAGTTGGTAGCATAGTGTAACATGTCCCAGTTGGTTACATAGTGTAACATGTCCCAGTTGGTTAAATAGTGTAACATGTCCCAGTTGGTTACATAGTGTAACATGTCCCAGTTGGTTACATAGTGTAACATGTCCCAGTTGGTTACATAGTGTAACATGTCCCAGTTGGTTACATAGTGTAACATGTCCCAGTTGGTTACATAGTGTAACATGTCCCAGTTGGTTACATAGTGTAACATGTCCCAGTTGGTTAAATAGTGTAACATGTCCCAGTTGGTTAAATAGTGTAACATGTCCCAGTTGGTTACATAGTGTAACATGTCCCAGTTGGTTACATAGTGTAACATGTCCCAGTTGGTTACATAGTGTAACATGTCCCAGTTGGTTAAATAGTGTAACATGTCCCAGTTGGTTAAATAGTGTAACATGTCCCAGTTGGTTAAATAGTGTAACATGTCCCAGTTGGTTAAATAGTGTAACATGTCCCAGTTGGTAGCATAGTGTAACATGTCCCAGTTGGTAGCATAGTGTAACGTGTCCCAGTTGGTTAAATAGTGTAACATGTCCCAGTTGGTTACATAGTGTAACATGTCCCAGTTGGTTACATCGTGTAACATGTCCCAGTTGGTTAAATAGTGTAACATGTCCCAGTTGGTTAAATAGTGTAACATGTCCCAGTTGGTTACATAGTGTAACATGTCCCAGTTGGTAGCATAGTGTAACATGTCCCAGTTGGTAGCATAGTGTAACATGTCCCAGTTGGTTAAATAGTGTAACATGTCCCAGTTGGTAGCATAGTGTAACATGTCCCAGTTGGTTAAATAGTGTAACATGTCCCAGTTGGTTACATAGTGGAACATGTCCCAGTTGGTAGCATAGTGGAACATGTCCCAGTTGGTTAAATAGTGTAACATGTCCCAGTTGGTTAAATAGTGGAACATGTCCCAGTTGGTTAAATAGTGGAACATGTCCCAGTTGGTTACATAGTGTAACATGTCCCAGTTGGTAGCATAGTGGAACATGTCCCAGTTGGTAGCATAGTGTAACATGTCCCAGTTGGTAGCATAGTGGAACATGTCCCAGTTGGTTAAATAGTGGAACATGTCCCAGTTGGTAGCATAGTGGAACATGTCCCAGTTGGTTACATAGTGTAACATGTCCCAGTTGGTTAAATAGTGTAACATGTCCCAGTTGGTAGCATAGTGTAACATGTCCCAGTTGGTTAAATAGTGTAACATGTCCCAGTTGGTTAAATAGTGTAACATGTCCCAGTTGGTTAAATAGTGTAACATGTCCCAGTTGGTTAAATAGTGTAACATGTCCCAGTTGGTTAAATAGTGTAACATGTCCCAGTTGGTAGCATAGTGTAACATGTCCCAGTTGGTTACATAGTGTAACATGTCCCAGTTGGTAGCATAGTGTAACATGTCCCAGTTGGTTAAATAGTGTAACATGTCCCAGTTGGTTAAATAGTGGAACATGTCCCAGTTGGTTAAATAGTGGAACATGTCCCAGTTGGTTACATAGTGTAACATGTCCCAGTTGGTAGCATAGTGGAACATGTCCCAGTTGGTAGCATAGTGTAACATGTCCCAGTTGGTAGCATAGTGTAACATGTCCCAGTTGGTTAAATAGTGTAACATGTCCCAGTTGGTTAAATAGTGTAACATGTCCCAGTTGGTAGCATAGTGTAACATGTCCCAGTTGGTTACATAGTGTAACATGTCCCAGTTGGTTAAATAGTGTAACATGTCCCAGTTGGTTAAATAGTGTAACATGTCCCAGTTGGTTAAATAGTGTAACATGTCCCAGTTGGTTAAATAGTGTAACATGTCCCAGTTGGTTAAATAGTGTAACATGTCCCAGTTGGTAGCATAGTGTAACATGTCCCAGTTGGTTAAATAGTGTAACATGTCCCAGTTGGTAGCATAGTGTAACATGTCCCAGTTGGTTAAATAGTGTAACATGTCCCAGTTGGTTACATAGTGTAACATGTCCCAGTTGGTAGCATAGTGTAACATGTCCCAGTTGGTTAAATAGTGTAACATGTCCCAGTTGGTGGCATAGTGTAACATGTCCCAGTTGGTTACATAGTGTAACATGTCCCAGTTGGTAGCATAGTGTAACATGTCCCAGTTGGTTAAATAGTGTAACATGTCCCAGTTGGTTAAATAGTGTAACATGTCCCAGTTGGTTACATAGTGTAACATGTCCCAGTTGGTAGCATAGTGTAACATGTCCCAGTTGGTTAAATAGTGTAACATGTCCCAGTTGGTTAAATAGTGTAACATGTCCCAGTTGGTTACATAGTGTAACATGTCCCAGTTGGTAGCATAGTGTAACATGTCCCAGTTGGTTAAATAGTGTAACATGTCCCAGTTGGTTAAATAGTGTAACATGTCCCAGTTGGTTAAATAGTGTAACATGTCCCAGTTGGTTACATAGTGTAACATGTCCCAGTTGGTAGCATAGTGTAACATGTCCCAGTTGGTTAAATAGTGTAACATGTCCCAGTTGGTTAAATAGTGTAACATGTCCCAGTTGGTTAAATAGTGTAACATGTCCCAGTTGGTAGCATAGTGTAACATGTCCCAGTTGGTTAAATAGTGTAACATGTCCCAGTTGGTAGCATAGTGTAACATGTCCCAGTTGGTTAAATAGTGTAACATGTCCCAGTTGGTTAAATAGTGTAACATGTCCCAGTTGGTTAAATAGTGTAACATGTCCCAGTTGGTTAAATAGTGTAACATGTCCCAGTTGGTTAAATAGTGTAACATGTCCCAGTTGGTTACATAGTGTAACATGTCTCAGTTGGTTAAATAGTTTAACATGTCCCAGTTGGTTAAATAGTGTAACATGTCCCAGTTGGTTACATCGTGTAACATGTCCCAGTTGGTTACATAGTGTAACATGTCCCAGTTGGTTACATAGTGTAACATGTCCCAGTTGGTTGCATAGTGTAACATGTCCCAGTTGGTTGCATCGTGTAACAGTCTGAATCTAATCCAATCTGAAGCCAGACAGTCTACATCTGTAAAGCATAGAATTAGCTTCCAAACTAGATTATGTTATTTTCTCAAGCTATGTTTATAATTGAGGGATGATGATAATCGTTGACTCTACTTTTTCTGTTAGACAAAAGTGCACAGTTGGGTTCCTTACTGATCCCCTGGTTATGAACGGACGCTGGGACCTACCAGAAGGAGAAAGGTGGATATCCAGCTGTTCTGGACGACTGTGTGATCACGCTCTTGGTAGCCGATGTGAGCAAGACCGTGTCAACATTCACAAGGCCGCAGGGCCAGACGGATTACCAGGACGTGTACTCAAAGCATGCGCAGACCAACTGGCAAGTTTCTTCACTGACATTTTCAACCTGTCCCTGACCGTGTCTGTAATACCTACATGTTTCAAGCAGACCACCATAGTCACTGTGCCCAAGAACACAAAAGGTAAACTGCCTAAATGACTACCGACCCGTAGCACTCACGTCTGTAGCCATGAAGTGCTTTGAAAGGCAAATCATGGCTCACATCAACATCGTCATGCCAGAAAACCCTAGACCCACAACAATTTGCATACCGCCTCAACAGATCCACAGATGACGCAATCTCAATCGCACTCCACACTGCCCTTTCCCACCTGGACAAAAGGAACACCTATGTGGGAATGCTATTCATTGACTACAGCTCAGCGTTCAACATCATAGTGCCCACGAAGCTCATCACTAATGCTAAGGACCCTGGGACTGAACACCTCCCTCTGCAACTGGATCCTGGACTTCCTGACGGGCCGCCCCCAGGTGGTAAGGGTAGGCAACAACACGTCTGCCACGCTGATCCTCAACACTGGGGCCCCTCAGGGGTGTGTACTCAGTCCCCTGCTGTACTCCCTGTTCACCCACGACTGCATGGCCAGGCACGACTCCAACACCATCATTACGTTTGCTGACAACACAACAGTGGTAGGCCTGATCACAGACAACGATGAGACGGCCTACAGGGAGGAGGTCAGAGACCTGGCCATGTGGTGCCAGGACAACAACATCTCCCTCAACGTGATCAAGACAAAGGTGCTGATCGTGGACTACAGGAAAAGGCGGCCCGAATACACACATGGATTGAGATATCGCCTTGGGCCAATTGCGATATCGCCTTGGGCCAATCAGTGTCATTTAGTAAATGCCGGACCTCTATGGCAATCCGATATCATTCACCCAAGTTTTGGTCAAAATCGTCCCAGTGCTCTCTGAGATATTGCGTGTGACTAACGTAGCAGGAATGGATCAGATGGAGACAGATCCACACAGTCCCCTCCCCGATTTCCTCATGGACCAGACAGAGACAGATCCACACAGTCCCCTCCCCGATTTCCTCATGGACCGGACGGAGACAGATCCACACAGTCCCCTCCCCGATTTCCTCATGGACCAGACAGAGACAGATCCACACAGTCCCCTCCCCGATTTCCTCATGGACCAGACAGAGACAGATCCACACAGTCCCCTCCCCGATTTCCTCATGGACCGGACGGAGACAGATCCACACAGTCCCCTCCCCGATTTCCTCATGGACCGGACCAGACGGAGACAGATCCACACAGTCCCCTCTCCGATTTCCTCATGGACCGGACCAGACGGAGACAAATCCACACAGTCCCCTCCCACGATTTCCTCATGGACCAGACAGAGACAAATCCCCAATATCCTCATGGAACAGACGGAGACAGATCCACACAGTCCCCTCCCTGATATCCTCATGGAACAGACCAGACGGAGACAGATCCCCGATATCCTCATGGACCGGACCAGACGGAGACAGATCCCCGATATCCTCATGGAACAGACCAGACGGAGACAGATCCCCGATATCCTCATGGACCGGACCAGACGCAGACAGATCCCCGATATCCTCATGGAACGGACCAGACGGAGACAGATCCCCGATATCCTCATGGACCGGACCAGACGGAGACAGATCCCCGATATCCTCATGGAACGGACCAGACGGAGACAGATCCCCGATATCCTCATGGAACAGACCAGACGGAGACAGATCCCCGATATCCTCATGGAACAGACCAGACGGAGACAGATCCCCGATATCCTCATGGACCGGACCAGACGGAGACAGATCCCCGATATCCTCATGGACCGGACCAGACGGAGACAGATCCCCGATATCCTCATGGGGGACAATAACAACTCGATTCATATTATTAGGAGCAGTCTACCTGTTGGCTCTTGGTGTTGTAGCCTTTTAGTTCTGTCATTTTAATTCTTCCATTGATTAGTTTGATATTTCTTAATAACTTGCCACACGGAGGCGCTAACTCAGTGGTCACCGATTGGTCGATCGCCAAGGCATTCCTAGTCAATCGCCAAACATTTCTGTAAAGAAAAACAACGATAAACCATTGCGTTTCTTTTTTTAAATTTTGTTTAACGCTGTTGGCGATAGGAGCACTTGATTCAGTTGCCCTATGTGACGTAGAAGTCCGTCACTGGCCGCGGGCAGCATTTGGTACTTAAACGCACGCACACATTCATCACTCCTCCCTGCTCCGTTATCAGATAAGTTAACAATGTGGGTCGACACACAAATTAACTTCTGTCTTAGTACATACATTTCACACTTGTCAGTGTTCATATTTAAGATATGCAATATTTATTATACTTATCAATGTTGTGGATGAGCGCTTTGTTTGTTCTGTTCCTCTCTCTCTCTCCATCTCGGTAGCTTCCGGGTATGCTGGAAAAGGACCCGAGCTAAGGGAATTGGGCTGACTTTATAGTGCCTGTCCCAAATGGCTCATCAGTAGTCACTAGTGATGTACTGTTGTAAATGTTATGTTGTGGTATTGTTTAAAAAATGTGTTGCAAGGTATATCCTTTAGTAGGTTAAGTTAATGGAAAATGTAGGTTTGTATAGTTAATTGCTTAATTAATTAGTGTTAATTGTTCTGAGGGGAGGGGCTAGCCGTACAAAAGGAGCCTCTCTTTCAGTTCATGAAAGAGGCATTTTGGATTGAGCTGTGGATGGGGCAGCATTGTGCTTAGCTGTGGATGGGGCAGCATTGTTTTTAGCTGTGGATGGGGCAGCATTGTGTTTAGCTGTGGATGGGGCAGCATTGTTTTAAGCTGTGGATGGGGCAGCATTGTGTTTAGCTGTGGATGGGGCAGCATTGTGTTTAGCTGTGGACGGGGCAGCATTGCTTTTAGCTGTTGATGGGGCAGCATTGTGTTTAGCTGTGGATGGGGTAGCATTGTGTTTAGCTGTGGATGGGGCAGCATTGTGTTTAGCGGTGGATGAAACAGCATTGTGTTTAGCTGTGGACGGGGCAGCATTGTGTTTAGCTGTGGACGGGGCAGCATTGTGTTTAGCTGTGGATGGGGCAGCATTGTGTCTGTGGATGGGGCAGCATTGTGTTTAGCTGTGGACGGGGCAGCATTGTGTTTAGCTGTGGATGGGACAGCATTGTGTTTAGCTGTGGACGGGGCAGCATTGTGTTTAGCTGTGGACGGGGCAGCATTGTGTTTAGCTGTGGACGGGGCAGCATTGTTTTTAGCTGTGGATGGGGCAGCATTGTTTTTAGCTGTGGATGGGGCAGCATTGTTTTTAGCTGTGGATGGGGCAGCATTGTGTCTGTGGATGGGGCAGCATTGTGTTTAGCTGTGGATGGGGCAGCATTGTGTCTGTGGATGGGGCAGCATTGTGTTTAGCTGTGGATGGGGCAGCATTGTGTCTGTGGATGGGGCAGCATTGTGTTTAGCTGTGGATGGGGCAGCATTGTGTCTGTGGATGGGGCAGCATTGTGTTTAGCTGTGGATGGGGCAGCATTGTGTCTGTGGATGGGGTAGCATTGTGTTTAGCTGTGGATGGGGCAGCATTGTGTTTAGCTGTGGATGGGGCAGCATTGTTTTTAGCTGTGGATGGGGCAGCATTGTGTCTGTGGATGGGGCAGCATTGTGTTTAGCTGTGGACGGGGCAGCATTGTGTTTAGCTGTGGACGGGGCAGCATTGTGTTTAGCTGTGGACGGGGCAGCATTGTGTTTAGCTGTGGACGGGGCAGCATTGTGTTTAGCTGTGGACGGGGCAGCATTGTTTTTAGCTGTGGACGGGGCAGCATTGTTTTTAGCTGTGGATGGGGCAGCATTGTGTTTAGCTGTGGACGGGGCAGCATGGTGTTTAGCTGTGGATGGGGCAGCATGGTGTTTAGCTGTGGATGGGGCAGCATTGTTTTAAGCTGTGGATGGGGCAGCATTGTGTCTGTGGATGGGGCAGCATTGTGTTTAGCTGTGGATGGGGCAGCATTGTGTTTAGCTGTGGATGGGGCAGCATTGTTTTTAGCTGTGGATGGGGCAGCATTGTGTCTGTGGATGGGGCAGCATTGTGTTTAGCTGTGGACGGGGCAGCATTGTGTTTAGCTGTGGACGGGGCAGCATTGTGTTTAGCTGTGGACGGGGCAGCATTGTGTTTAGCTGTGGACGGGGCAGCATTGTGTTTAGCTGTGGACGGGGCAGCATTGTTTTTAGCTGTGGATGGGGCAGCATTGTGTTTAGCTGTGGACGGGGCAGCATGGTGTTTAGCTGTGGATGGGGCAGCATTGTGTTTAGCTGTGGATGGGGCAGCATTGTTTTAAGCTGTGGATGGGGCAGCATTGTGTCTGTGGATGGGGCAGCATTGTGTTTAGCTGTGGACGGGGCAGCATTGTGTTTAGCTGTGGACGGGGCAGCATTGTGTTTAGCTGTGGACGGGGCAGCATTGTGTTTAGCTGTGGACGGGACAGCATTGTGTTTAGCTGTGGACGGGGCAGCATTGTGTTTAGCTGTGGACGGGGCAGCATTGTGTTTAGCTGTGGATGGGGCAGCATTGTGTTTAGCTGTGGATGGGGCAGCATTGTGTTTAGCTGTGGATGGGGCAGCATTGTTTTTAGCTGTGGATGGGGTAGCATTGTGTTAAGCTGTGGATGGGGCAGCATTGTTTTTAGCTGTGGATGGGGCAGCATTGTGTTTAGCTGTGGATGGGGCAGCATTGTGTTTAGCTGTGGATGGGGCAGCATTGTGTTTAGCTGTGGATGGGGCAGCATTGTGTTTAGCTGTGGATGGGGCAGCATTGTGTTTAGCTGTGGATGGGGCAGCATTGTGTTTAGCTGTGGATGGGGCAGCATTGTGTTTAGCTGTGGATGGGGCAGCATTGTGTTTAGCTGTGGATGGGGCAGCATTGTGTTTAGCTGTGGATGGGGCAGCATTGTGTTTAGCTGTGGATGGGGCAGCATTGTGTTTAGCTGTGGATGGGGCAGCATTGTGTTTAGCTGTGGATGGGGCAGCATTGTGTTTAGCTGTGGATGGGGCAGCATTGTGTTTAGTTGTGGATGGGGCAGCATTGTGTTTAGCTGTGGATGGGGCAGCATTGTTTTTAGCTGTGGATGGGGCAGCATTGTGTTTAGCTGTGGATGGGGCAGCATTGTGTTTAGCTGTGGATGGGGAAGCATTGTGTTTAGCTGTGGATGGGGCAGCATTGTGTTTAGCTGTGGATGGGGCAGCATTGTGTTTAGCTGTGGATGGGGCAGCATTGTGTTTAGCTGTGGATGGGGCAGCATTGTGTTTAGCTGTGGATGGGGCAGCATTGTGTTTAGCTGTGGATGGGGCAGCATTGTTTTTAGCTGTGGATGGGGCAGCATTGTGTTTAGCTGTGGATGGGGCAGCATTGTGTTTAGCTGTGGATGGGGAAGCATTGTGTTTAGCTGTGGATGGGGCAGCATTGTGTTTAGCTGTGGATGGGGCAGCCTTGTGTTTAGCTGTGGATGGGGCAGCATTGTGTTTAGCTGTG